>NW_028295627.1:0-600000 GCF_964341445.2 Mesoplodon mirus | reverse complement strand
GACAAGGTCGTGAAGCATTGTGATGACAATGTCCTGGAACATTGTGATGAGAAAACCATGGAGCCTTGTGATGACAATTCTCATGGAGCATACTGATGAAACTGGTCATGGACCATTGTGATTACAGGGGTCTTGGAACATTGTGATGAAAAGGGCATGGGAACTTCTTATGACAGGGTTCAAGGAGAGTACAGACAACAAGTGTCAGGGAGCATTTTGATGACAAGAGTATTGAGCATTGTGATGACAAAGGTCATGGAGCATTGTGATGTGAAGACCAGAGATAACTGTGATGACGAGCGTCATGGGGCATTGTGATGACAAGTGTTATGGAATATTGTGATCACAAGTGTTTGGAGCATTGTTATGACAGTTTTAATGGAGCATTTTGATTTCATTGTGATGACAATAGCATGAAGCATTAGAATGATGGACATGGTGCATTGTGATGACAGGGTTCATGGATCATTGAGATGAAAAGGGGCATGGAGCATTGTGATTACAGGGGTCTTGGAGCATTGTGATGAGAAGGGTCATGGAGCCTTGTGATGACATTGCCATGGAACATCGTGATGGCAGGGATCATGGAGCATTGTTATGACAAGGGTAATGCAGCATTGTGATGGCCAGGGCAAGGAGCATTGTGATGAGAAAGCCATGGAGCTTTCTGATGACATGTGTCATGGAGCATTGTGATGACAAGGGTCACGGAGCATTGTGGTGAAATGTTCATTGAGAATTGTGGTTATAAATGTCACAGAGACTTGTGATGACGCGGGCATGGAACACTGTGATGACAAACGTTATGAAGCATTGTGATGATAGGTGTCACGGAGCACTGTGATGACAGGGGTCATGGAGCATTGTGATGACTAGGGAATGGAGCAGAGTGATGACAAGATTCCCGGATCATTGTGTTGTCAGGTGTCATGGAGTGTTGTGATGACAGTTGTCATGGTGCATTGTGATGATATTGGTCATGGAGCATTGTGATGAGAAGGTCATGGAGCATTTTGCTGAAAATATTCATGGAGTATTGTGATGACAGTTGTCATGGTGCATTGTGATGATTTTGGTCATGGAGCATTGTGATGAGAAGATCATGGAGCATTGTGTTGATAATAATCATGGAGTATTGTGATGACAAGTTTCATGGAGCATGGTGATGACAAGGTCCTGTAGCATTGTGATGAGAAGACCATGGAGGCTTGTGATGACAAATCTCATGGAGCATACTGATGAAAAGGGTCATGGACCATTGTGATTACAGGGGTCTTGGAACATTGTGATGAAAAGGTCATGGAACCTTGTTATGACAGGGTTCAAGGAGCGTACAGACAACAAGGGGCAGGGAGCATTTGGATGACAAGAGTGTTGAGCATTGTGATGACAAAGGTCATAGAGCATTGTGATGAGAAGACCATAGATAACTGTGATGACAAGTCTCATGGAGCATTCTGATGAAAAGGGGCATGGATCTTTGTGATTACCGTGGTCTTGGAGCATTGTGATGACAAGGGCATGGAGCATTGTCATGAGACGGCCATGCAGCATTCCGATGACATGCGTCATGGAGCTTTGTGATGACAAGGGCATGGAGCATTGTGATTACAGGGGTCTTGGAGCACTGTGATGAAAAGGGCATGGATCATTGTGATGAAAAAGGCATGGAGCCTGGTCATCACAGGGTTCAAGGAGCATACTGAAGACAAGTGTCAGGGAGCATTGTGATGACAAGTGTATAGACCATTGTGATGACAAAGGTCATGGAGCATTGTGATGAGAAGACCATGGGTAATTGTGATGATGAGCGTCATGGTGTGTTGTGATGATAAGTGTTATGGAACATTGTGATCAAAATGGTTTGGAGCATTATGATGACAGAGGTCATGGAGAATTTTGATTTCATTGTGATGACAATAGCCTGAAGCATTATGATGATGGGCATGGTGCATTGTGATGACAGGGTTCATGGAGCATTGAGATGAAAAGGGTCATGGAGCACTGTGAGTACAGGGGTTTTGGAGCATTGTGATGACAAGGGCATTGAGCATTGTTATGAGAATGCCATGGAACATTCGGATGACATGCGTCATGGAGCTTTGTGATGACAAGGGCATGGAGCATTGTGATTACAGGGTTCTTGGAGCATTGTGATGACAAGGGTCATGGAGCCTTGTGACGACAAGGCTGTGGATCATTGTGATGGCAGGGTTCATGGAGCATTGTTATGACAGAGGTAATGGAGCTTTGTGATGAGAAGGGCATTGAGCACTGGTCTGAAATGTTTCATGAATTATTGTGATGAGAGTGGGCATGGAGCATTGTGATGACAAGGGAATGGTGCATGGTGATGACAATGTCCTGGAGCATTGTGATGAGAAGACCATGGAGACTTGTGATGACAAGTCTCATGGAGCATTCTGATGAAAAGGGCCATGGAGTATTGTGATTACAGGGGTCGTGGAGCACTGTGATGACTAGGGCATGGAGCATTGTGATGAGAAGGCCATGGAGCATTCTGATGACATGTGTCATGGAGTTTTGTTATGACAAGAGCATGGAGCATTGTGATTACAAGGATCTTGGAGCATTGTGATGAAAACAGCACGGATCATTGTTATGAAAATGGTATGGAGCCTTGTCGTGACAGGGTTCAAGGAGCATACTGACTACTAGTGTCAGGGAGCATTGTGAGGACAAGTGTATTGAGCATTGTGATGAAAAATCTCATGGAGCATTGTGATAAGAAGACCATGGTTAATTGTTATGATGAGCGTCATGGGGTGTTGTGATGATAAGTGTTATGGAACATTGTGATCACAAGGGTTTGGAGCATTATGATGACAGAGGTCCTGGAGATTATTGATTTCATTGTGATGACAATAGCCTGAAGCATTATGATGATGGGCATGGTGCATTGTGATGACAGGGTTCATGGAGCATTGAGATGAAAAGTGGCATGGAGCATTTTGTTTACAGGGGTCTTGGAGCATTGTTATGACAAGGGCATGGAGCACAGTGATGACAAGGCCATGGAACATTCTGATGGCATGAGTCATGGAGCTTTGTGATGACAAGAACATGGAGCATTTTGATTACAAGGGTCTTCATCATTGTGATGACAAGTGTCATGGAACCTTGTGATGACTAGGCCGTGGAACATTGTGATGGCAGGGGTCATGGTGCATAATTATGACAGAGGTAATGGAGCATTGTGATGAGAAGGGCATGGAACATTGGTCTAAAATGTTTCATGGATTATTGTGATGTGAGTGGGCATAGAGCATTGTGATGACAAGGGTATGGAACACTCTGATGCATGAGCCATGCAGGATTGTAATGACAAAAGCATGGAGCATTGTGATGACAAAAGTCATGAAGCATTGTGATGACTGGAGTCATGGCGCATTGTGATGACAAGGGCATGGAGCATTGTGATGAGAAGGTCATGGAGTATTGTGAAGACAGGTGTCAGGGAGCATTGTGATGACCTATGTCATGGTCAATTGCGATGACAATGGCATGGAACATTGTGATGCCAAATGTAATGGAGGATTTTGATGACAAATATAATGGATCATTGTGATGACTAGGGCTTGGAGCATTATGATGACAAGGGCCATTGAGAATTTTCATGACAAGGTCGTGAAGCATTGTGATGACAATGTCCTGGAACATTGTGATGAGAAAACCATGGAGCCTTGTGATGACAATTCTCATGGAGCATACTGATGAAACTGGTCATGGACCATTGTGATTACAGGGGTCTTGGAACATTGTGATGAAAAGGGCATGGGAACTTCTTATGACAGGGTTCAAGGAGAGTACAGACAACAAGTGTCAGGGAGCATTTTGATGACAAGAGTATTGAGCATTGTGATGACAAAGGTCATGGAGCATTGTGATGTGAAGACCAGAGATAACTGTGATGACGAGCGTCATGGGGCATTGTGATGACAAGTGTTATGGAATATTGTGATCACAAGTGTTTGGAGCATTGTTATGACAGTTTTAATGGAGCATTTTGATTTCATTGTGATGACAATAGCATGAAGCATTAGAATGATGGACATGGTGCATTGTGATGACAGGGTTCATGGATCATTGAGATGAAAAGGGGCATGGAGCATTGTGATTACAGGGGTCTTGGAGCATTGTGATGAGAAGGGTCATGGAGCCTTGTGATGACATTGCCATGGAACATCGTGATGGCAGGGATCATGGAGCATTGTTATGACAAGGGTAATGCAGCATTGTGATGGCCAGGGCAAGGAGCATTGTGATGAGAAAGCCATGGAGCTTTCTGATGACATGTGTCATGGAGCATTGTGATGACAAGGGTCACGGAGCATTGTGGTGAAATGTTCATTGAGAATTGTGGTTATAAATGTCACAGAGACTTGTGATGACGCGGGCATGGAACACTGTGATGACAAACGTTATGAAGCATTGTGATGATAGGTGTCACGGAGCACTGTGATGACAGGGGTCATGGAGCATTGTGATGACTAGGGAATGGAGCAGAGTGATGACAAGATTCCCGGATCATTGTGTTGTCAGGTGTCATGGAGTGTTGTGATGACAGTTGTCATGGTGCATTGTGATGATATTGGTCATGGAGCATTGTGATGAGAAGGTCATGGAGCATTTTGCTGAAAATATTCATGGAGTATTGTGATGACAGTTGTCATGGTGCATTGTGATGATTTTGGTCATGGAGCATTGTGATGAGAAGATCATGGAGCATTGTGTTGATAATAATCATGGAGTATTGTGATGACAAGTTTCATGGAGCATGGTGATGACAAGGTCCTGTAGCATTGTGATGAGAAGACCATGGAGGCTTGTGATGACAAATCTCATGGAGCATACTGATGAAAAGGGTCATGGACCATTGTGATTACAGGGGTCTTGGAACATTGTGATGAAAAGGTCATGGAACCTTGTTATGACAGGGTTCAAGGAGCGTACAGACAACAAGGGGCAGGGAGCATTTGGATGACAAGAGTGTTGAGCATTGTGATGACAAAGGTCATAGAGCATTGTGATGAGAAGACCATAGATAACTGTGATGACAAGTCTCATGGAGCATTCTGATGAAAAGGGGCATGGATCTTTGTGATTACCGTGGTCTTGGAGCATTGTGATGACAAGGGCATGGAGCATTGTCATGAGACGGCCATGCAGCATTCCGATGACATGCGTCATGGAGCTTTGTGATGACAAGGGCATGGAGCATTGTGATTACAGGGGTCTTGGAGCACTGTGATGAAAAGGGCATGGATCATTGTGATGAAAAAGGCATGGAGCCTGGTCATCACAGGGTTCAAGGAGCATACTGAAGACAAGTGTCAGGGAGCATTGTGATGACAAGTGTATAGACCATTGTGATGACAAAGGTCATGGAGCATTGTGATGAGAAGACCATGGGTAATTGTGATGATGAGCGTCATGGTGTGTTGTGATGATAAGTGTTATGGAACATTGTGATCAAAATGGTTTGGAGCATTATGATGACAGAGGTCATGGAGAATTTTGATTTCATTGTGATGACAATAGCCTGAAGCATTATGATGATGGGCATGGTGCATTGTGATGACAGGGTTCATGGAGCATTGAGATGAAAAGGGTCATGGAGCACTGTGAGTACAGGGGTTTTGGAGCATTGTGATGACAAGGGCATTGAGCATTGTTATGAGAATGCCATGGAACATTCGGATGACATGCGTCATGGAGCTTTGTGATGACAAGGGCATGGAGCATTGTGATTACAGGGTTCTTGGAGCATTGTGATGACAAGGGTCATGGAGCCTTGTGACGACAAGGCTGTGGATCATTGTGATGGCAGGGTTCATGGAGCATTGTTATGACAGAGGTAATGGAGCTTTGTGATGAGAAGGGCATTGAGCACTGGTCTGAAATGTTTCATGAATTATTGTGATGAGAGTGGGCATGGAGCATTGTGATGACAAGGGCACAGAACACTGTGATACATGGGTCATGGAGGATTGTAATGACAAGGGCATGGAGCATTGTGATGAGAAGGGCATCGAGCATTGTGATGACAAGTTTCATGGAGCTTTGTGATGACAAGGGCATGGAGCAATGTGATGAGCGGGTTCATGGAGCATTGTGATGACAATGACATGGAGCATTGTGATGCCAAGGGTCATGGAGCTTGTGATGACAAGTCATGGAGCATTTTCATGAAAAGGGTGTGGTGCATTGTGATGAAAAGGGCAGGGAGCATTTTGATGACAGGGTCATGCAGCAATTTGATGAAAAGTGTCATGGAACATTTTGATGACAGGGGTTATAGAATATTGTGATGCCAGGGGTCATGGAGCTTTGGGATGAAAAGGGTCATGGAGCATTTTGATGACAGGGGTTATAGAACATCGTGATATCAGGGGTCATGGAACATTGTGATGATAAGTGGTGAGGGAGTATTGTGATGACTAGGGATGGAACATTGTGATATATCTGGTGAGAGAGCATTTGGATGAAAAGTGCATGGAGCATTGTGATTACAAGATTTATGGAGCATAGCGATGAAAAAGTTGTGGACCGTTGTAATGAAAAGCGCGTGGCACAGTGTGATGACAAGTGTCATTGAACATTGTTCTGACAAAGGCATGGAGCATTGTGATGACAATGGTCACGGAACTTTGTGATGAAATGTTCAAGGAGCACAGTGGTTACAAAGGTCACAGAGCCTTGTCATGACGTGGGCATGGACCATTGTGATGACAAACGTCATGAAGCATTGTGATGACTGGAGTCACGGAGCATTGTGATGACATGGGTCATGGAGCATTGTGATGACAAGGGCATGGAGTATTGTGATGAAAGGGGCATGGAGCATTTGTCTGACATGTTTCATAGACTATTGTGATGACAGTGCACATGGTGCTTTGTGATGGCAAGGGCATGGAGCATTGTGATGAGAAGGGCATGGAGCATTGTGATTACAAGTTTTATGGAGCATTGTCATGACCAATTTTTGGACCGTTGGTATGAGAAGCGCTTGGCACATTGTGATGACAAGGGTCATGGAGCATTTTTCTGACAAAGGCATGGAGCATTGTGATGACAAAAGTCACGGAGCATTGTGATGAAAAGTTCATGGAGCATTGTGGTTACAAAGGTAACAGAGCCTTGCGATGACGCGGGCATCGACCACTGTGATGACAAATGTTATGAAGAATTGTGATGACTGGAGTCACGGAGCATTGTGATGACAGGGGTCATGGAGCATTGTGATGAGAAGGACATGGAGAATTGTGCTGAGAAAGGCATAGAAAATTGTGATGACATGGGTCAAATAGCATTTTGATGAATTGTTCATGGAGCATTGTGGATAAAAAGGTCACAGAGACTGTTGATGATGAGGGCATGGACCATTGTGATGACAAAGGTCATGGAGCATTGTGATGACTGGAGTCACGGAGCACTGAGATGACAGGGGTTATGGAGTATCGTGATAAAAAGGGCATGGAGCATTGTGATGAAAAGGGCAAGGATCATTGGTCTAATATGTTTCATGAAGTATTGTGATGAGAGTTGGAATGTCGCATTGTGATGACAAGGGCATGGAACATTGTGATGACCAGGTCATGCAGTATTGTGAAGATAGGTGTCAGGGAACATTGTGATGACATATGTAATGGCCCATTGTGATGACAATGGCATGGAGCATTGTGATGAAAATGGCATGGGGCATTGTGATAAAAACGTCATGGAGCCTTTTCGTGACAGGTTTCAAGGAGCATTCTGAAGACAAGTGTCAGGGAGCATTGTGATGACAAGTGTATTGAGAATTGTGATGACAAACGTCATGGAGCATTGTGATGAAAAGGGCATGGAGTATTGTGAAGACAGACATCATGGAGCGTTGTGATGACAAGTGTTATGGAACATTGTGATCACAAGTTTTTGGAGCACTGCAATGACAGACGTCATGGATCATTTTGATTTCAAGGAGCAGGGAGCATTTTGATGACAAGGGCATAAAGCAATGTGATCCCAAGGTTCATGGAGGATTGTGATGACAATGGTAATGGAGTATTGTGATGACAAGCGCAAAGAGCATTGTAATGACAAGGTCATGTAGCATTTTACTGACAAAGGCATGGAGCATTGTGATGACAGGTGTCATGGAACACTGTGATGACAAGCGTCACGGAGCATTGTGAATGCAGGGGTCATGGAGCATTGGGATGACAAGGGCATGGATCATTGTGATGACAAGCATCATGGAGCATTGGGCTGAAAATTTTCATGGAGTATTTTGATGACAGGGGTCATGGAGCATTGTGATGACAGAAGTCATGGAGAATTTTGATTTCATTGTGCTGAAAATAGCCGGAAGCATTATGATGATGGGCGTGATGCATTGTGATGACAGGGTTCATGGAGCATTGAGATGAAAAGTGGCATGGAGCATTGTGATTACAGGGGTCTGGGAGCATTGTGATGACAAGGGCATGGAGCATTTTGATGAGAAGGCCTTGGAACATGCTGATGACATGTGTCATGGAGCTTTGTGATGACAAGGGCATGGAGCATGGTGATTACAGGGGTCTTGGCGCATTGTGATGACAAGGGTCCTGGAGCCTTGTGATGACAAGGCCGTAGAACATTTTGATGGCAGGGGTCATGGAGCATTTTTATGCCGGGGTAATGGAGCATTGTGATGAGAAGGGCATGGATCATTGAGCTGAGAAAGGCATAGAGCATTGTGATGACAAGGGTCAAAGAGCATTTTGATGAAACGTTTATGGAGCATTGTGGTTAAAAAGGTCACAGAGACTGTTGATGATGAGGGCATGTACCACTGTGATGACAAAGGTCAAGGAGCATTGTGATGACTGGAGTCACGGAGCATTGTGATGACAGGGGTCATGGAGCATTTTGATAACAAGGGCATGGAGCATTGTGATGAAAAGGGCATGGATCTTTGGTCTAATAAGTTTCATGTATTATTGTGATGACAGTTTGAATGGCACATTGTGATGACAAGGGCATGGAGCATTGTGATGACCAGGTCATGCAGTATTGTGAAGATAGGGGTCAGGGAGCATTGTGATGACATATGTAATGTCCCATTGTGATGACAATGGCATGGAGCATTGTGATGAAAACGGCATGGGGCATTGTCATGAAAACGTCATGGAGCCTTTTCGTAACAGGTTTCAAGGAGCATTCTGACGACAAGTGTCAGGGAGCATTGTGATGACAAGTGTATTGAGAATTGTGATGAGAAACTTCATGGAGCATTGTGATGAAAAGGGCATGGAATATTGTGATGACCGGCATCATGGAGCGTTGTGATGACAAGTGTTATGGAACATTGTGATCACAAGGGTTTGAAGAATTGTGATGACAGAGGTCATGGAGCATTTTGATTTCATTGTGATGACAATAGCATGAAGCATTGTGATGATGGGCATGGTGCATTGTGATAACAGGGTTCATGGATCATTGAGATGAAAAGGGACATAGAGCATTGTGATTACAGTGTTCTTGGAGCATTGTGATGAGAAGGGTCATGGAGCCTTGTGATGAAAAGACCATGGAACATCCTGTTGGCAGGGGACATGGAGAATTTTTATGACAGGGGTAATGGAGCATTGTGATGGCAAGGGTATGGAGCATTGTGATGAGAAGGCCATGGAGCATTCTGATGACATGTGTCATGGAGCTTTGTGATGAGAACGGCATGGAGCAATATGATGAGAGTGTTCATGGAGCATCGTGATGACAAAGATATGGAACATAGTGATGCCAAGCTTCATGGATCTTTTTGATGACAAAGGTCATGGAGCATTTTGATGACAAGGGTGTTGTTCATTGTGATGAGAAGGGCAGGGAGCATTGTGATGATAGGATCATGGAGCAATTTGATGACAAGGGTCATTGAACTTTTTGATGACAGGGGTTATGGAACATTGTGATGTCAGGGGTCATCGAACATTGTGATAATAAGTGCATGTAGCATTGTGATGACAGGAGTCATGGACCATTGTGATGACAGTGGTGAGGGAGTATTGTGACAAATATTGATGTAGCATTGTGATATCATTGGTGAGAGAGCATTTTGATGAGAAGTGCATTGAGCATTGTGATGACAAAAGTCATGGTGCATTGTGATGAGAAGACCATGGATAATTGTGCTGACCAGCGTCATGGGGCATTTTGATGACAAGTGTTATGGAACATTGTGATCACAAGGGTTTGCAGCATTGTGAGGACAGAGGTCATGGAGCATTTTGATTTCATTGTTATGACAATAGCATGAAGCATTATGATGATGGGCATGGTGCATTGTGATGACAACGTTTATGGAGCATTGTGATGAAAAGTTGCATGGAGCATTGGTCTGACAATTTTCATGGATTATTGTGATAAGATTGGGCATGGCACATAGTGATGACAAGGGCATGGAGCACTGTGATGACAAGGTCATGGATTATTGTAAAGAAAGGTGTCAGGGAGCATTGTGATGAAATATGTCATGTTCCACTTTGATGACAATATCATGGAGCACTGTGATGCCAAGTGTCATGGAGGATTGCTCTGACAAAGTAAAGGAGCATTGTGACGACAAGGGCATGGAGCATTGTGATATCAAGGGCCATTGATCATTTTAATGTCCATGTCGTGAAACATTGTGATGAACAGCTCATAGAGGTTCCTATGACAGGGGTCATGGAGCATTGCGATGACAAGTGCATGGAGTATTGTGATGACAAGAGCATATAACATTTTGATGTGAAGTGCCATGGAGCATTGTAAAGACAGGGACGTGGAGAATTGTGAGGACAAGGGACATTGAGCTTTGAGATGACAAGGCATGGAGCATGGTGATGGCAAAACCGTGGAGCATTGTGATGAGAAGACCTTGGGTAAATGTGGTGTTGAGCATCATGGAGCACTGTAATGACAAGGGGCATGAAGCATTGTGATAACAGGTGTCAGGGAGCATTGTGATGACAGGTGTCATGGAGCAATGTGATGACAAGGGCATGGAGCATTGTGATGACAAGTGCATGGAGCATTGTGATGACAAGTGCATGGAGCATTGCAATTTCAAGTGCATGGAGAATTGTGATGACAAGAGCATGTAATATTTTGATGAGAAGTGTCATGTAGCATTGTGATGACAAGGACGTGGAGAATTGTGATGACAAGGGACATGGAGCATTGTGATAACCAGGGCATGGAGCATTGTGATGACAGGGGTAATGGAGCATTATTATGACAAGGCCATGGTGCATTCTGACATAAGATATCACTTATGAAGGGAATGTACACATGGCTACATATGAACTGAATTAGGGAAGAGAACAGAGTCTCAGATTTAGAAAACACTCTAACGCTTGCTTAAGGGGAAAGACAGGTGGGGAGATGCACAAAACAAAAGTTTGATATTAGCACAGGTACCGTTCCTTAATCCAAAAACATAAGAGACAAGACCTACTCCTTCCTCAGTGAACGGAACTCAACATCCTTATTCCGCACAGAGAAATATATCTGACTAGTAAGAATTTTAAAACCTATGTATTGATATGTCTCTGTAAGGGAACTAAGTGTGTCTAGAACGACATAAACATGGCGGTGAGAATCAGCTCAAACCCAATATAAAAATGAATTTCAAAACAAAACATAAAAACAGTAAAATTCTTACACAATACCTTCAGGGGTTCTGATGAAACCTGGAATGACCCTATCTGCAATGACAGCTGGATGTGGCATAACGCTGGTCACTTGGGACTGAGAGGATTGGTGAGATTGGGTGAAAAAATGCAAACCCTTTAAAGCAATTATGCCTGCCACGCATTCCATGGTTCCCAACTCTCCAAGTAGAAGGGAATATCTCTACAGATTAACATGTATGGGAACCTAGAGAATGGAAACCATCTGATGGTGAAAGGTTTCTAAAACTCTACTACTTTTTTTCTCTCCTTGTGCTCCACTTTGACATTCCAACTGCTTTACTATCAATCTCCCAACTTGGAGAGTCAGCCCCTATAACCTCCTGGTTCGCACAGTTGGCAAATTGTGCAGAGGATATAAGGGAAGAGAGAGAACCAATGAGAGACTAGCTGTAGGCATTTGGACGGCCATATTTCACTGTAATTTCCCGTCACGAAGAGGAATTAACCAAAGACTCAGCCTGCCCCGCCCCCAGAAACAGTATAGGTCCAGAAGCAAAATTGTGGAATTGCGGTCAGCTCACAGAAACGCGAGTTGAAAAATGGAGCTCAGGGCCACAGCAATTCACTAACCTGCAGAGTTATAAAGGACTACTGTCTTCCAAAAATCTGTTGAGGGAAAGCCACGAGGAGGAAGTGAAAATGAGGCACAATGGCATGAAACAGATTTCAAGAGGTACATTGGAATCGCCTTTAAACACAGGAAAAGCATCACAACTTCGAAAATAATGGAAATGTCCATAAAGGGCATATGGGTTTTCACGTGAATATATTTAGGAGAAAACGCATATGCCCTTTTCAGCCAAGCAAGCAAGCGAGAAATGCAAATGTGCACTACAAAGAAGTATCACTTCCCACCAGCCAAAAGGGACATCCGCAAAATGTGTAAAAACCAGACAGGCAAGACAGGCCCTGGGGAACAGGGAACCTTGTTATGCTGATGGTTGGGATGTAAATTGCCAACTGCCTCTCTGGAGGAGTGCATTGTGTTCCCTAAAACAAGTAAACAACAAAGCTACAGAGCCAAGGACACTTCCAGTATAGGGAATATAGCTTGGGAAAACTGAAAGTCAATAAGACAGAGCCACCCCAAAATTTAGGGCTGCACTGCTTACAAAAACCTCAACTTGGGTACACCTTAAATATCCCAGGAAAGACAAAAATGGTTCAAGAAATTGTGGTACTTACGTATGACGGAATATCCCTCAGCCATGAAATCAATGTCATAAGGCCAGTAGCAGCAAAAAGAGTGGATTCTTGTACGATGATTCTAAGTGAAATAAGACACACAGAAAAAGAAAATTATCATAAGATATCAATTATGAAGATCCTGTAAACATGGCTACACATGAACTGAGATAGGAAAGAGAAGGGAGTCTAACATTTAAAAAACACCCTTATGCCTTCTTAAGGGGGAAGGAGAGGTGGGATGATGCATAAAACCAGAGTTTGATATTAGTACATGTACAGTTCCTAAAAACAATTACGGAATAGACAAGACCTACACCTTCCTCAGTGAAAGGGACTCAACACCCCATATTCACTGAAGAGTAATATATCTTACTAGTAAGAATCTTAAAACCTATGTATTGATATGTCTCCGTAAGAGAATCAAGAGTGTCTAGATTGGCATAAACATGGCAGTGAGAATCAGCTCAACACACTATAAAAAGTAATTTCAAAAACAAAACAAAAAAACATGGAAATTCCGTACAATTCCTTCAGGGTCTCTGATGAAACCTGGAATGACCCTATCTACAACAACAGCTGGATGTGGCATAAGGCTGGACACTTTGGACTGAGAGGATTGTTGCGATTGGGTGAGCAAATGCAGACCCTTTAAAGCAATAATGAGTGGCACCCATTCCACGGGTCCCAACTCTCCAGGTTGAAGGGAATATTACAACAGCTATAACATGTACGGGAAACCTATAGAATGGACACACTGTGAATACGAAAGGTTTCTAAATCTCAACTAATAGTCCCTCTCCTGGTGCTCCAGTTTGACTTTCCAACTGTTTTATTATCAATCTCCCAACTTAGAGAAACAGCCCCTTTAACCTCCTGGTTGTCACAGGTTGCCAATTTGGCAGAGGGTGAAAGGGAAGAGGGAGAACCAATGAGAGAGTAGCTGTTAAGCATTTCGACAGGCAAATGTCACTCTAATTTTCCGGCCGGAAGAAGAATTAAACAAAGTCTCAGCCACCCACCGGACAGCAGTATAAGTCCTGAACCAAAATTTGGACTTGCATTCAGCTCACAAAAAACGAGTTGAAAAATGGAGCTCAGTGGCACAGCAATTCACCAAATGAAAGAGTAGTAAAGGACAACTCTTGTCCAAAACTCTGTTGAGGGAAGGTTAAGAGGCAGATGTGAAAGCGAGGCAGAATATTAGGAAACAGATTTCAAGAGGTATGCTGGAATCGCCTTGAAAGCACAGGAAGAGGGACTCAACTTCGACAATGATGCACTTGGCCGAAAAGTGTGTATGAGTTTTATCCTGAATATATTCAGGAGAAAACAGATACACCCTTTTTGGCCAAGCAAGCAAGCGGGCAATGCAAATCTGCACTACAAAGCAGTATAACTTCCCACAAGTCAAAACGGATATCCACAAAATATGTAAAAACCAGAAAGGCAAGACAGGCCCTGGCGAACTGGGAGCCTTGTTATGCTGATGAGTGGGATGTAAATTGCCAACTGCCTCTCTGGAGCAGTGCATTGTGTTCCCTAAAACAAGTAAACAACAGAGCTACAGAGCCCAGGGCACTTCCAGTCTATGGAATATACCTTGGGAAAACTGAAAATCAATAAGACACAGCCACGCCAATATTTAGGAGTGCACTGCTTACAAGAACCTCATCTTGGATTCACCTTATATATCCCAGGAAAGATAAAAATGGTACAAAAATTTGTGGTACTTACGTCCGATGAAATATCCCTCAGCCATGAAATCAATCTCATAAGACAAGTAGCAGCAAAATGAGTGGATTCAGGTACGATGATTCTAAGTGAAAGAAGTTACACAGAAAAAGAAACTTATCATAAGATATCACTTATAGAGATCCTGTAAACATGGCTACACATGAACTGAGTTAGGAAAGAGAACAGAGTCTCACATTTAGAAAACACTCTTATGCCTGCTTAAGGGGGAAGGAGAGGTGGAGTGATGCATAATACCCAGAGTTTTATATAAGCACAGGTACCGTTCAAAAAATCAAATACGGAATAGACAAGACCTACACCTTCTTCAGTGAAAGGGACTGAAAACCCCATATTTCCCTCAGAGGAATATATCTGACTAGTAAGAATCTTATAACCTATTTATTGATATGTCTCCATGAGGGAATCAACTGTGTCTAGACTGGCCTAAACATGGCAGTGAGAATCAGCTCAAACCCACTATAAATAGGAATTTCAGACACACAAAAAAACAGGAAATTCTTTAAAATTTCTTCACGTTCTCTGACGAAACCGGGAATGACCCTATCTTCAATGACAGCTGGATTTGGTATTAGGCTGGGCACTTGGGACTGAGAGCATTGGTGAGATTGGGTGAGCAAATGCAGACCCTTTAAAGCAATAATGCATGGCCCCACTTCCATGGGTCCCAACTCTCCATGGTGAAGGGAATATTACTACAGCTATAACATGTATGGGAAACCTAGAGAATGGACACACTGTGAACATGAAAGGTCTCTAAAACTCAACAAATAGTCCCTCTGCTGGTGCTCTTGTTTGACATTCCAACTGCTTTACTATCAATCTCCCAACGTGGAGAGACAGCACCTTTAACTTCCTGGTTCGCACAGGTTGCCAATTTGGCAGAGGATGAAACGGAAGAGGGAGAACCAATGAGAGAGTAGCTGTTAAGCATTTGGACGGGCACATGTCACTCTTATATCCCGGGAGGAAGAAGAATTAAACAAACTCTCAGCCACCCACCGGGAACCAGTAGAGGTCCTGAACCAAAATATTGGCCATGCGTTCAACTCACAAAAAACGAGTTTAAAAATGGAGCTCACGGTCACAGCACTTCACAAACTGGCAGAGTAATAAAGGAAAACTATCGTCCAAAAACCTGTTGTGGGAAGGCAACGAGTCGGACTTGAAAGCGAGGCAGAATATCAGGAAACAGATTTCAAGAGGTACGTTGGAATCGCCTTTAAAGCACAGGAAGAGGGGCACAACTTCGACAATGATGCACTTGGCCAAAAAGTGTGTATGCGTTTTCTCATGAATATATTCAGGAGAAAACGCATACGCAATCTTTGGCCAAGCAAGCAAGTGGGCAATGCATATCTGGACTCCAAAGAAGTATCACTTCTCACCAGTCAAAAGGCACATCCACAAAATGGATAAACACCAGAAATGCAAGACAGGCCCTGGAGAACAGGGAGCCTTGTTATGCTGATGGGCGGGATGTAAATTGCCAACTGCCTCACTGGAGGAGTGCATTGTGTTCTCTAAAACAAGTAAACAACATAGCAACAGAGCCAAGAGCACTTCCAGTCTAGGGAATATACCTTGGGAAAACTGAAAATCAATAAGACAGAGCCACCCCAAAATTTAGGGCTGCACTGCTAACAAGAACCTCAACTTGGGTACAACTTAAGTATCCCAGGAAAGATAAAAATGGTTCAAAAAATTGTGGTACATACGTACGATGGAATATCCCTCAGCAATGAAATCAATGTCATAAGACCAGTAGCAGCAAAATGAGTGGATTCAGGTACGATGATTCTAAGTGAAATAAGTCACACAGAAAAAGAAACTTATCATAAGATATCACTTATGAAGGTCCTGTAAACATGGCTACACATGAACTCAGTTAGGAAAGAGAAGACAGTTTGACAATTAGAAAACATTCTTATGCCTGCTTAAGGGGGAAGGAGAGGTGGGGTGATGCATTAAACCAGATTTTGATATTAGTTCAGGTACCGTTCCAAAAACCAAATACGGAATAGACAAGAACTACAACTTCCTCAGTGAAAGGCACTCAACTCCCCATATTCCATGCAGAGGGATATATCTGACTACTAAGAATTTTAAAACCTATGTATTGATATGTCTCCATCAGGGAATCAAGTGTGTCTAGACTGGCATAAAGATGGCAGCGAGAATCAGCTCAAACCCACTATAAAAAGGAATTTCAAAAACAAAACAAAAAAACAAGGAAATTATTTACATTTCCTTCAGGGTCTCTGATGAAACGTGGAATGACCCTGTCTACAATGACAGCTGGATGTGGCATATGCTGGACACTTGGCACTGAGAGGATTGGTGAGATTGGGTGAGGAAATGCAGACCCTTTAAAGCAATAATGCATGGCACCCATTCCATGGGTCCCAACTCTCCAGGTTGAAGGGAATATTACTACAGCTATAACATGTATGGGAAACCTAGATAATGGACACACTGTGAATACGAAAGGTCTCTAAAACTCAACAAATAGTCCCTCTCCTGGTGCTCCGGTTTGACTTTCCAACTGGTTTACTATCAATCTCCCAACTTGGAGAGACAGCCCCTTTAACCTCCTGTTTCACACAGGTTGCCAATTTGGCAGAGGATGAAACGGAAGAGGGAGAACCAATGAGAGAGTAGCTGTTAGGCATTTGGACGGGCACATGTCACTCTTGTTTCCTGGGAGGAAGAAGAATTAACCAAAGTCTCAACCACCCACCGTGTACCAGTATAGGTCCTGAACCAAAATATTGGACTTGCGTTCAGCTCACAAAAAATGAGTTAAATAATGGAGCTCTGGGGCACAGAAATTCACAAACAGGCAGAGTAAAAAAGGACAACTATCGTCCAAAAATGTGTTGAGGGAAGGCAACGAGGCGGACTTGAAAGCGAGGTAGAAGATCAGGAAACAGATTTGAAGAGGTAAGTTGGAATCGCCTTTAAAGCACAGGAAGAGGGGCACAACTTCGACAATGATGCACTTGGCCAAAAAGGGCGTATGCATTTTCCCCTGAATATATTCAGCAGAAAACGCATACGCCCTTTTTGGCCAAACAAGCAAGCGGGCAATGCAAATCTGCACTACAAAGAATTATCACTTCCCACCGGTCAAAAGGGACATCCACAAAATGGGTAAAAACCAGAAATGCAAGACAGTCCCTGGAGAACAGGGAGCCTTGTTATGCTGATGGGCGGGATGTAAATTGCCAACTGCCTCACTGGAGGAGTGCATTGTGTTCCCTAAAACAAGTAAACAACAAAGCTATAGAGCCAAGGGCACTTCCAGTCTAGGGAATATACCTTGGGAAAACTGAAAATCAATAAGACACAGCCACCCCAAAATTTAGGGCGACACTGCTTACAAGAACCTCAACTTGGGTACACCTTAAATATCCCAGCAAATATAAAAATTGTTCAAAAAATTGTGGTACTTACGTACAATGGAATATCCCTCAGCCATGAAATCAATGTCATAAGACCAGTAGCCGCAAAATGAGTGGATTCAGGTACGATGATTCTAAGGGAAATAAGTCACACAGAAAAAGAAGCTTATCATAAGATATCACTTATGAAGATCCTGTAAACATGGCTACACATGAACTGAGTTAGGAAAGAGAACAAAGTCTCACATTTAGAAAACACTCTTATGCCTGCTTAAGGGGGAAGGAGAGGTGGGGTGATGTATAAAACCAGAGTTTGATATAAGCACAATTACCGTTCCAAAAACCAACTATGGAATAGAGAAGACCTACCTATACCTTCCTCAGTGAAAGGGACTCAAAACCCCATATTTCCCGCAGAAGAATATATCTGACTATTAACAATCTTAAAACCTAAGTATTGATATGTCTCCGTAAGGGAAGCAAGTGTGTCTAGACTGGCATACACATGGCAGCGAGAACCAGACCAAACCCACTATAAAAAGGAATTTCAAAAACAAAACACAAAAACAGGGAAATTTTTTACAATTCCTTCAGGGTCTCTGATGAAACCTGGAATGACCCTGTCTAAAATGACAGCTGGATGTGGCATAAGGCTGGACACTTGGGACTGAGAGGATTGTTGAGATTGTGTGAGCAAATGCAGACACTTTAAAGCAATAATGCATGGCACCCATTCCATGGGTCCCTACTCTCCAGGTTGAAGGGAATATTACTACAGCTATAACATGTACGGGAATCCTAGAGAATGGACACACTGTGAATACGAAAGGTTTCTAAAACTCAACGAATATTCCCTCTCCTAGTGCTCCGGTTTGACTTTCTAACTGCTTTACTATAAATCTCCCAACTTGTAGAGACAGCCCCTATAACCTCCTGGTTCTCACATGTTACCAATTTGGCAGAGGATGAAAGGGAAGAGGGAGAACCAATGAGAGAGTAGCTGTTAGGCATTTGGACGGGCATATGTCATTCTAATTTCCCGGCAGGAAGAAGAATTAACCAAAGTCTCAGCCACCCTCCGGGAACCAGTATAGGTCCTGACCAAAATTTTGGACATGCGTTCAGCTCAAAAAAAACGAGTTGAAAAATGTAGCTCAAGGGCACAGCAACTCACAAACTGGAAGATTAATAAAGGACAACTATCATCCAAAAATCTGTTGAGGGAAGGCAACGGGGCAGACTTGAATGTGAGGCAGAATAGCAGGAAACAGATTTCAAGAAGTACGTTGCAAACACCTGTAAAGCACAGGAAGAGGGGCACAACTTCGACAATGATTCACTTTGCCAAAAAGGGCGTATGCATTTTCTCCTGAATATATGCAGGAGAAAACGCATACGACCTTTTTGGCCAAGCAAACAAGCGGGCAATGCAAATCTGCACTACAAAGAAGTATCACTTCCCACCGGTCAAAAGGGACATCCACAAAATGTGTAAAACCAGAAAGGCAAGACAGGCCCTGGAGAACAGGGGGCCTTGTTATGCTGATGGGCGGGATGTTAATTGCCAACTGCTTCACTGGAGGAGTGCATTGTGTTCCCTAAAACAAGTAAACAACAGAGCTACAGAGCCAAGGGCACTTCCAGTCTAGGGAATATACCTTGGGAAAACTGAAAATTAATAAGACACTGCCACCCCCAAATTTAGGGCTGCACTTCTTACAAGAACCTCAACTTGGGTATACGTGAAATATCCCAGGAAAGATAAAAATGTTTCAAAAATTTGTGCTACTTATGTACGATGGATTATCCCTCAGCCATGAAATCAATGTCATAAGACCAGTAGCAGTTAAATGAGTGGATTCAGGTACGATGATTCTAAGTGAAATAAGTCACACAGAAAAAGAAGCTTCTCATAAGATATCACTTATGAAGATCCTGTAAACATGGCTACTCATGAACTGAGTTAGGAAAGAGAACAGAGTCTCACATTTAGAAAACACTCTTATGCCTGCTTAAGGGGGAAGGAGAGGTGGGGTGATGAATAAAACCAGAGTTTGATATAAGCACAGGTACCATTCCCAAAACCAACTATGGAAGAGACAAGACCTACCTATACCTTCCTCGGTGAAACGGACTCAAAACCCCATATTTCCCGCAGAGGAATATATCTGACTAGTAAGAATCTTAAAACCTATGTATTGATATGTCTCCATAAGGGAAACAAGTGTGTCTAGACTGGCATACACATCGCAGCGAGTATCAGCTAAAACCCACTATAAAAAGGAATTTCAAAAACAAAACAAAAAAACAGGGAAATTCTTTAAAATTCCTTCAGGGTCTCTGATGAAACCTGGAATGACCCTGTCTACAATGACAGCTGGATGTGGCATAAGCCTGGACACTTGGGACTGAGAGGATTGGTGAGATTGGGTGAGCAAATGCAGACCCTTTAAAGCAATAATGCAAGGCACCCATTCCATGGGTCCCAACTCTCCAGGTTGAAGGGAATATTACTACAGCTATAACATGTACGGGAAACCTAGAGAATGGACACACTGTGAATACGAAAGGTTTCTAAAACTCAAAGAATAGTCGCTCTCCTGGTGCTCCGGTTTGACTTTCCAACTGCTTTACTATCAATCTCCCAACTTGGAGAGACAGCCCCTTTAACCTCCTGGTTCTCACAGGTTGCCAATTTGGCAGAGGATGAAAGGGAAGTGGGAGAACCAATGAGAGAGTAGTTGTTAGGCTTTTGGACGGGCTCATGTCACTCTTATTTCCTGGGAGGAAGAAGAATTAACCAAAGTCTCAGCCACCCACCGGGAACCGGTATAGGTCGTCAACCAAAATTTTGCACTTGCGTTCAGCTCACAAAAAACGAGTTAAAAAGTGTAGCTCAGGGGCTTCCCTGGTGGCGCAGTGGTTGAGAGTCCGCCTGCTGATGGAGGGGACACGGGTTTGTGCCCCGATCCCGGAAGATCCCACATGCCGCGGAGCGGCTGGGCCCGCGAGCCATGGCCGTGGAGCCTGTGTGTCCGGAGCCTGTGCTCCACAACGGGAGAGGCCACAGCAGTGAGAGGCCCGTGTACAGAAAAAAAAAAAAATTGTAGCTCAGGGGCACAGCAATTCACAAACTGGCAGAGTAATAAAGGGCAACTATCATCCAACAATCTGTTGAGGGAAGGCAACTAGGCGGACTTGAAAGCGAGGCAGAATAACAGGAAACAGATTTCAAGGGGTACGTTGGAATTGACTTTAAAGAACAGGAAGTGGGGCACAATTTCGACAAAGATGCACTTGGTCAAAAAGGGCGTATGTGTTTTCTCCTGAATATATTCAGGAGAAAACGCATACGCCCTTTTTGGACAAGCAAGCAAGTGGGCAATGCAAACTGCAGCACAAAGGAGTATCACTTCCCACTGGTCAATAGGGACATCGACAAAATGGGTAAAAACCAGAAAGGCAAGAGAGGCCCTGGAGAACAGGGAGCATTTTTATGCTGATGGGCGGGATGTAAATTGTCAACTGCCTCTCTGGAGGAGTGCATTGTGTTCCCTAAAACAAGTAAACAACAGAGCTACAGAGCCAAGGGCACTTCCAGTCTAGGGAATATACCTTGGGAAAACTGAAAATCAATAAGACAGAGCCACCCCAAAATTTAAAGCTGCACTGCTTACAAAAACCTCAACTTGGGTACACCTTAAATATCCCAGGAAAGATAAAAATGGTTCAAAAAATTGTGGTACTTACGTACGATGGAATATCCCTCAGACATGAAATCAATGTCATAAGACCAGTAGCAGCAAAATGAGTGGATTCAGGTACGATGATTCTAAGTGAAATAAGTCCCACAGAAAAATAAACTTATCATAAGATATCACTTATGAAGATCCTGTAAACATGGCTACACATGAACTGAGATAAGAAAGAGAACAGAGTCTCACATTTACAAAACTCACTTATGCCTGCTTAAGGGGGAAGGAGAGGTGCAGTGATGCATAAAACCAGAGTTTGATATAAGCAGATGTACCGTTCCAAAAACCAATTATGGAATAGACAAGACCTACACCTTCCTCAGTGAAAGGGACTCAAAACACCATATTTCCCGCAGAGGAATATATCTAACTAGTAAGAATCTTAAAATCTATGTATTGATATGTCTCCATAAGGGAATCAAGTGTTTCTAGACTGGCATAAACATGGCAGTGAGAATCAGCTCAAACCTACTATAAAAAGGAATTTCCAAACAAAACAAAAAACAGTGAAATTCTTTACAATTCCTTCAGGGTCTCTGATGACACCTGGAATGACCCTATCTACAATGACAGCTGGATGTAGCATAATGCTGGACACATGGTACTGAGAGGATTGGTGAGATTGGGTGAGCAAATGCACACCCTTTAAAGCAATAATGCATGGCATCCATTCCATGGGTCACAACTCTCAAGGTTGAAGGGAATATTAGTAGATCTATAACATGTATGGGAAACCTAGAGAATGGACACACTGTGAATATGAAAGATCTCTAAAACTCAATGAATAGTCCCTCTCCTGGTGCTCTGGTTTGACATTCCAACTTCTTTACTATCAATCTCCCAACTTGGAGAGACAGCCCCTTTAACCTCCTGGTTCGCACAGGTTGCCAATTTGGCAGAGGATGAAAGGGAAGAGGGAGAACCAATGAGAGAGTAGCTGTTAGGCATTTGGACGGGCATATGTCACTCTTATTTCCCAGGAGGAAGAAGAATTAACCAAAGTCTCAGCCACCCACCGAAAACCAGTATAGTTTCTGAACCAATATATTGGACTTGCGTACAGCTCACAATAAACGAGTGAAAAAATGGAGCTCAGGGGCACAGCAATTCACAAACTGGCAGAGTAATAAAGGGCAACTCTCGTTCAAAAATCTGTTGAGGGAATGCAACGAGGCGGACTTGAAAGCGAGGCAGAAGAGCAGGAAACATATTTCAAGAGGTACGTTGGAATCACCTTTAAAGCACAGGAAGAGGGGCACAAATTCGACAATCGTGCACTTGGCCAAAAAGTGTGTACGCCTTTTCACCTGAATATATTCAGGAGAAAATGCATACGCCCTTTTTGGCCAAGCAAGCAAGCGGGCAATGCAAATCTGCACTACAAAGAAGTATCACTTCCCACAGGTCAAAAGGGACATCCACAAAATGGGTAAAAACCAGAAAGGCAAGACAGGCCCTGGAGAACAGGGAGCCTTGTTATGCTGATGGGCGGCATTTAAATGGCCAACTGCCTCTCTGGATGAGTGCATTGTGTTCCCTAAAACAAGTAAACAACAGAGCTACAGAGCCAAGGGCAGTTCCAGTCTAGGGAATGTACCTTGGGAAAACTGAAAATCAATAAGACAGAGCCACCCCAAATTTAGGGCTGCACTGCTTACAAGAATCTCAAATTGGGTACTCTATAAATATCCCAGGATAGATAAAAATGGTTCAAAAAATTGTGGTACTTATGTACGATGGATTATCCCTCAGCCATGAAATCAATGTCATAATGCCAGTAACAGGAAAATGAGTGGATTCAGGTACGATGATTCTAAGTGAAATAATTCACACAGAAAATCAAACTTATCATAAGATAGCAGTTATGAATTTTCTGTAACATGGCTACACATGAACTGAGTTAGGAAAGGGAACAGAGTCTCACATTTAGAAAACCCACTTATGCCTGCTTAAGGAGGAAGGAGAGGTGGGGTGATGCATAAAACCAGAGTTTGATATTAGTACAAGTACCATTCCAAAATCGAAATACGGAATAGACAAGACCTACACCTTCATCAGTGAAAGGGACTCAAAACCCAATATTCTGCGCAGTGGAATATATTTGACTAGTAAGAATCTTAAAACCTCTGTATTGATATGTCACCGTAAGGGAATCAAGTGTGTCTACACTGGCAAAAACATGGCAGTGAGAATCAGCTCAATCCCACTATTAAAAGGAATTTCAAATACAAAACAAAAAAAACAGGGAAATTCATTACAATTCCTTCAGTGGCTCTAATGAAACCTGGAATGACACTACCTACAACGAGAGCTGGCTGTGGCATAAAGCTGGACACTTGAGACTGAGAGTTTTGGTGAGACTGGGTGAGCAAATTCAAACGCTTTAAAGCAATAATGTGTGGCACCCATCCCATGGGTCCCAACTCTCCATGTGTAAGGGAATATTACTACAGCCATAACATTTATGGGAAACCTAGAGAATGGACAGACTTTGAATACGAAAGGTTTCTAAAACTCAACTTATAGTCCTTCTCCTTGGCGCCAGTTTGACTTTCCAACTGCTTTACTATCAATCTCCCAAATTGGAGTGATAGCCCTTAAAACCTCCTGGTACGCACAGGTTGCCAATTTGGCAGAGGATGAAAGGGAAGAGGGAGAACCAATGACAGAGTAGCTGTTAGGTATTTGGACGGGTATATGTCACTTTAATTGCCCGGCAGGAAGTAGAATTAACCAATGTCTCAGCTACCTGCCGGGAACCAGTATAGGTTTTGAACAATAGTTTTTGATTTGCACTCAGCTCACAAAAACGAGTTGAAAAATGGAGCTCAGGGGCACAGCAATTTAAAAACTGGCAGAGTAATAGAGGAAAACTATCGTCCAAAAATCTTTTGAGGGAAGGCAGAGAGGCGGACTTTAAAACGAGGCAGAATAGCAGGAAACAGATTTCAAGAGGTACGTTGGAATCACCTTTAAAGCACAGGAAGAGGGGCACAACTTCGACAATGATGCACTTGTCCAAAAAGAGCGTATGTGTTTTCTCCTGAATATATTCAGGAGAAAATGCACACGCACTTTTTGGCCAAGCAAGCAAGGAGCAATGCAAATCTACACTACAAAAAGTATCCCTTCCCACCGCTCAAAAGGGACATCCGCACAATGTGTAAAAACCAGAAAGGCAAGACAGGCTCTGGAGATCAGGGAGCCTTGTAATGCTGATGGGCGAGATGTAAGTTGCCAACTGCCTCTCTGGAGGAGTGCATTGTGTTCCCTAAAACAAGTAAACAACAGAGTTACACAGCCAAGGGCACTTCCAGTCTAGGGAATATACCTTGGGAAAACTGAAAATCAATAAGACAGAGCCACCCTAAAATTTAGTGCTGCACTGCTTACAAGAACCTCAACTTGGGTACACCTTAAGTATCCCAGGAAAGACAAAAATGGTTCAAGATATTGTGGTATTTACGTACAATGTAATATCTCTCAGCCATGAAATAAATGTCATAAGTCCAGTAGCAGCAAAAATAGTGGATTCAGCTACGATGATTCTAAGTGAAAAAAGTCACACAGAAAAAGAAACTTATCATAAGATATCACTTATGAAGGTCCTGTAAACATGGCTACACATGAACTGAGTTAGGAAATATTACAGAGTAACTAATCTTATCATAAGATATCACTCATAGCGGGAATGTACACATGACTACACATGAACTGAATGACAAACACAACAGAGTCACACATTTAGAAAAGAATCTTCTTCCTGCTTAATGGGAACAGCAAGGTGGGGTGATTCATAAAACCACAGTTTTAAATTAGCACAGATACCGTTATATAAACCATGTATGTAATAGACAACACCTACTCCCGGCACAATGAACTGGACTCAACACCCCCTATTCATTGCAGAGGAATATGTCTGACTCTAAGTATTTTAAAACATATGTATTCTCATGTCTCCATAAAGGAATCATGTGTGTGTGTATAACGGCATGAACACAGCACTGAAATTCAGTTAAACCCACTTATAAAAATAAATTTCAAAAGCAAAATGCAAAAACAGATAGAAAGTCTTAAATCTACGTTCAGGGCCTGTGATGCAAGCTAGATTGACCACCTTTACACCCAAAGCTGGATGAGACATAAGACTGGACACTTGGGGATGACAAGATTGCTGAGGTTGTGTGAACAAAAGAACACCACTTAGAGCAATACTGTGTGCTACCCATTCTAGTGGTCCCAACTCTCCAGGTTTAAGGGAATCTT
Organism: Mesoplodon mirus; assembly: GCF_964341445.2. Lineage (NCBI taxonomy): Eukaryota > Metazoa > Chordata > Mammalia > Artiodactyla > Ziphiidae > Mesoplodon > Mesoplodon mirus. The sequence goes on along the minus strand of NW_028295627.1, from coordinate 573,912 downwards.
CCTCCAGTTAAAACATGCAAGGGAAACCCAGTGGATGGTACACTGTGTAATTGGGAAAGTTTTCTAAAAGGTACCTCATTTTTCCTTTTGTCGTGCTTGGCTTCTCCATTCCATCTGCATGACTCAAAATCTCCCCACTTGGAATGTCAGTGCCTTTACCCTCCCGTTATGCACAGTTTGCAAACTGTGCAGAGGATGACAGGAAGAGGGGAAATAAATGAGAGATTAGCTGTAGGTGTTTGGATGGGCACATGTCACTCTAGTTTCCCATCAGGAATAAGAATTAACGAAAGTCTCAGGCTGAAGCCCCAGAACCAGACTAGGGCCTAAAGCCATCCTGCGGTATTGCAGCCAGCTCACAAAGAGGCGAGTTGAAAAATGGAAATCAGGGGCACAGCAATTCACAAACTTGCAGAGTTATAAAGGACAACTATCATCCAGAAATATATTGAGGAAAGGCAGTGAAGAGGATTTGAATGCAAGGCAGAATTGAAGGAAACAGATTTCAAGAGGTAGATTTGAGTCGTCTTTAAAGCACATGAAAAGCGAGAGAATTTCGACAATGTTGCCCTTGGCTGAAAAGGGACTATGTGTATTTTCTTGAATATATTCGGGAATAAATGTATATGCCCTTTTTGGCCAAGCAAGCCATCAGGCATTGCAAATCCACACTACAGAGAAGTGTCCCTTACCTCCAGTCAAAAGGGCCATCAACAAATAGTGTAAAAACCGCAAATGCAGGACAGGCAATGGACAAAAGGGAGCCTGGTTACGCTGATGGACAGAATGTAAATTGCCAACAGCCTCTCTGGAGAACTGTATGTTGTTTTCTAAAACAGAGCTACAGAGCATAGCTCACTTCCACTCATGGTCGTGTATTTTGGGAAAACTAAAAATCCACAACACACAGCCAGCCCAAAGTTTAGGACTGCTCTGTTTACAAGAACCTCGACTTCGGTACACTTTATATATCCCAGGAAAGGAAAAAAAATGGATATAGATGTTGTGGTTCTTATATACAATGGAATGTCACTCAGACATAAAATCAATGTCATAAGGCCAATAGCAGCATAATGAGTGGCTTTGATACGATGATGCTAAGTGAAATGAGCCACAAAGAAAAAGAAACTTATTGTAATATATCCCTTATAGAGGAAATGTAAACATGGCTACACATGAACTGAATTTCAAAAGAGAACAGAGTTACACATTTAGAAAACACACTTATGCCTCCTTAAGGGGAAATGTGACGTGGGGCGATGTGTAAAAGCAGAGTTTGAAATTAGCACAGATCCCATTCCATATACCAAATATGTAATAGACAAGACCTACTCCTTTCTCAATGAACTGGACACAAAACACCCTATTCACTGAAGAGGAATATATCTGACTGGTAATAACCTTGAAACCTATGTATTTATATGTCTCCATAATGGAATCAAGTGTATGTAGATTGGCATAAACACAGATCAATGGAACAGGACAGGAAGCCAAGAGATAAACCTACATACCTATGGCTATCTCATCTATGACAAAGGAGCTAAGGATATACAATGGAGAAAAGACAGTCTCTTCAGTAATTGGTGCTGGGAAAACTGGACCCCTACATATAAAGGAATGAAATTAGAACACTCCATAACACCATACACAAAAATAAACTCTAAATTGATTAGATATCTAAATATAAGACCAGACACTATAAAACACTTAGAGGAAACCATAGGCAGAACACTCTATGACATAAATCACAGCAAGATCCTTTTTGACCCACCTCCTAGAGAAATGGAAATAAAAACAGAAATCAACAAATGGGACCTAATGAAACTTAAAAGCTTTTACACAGTACAGGAAAACAAAAACAAGATGCAAAAACAACCCTCAGAATGGGAGAAAATATTTTCAAATGAAGCAATTGACAAAGGATTAATCTCCAAACTTTACAAGCACCGCATGTAGCTCAATATCACAAAAACAAACAACCCAATCCAAAAACGGGCAGAAGACCTAATAGACATTTCTCCAAAGAAGATATACAGATTACCAAGAAACACATGAAAGGACGCTGAACAACACTAATCATTAGAGAAATGCAAATCAAAACTACTGTGAGTTATCACCTCACAGCAATCAGAGTGGCAATCATCAAAAAAATCTACAAAACAATAAACGCTGGAGAGACCTTTATTGGAGAAAAGGGAACACACTTGCACTGTGGGTGGGAATGTAAATTGATATGGGCAGTAGGGAGAACAGTACGGAGGTTCCTTTAAATAACTAACAATAGAAGTACCATATGACACAACAATCCAACTACTGGGCATTTGCCTTGCGAAAACCATAATTCAAAAAGAGTTATGTACAAAAATGTTCATTGCAGCTCTATTTGCATTAGCCAGGACATGGAAGCAACCTAAGTGTCCATCGACAGATGAATGGATAAAGAAGATCTGGCACATATATACAATCAAATATTACTCAACCATAAAAAGAAGCAAAACTGAGTTATTTGTACTGAGGTGGATGGACTTAGAATCTGTCCTACACAGTGAAGTAAGTCAGAAAGGGAAAAAGAAATACTGTACGTTAACAGACATATATGGAATCTAATGAAGAAAAAAAAAAAGATTTTGAAGAACATAATGGCAGGAGAGGATTAAGGACACAGACATAGAGAAAGGACTTGAGGACACCGGAAGGGGGATGGGTAAGCTGGGACGAAGTGAGAGAGTGGCATGGACATAAATACATTACCAAATGTAACACCGATAGCTACTGGGAAGCAGCCACATAGAACAGGGAGATCAGCTCGGTGCTTTGGGACCACATAAAGGGGTGGGATATGGAGTGTGGGAGGGAGATGCAAGAGGGAGGGGATCTGGTGATATTTGTATATGTATAGCTGATTCACTTTGTTATACAGCAGAAACGAACACTCCATTGTAAAGCAATTATACTCCAATAAACGTGTAAAAGGAAAAAAAAAAAAGAAAGCCCAAGGATAAACCTACACACCTATGGTCAACTAATCTATGACAAAGGAGGCAAGACTATACAATGGAGATAAGACAGTCTCTTCAATCATTGGTGCTGGGAAATATGGACAGCTACATGTAAAAGAATGAAATTAGAACACTCCCCACAACCATACATAGAAATATATTCAAAATGGATTAGAGACCTTAATGTAAGGCCGGACAGTATAAAACTCTGAGAGGAAAACTTACGAAGGATACTCTGACGTAAATCACAGCAAGATCTTTTTTGATCCACCTCCTATAGTAATGAAATTATAAAGAAAACTAAACAGATGGGACCTAATGAAACGTAAAAGCTTTTGCAAAGCAAAGGGAACTACAAACAAGACGAAAAGACAACCCTCAGAATGGCAGAAAATATTTGCAAACGAATCAATGGACAAATGATTAATCTCCAATATATATAAACAGCTCATGCAGCTCAATATTAATAAAACAAACAGCCCAATACAAAAATGGAAGAAGATCTAAATAGACATTTCTTCCAAGAAGACATAGAGATGGCCAGTACGCACATGAAAATCTGCTCAACATCACTAATTATTAGAGAAATGGAAATCGAAACTACAATGAGGTGTCACATCACACCTGTTAGATTGGGCATCATCAGAAAATCTACAAACAACAAATGCTGGAGAGGGTGTGGAGAAAAGGATCCATATTCCACTATTGTTGGGAATGTAAATCGATACAGTCTCTATGGAGAACAGAATGAAGGTTCCTTAAAAAACTAAAAATAGAATTACCATATAATCCAGCAATCCCACTACTGGGCATATACCCAGAGAAAACCATAAATGAAAAAGACACATTCACCACAATGTTCACTGCAGCACTATTTACAATAGACAGGTAATGAAAGAAACCTAAGTGCCCACAGACAGACGAATGGATAAAGACGTGGTACATATATACAACGGAATATTACTCAGCCATACATAGGAATGAAATTGGGTCATTTGTAGAGACCTTGATGGATCTAGAGACTGTCATACAGAGTGAAGTAAGTCAGAAAGAGAAAAACAAATATTGTATATTAATGCATATATGTGGAACGTAGAAAAATGGTACAGATGAACCGGTGTGCAGGGCAGAGATAGAGACACAGATGTAGAGAACAAACATATGGAAACCAAGGAGGGAACGCTATGTGAGGGTGGTGGTGGGATGAATTGGGAGACTGGGATTCACATGTGAACACTTATATGTATAAAATAGATATCCAATAAGAACCTGCTATATAAAAGAAATAAATTTAAAAAAATTAAAAATAAATAAATAACATTTAATAAAATAAAACAGAAAAAAATTTTTCCCTTCACATAGATGTCTTTATATTAATGCATTATTTCCATGTTTATATCTCCAAATTAAAAAAAAAGAGGAATAAATAAAATCTAACTTGAACCAAAAACAAAAAAAAGGAAAAAAAAAAACAGAACTCACCAGTTATACAGAGGAAAATCGTATCAGGGCACTTGCTCCAGTGGTAAAAAAATCTTAAGTTGGTCAGAGGTGGGAAATCGTCTCCCATGCAGTCAGCAGCACTCCCCCCCACAAGGAGCATCCTCATTGCAAAGCTGGGGGACTGTGTCGAGGCGTCTGTGAGTAAATGTGAGCTGAGCCCCAGTCCTGCTGCAGCTGAACTCTTCCCACCCTTTCCAGGTAAAACACCTGAATATGTACAAGCACTTGCAAGCCTACAGGAAGGGCTGTGGAGCCCCACTAGCGAGAGCACGCAAGCCGACTTGGTGTCTGCAGGCCAGCCAGGATGGTCCTGGCCCCAGATGCTCTTCTGGAAGCTTTCCATTTCCCTGCCTGAGATACCCCTCCTGCCACGGCCCCCACTGCTTTTTTACTTCCTCACCTCTGCCTGGGGAGAAATTCCAGTGGCAGATATGGGTGACACATCCTCTTCTTTAGCAGGTGGCAGCCTGGCAACTCCTGCAGAAAGTCCAGCAGAGCTCCACTCACACTGGGCCACCCACAAAGCCACGGCCCCTCACTCCCTCCCACCACACCAGCCCCGACACTGCTTACGGGGCAGAGAATATGGCGTCAGGCACAGCTACAGGGGCTCTTGCTGACTGGAGAGGTGTTTATATTGACCTCAACCCAGGCACACCTGTGGGGGGGGGCTGGCAGGCAGTGTCAGGCTGCCCAAATCAGCCAATCCTCACCCCTCAGGGGCTCACAGTTGCAGAAAATGAACCTTGCTAAACGGGTCAGTCCCAAGGAACAGGTGTGGGCTCTTGAAAGTCAGGATAGACAAGGGGCTGCAGCTTCAGCTTGTTTTCTTATCATTTTATCTGGTCCATGAGTGGAAAACAACTTCAAGAAGACCCTATCCTAATGAGAGGAACCCAGGAGTCAGGGAGAGGAGTGATGGTGGGTGGAGACAGAGGCCTGGTGCCCTGGCTGCAGTGGAAGTGTCTGGAAGACCAGGCAGAGAGAGGCTGCACGGAGTGATAGCCAGGGTCACAGACCTGTCAGAGCTGCTGTTTGTTAGTTCAAGTCCTGCTCTGAGGTGTTCTGTGTCAGCTGTGAGCGAAAGGTGAGCTGTGCGTTCTCTGCAAGGTGGGCTATGTGCATAGTTCCTGTGTGTCCAGCCCTGCTGGGGTACCTGCCCTGGGGAGTTCTGTATCCTGGGAAGGGCCTGACTATGAGAGCCCCAAGGGCTGCTGGGTAGCTGCACAGGTGAGCTCCATACCCTGGGAGGGACGAACACGAGAGCCCCTTGGGCTGTGGGGTGTGGGATGCAGCCCAGGTGAGCTCCATATCCTGGGATTGGCCTGACCACGAGAGCCCCATGGGCTGCTGGAGACCTGGTAAAGTATATCAGGACAGTCAGTGAAGCCACCGAGGATATACATCCAGTAGCTCCTATTTCCTACACACTGCTGCTCATTCTACCATCCACCAGGCCATGGCATTCTGTATTAGACTTCAATGATGCCTTCTTCTGTATTCCATTCATCTCAGAGTCACAAGAATTTTTGGCTTGTGAGTGGCAGGACACAACATGCAACACAAGCAATAATGCTGGGCCATCCTGCCCCAATGGTTCAAAAATCCCCACACCATCATTGGGGAAATGTCCTCTAAAGACCTAAAAGTTCTACCTCTGTAAAAGGGAACCCTCCTTCAATATGCAGATGACATTCTGATCGCCAGGCCTACTAAAGATGCCTCTGAACTACCTAGCCAAGAAAGGATAGAAGGTGTCCAAGAAAAAGGCTCAAATATGCCAGGCTCAGGTGACATGCCTGGGCTTCATTCTCACAGATATTCGGAGAAACGCATCCCAGGATAGGGAAGAAGCCATTTGCAGCCTTACCCCTTCTAAAACTAGAAGACAGCTTAGGGGTTCCTGGGGAGGCCAAGGTTTTCTGCATCTGGATCCCTAACTACAGTCTTATAGCTGGGCCTCTACATGAAACACTGACACGAGAAGATGATGATCCTTTTGAATAGAATCCAGAAGCAGCCTTTCAAGAATGGAAAGAGCAGTCAATTCAGACCCTTGCCCAGGAACTCACTAATTTAGCTAAACCCTTTGACCTTTACATACCCGGTCAAAGGTTAATTGCCCTTGGAGCCTTAGTGCAAAAACTGAGACCACTTGAAATGGAGCAACACAAGAATGCCCTTCAGGTATGATAAAATATGGTCACCAAGGGCTTTGCCCACCGACTCATCAGGCCAGGATACTGGGGTATCTAAAAAGCTAGAAATCAGCAGCCCACAAGGCCAGCTCCCTCCTAAGGGAAAAGGACCCCACGTGGTGATCCTAACCACCCATCATGCCCTGAAGTTGCAGGGGTCGCTCTGTGGACACACTGACCTCGAGTGAGGAGGCCCTCCATCTCCAACCTCCTGAGAGACAAATGGGGGCAACGGGCCCCCAAGATGACTCATGTGACCATCACTTGACCTGGAGTTTCTCTCAGAAAACAAGAAGACTGTGCCCCGAAAGAGCAGACTACTGCTTGCAGGACTTACTGCACCCAGAGGGGAGCTAATAAGCTTGGCGGGGGAAACGTATATCACGCTTTCACAATAGAAAACCCTACAGACACCGCGGTGATGGTGGCCAATATGACCGGCTGGACTGCTGGCTACTTCTAAAGGCCGTTGACTCAGTGGACGTCATGGTCCTGGATCACCACTGACCCTGGACTGTCTGGGAGTTGCATGGGCAGGGTTCTGACACATGGTGCTGTTTGTACATTAATTCAGGGACCTAATTAAAGAAAGCACAGACTACTGGTCAGAGCATCTAGGCTGGCAAAAAACGTCAGCCTAATGTCACCGAACAAATGAGGGGTGGGGTGATACCTGCCACCACACCATCTCTGCGCATCTCTTTCCTGGACCCTTAAAGGTCCTTAGAATCAATAACACTTCCAATGCTGGTGCTCAGGCGGACGAGAAGTGAGGCAGGAGGGCTTGGGACAATCAACCTCACCTGGAGGCTGGTGGGGAGACGTTTTGCCCCTCCCCCCAGGTATCAGGGCTCCCACCACAGCATGAAGCATTTACAAAAGAGGGGTCTGCACCCTCAACACCCCAAGAATGAGGAACGGAACAAAAAGCAGAGGAGGGGTTCGTCACTGGCAACGTTCATTAAAAATTCCTGGGAGACAAAAAGAGAATCTGGGCAATAAAATAAAGTCTAACCTGTTTTTCCTTTGTGCTTTGTCTAATTTCACGTGCTCCTAGGGTTCCGCATAAAGAGGTCCCACACCCGGCACTTCAGACCCGATTTCCTAGTGCAGAATGGCTGGGTCGACACCTCAGCTAGGGGAGTCCCATGCAGACTCCATGGCATAGAGCCTGAGCTGCAGCCAACCCAGCCTTCGAGAGCTCCATTCCCTAAGTCCCACTGACGCTGCCAGGATCCCTACACAGCAGCCCAGCCCACAGCCCGTGGGGGAGTGCACGCTCTCACCTCTCCATTCGGTTTTCAAAATAATGTTTCCTTTGCTTCTGAACCAAACTCAGTCTTGATCTCTTGGCTCCAATGACACTGGGCACGGGGACTCCTGTTGGGGTCCAGTCTGGAGGATCAGTAACAGAAATTGAGAACATTGTAACTTCAATGAACAGATGTGTGAGCCAAACTGTAGTTAACATAGAGCAGTGTATAATGCTCGGGTAAAATAAGATTTTTCTAAGACTTACATTTGATATTTCCATCACTTTACTATAAGCAAGTTCAGTGAAGACGTCTGTCTTATTTGTCAGGTCAACATTAGAGAAATGCAGTGATTTATTTCCATGGTTGTACATCGAATACGCTTGGCTGAAGCTTCAATCTTGTTTTGAATGCTTTTCCGTTGAAAAGGATACCTCTCTTTCAGCTCCCCCATTTCTGAGAAGTATAAAATCTTATAATTTATTATTACCAAAGGGGAAAGGTAGGAGAAGGAATAAATTAACAGTTTGGGATTAACACATACACACTGCTATGTATAAAATAGATCATCAACAAGGAATTACTGTATAGCACAGGGAACTACACTGAATATTTTGCAATAACCTATAAGGTGAAATAATCTGAAAAATAATCGATATTTTTATTGACATAATCTATCAATGACAGATAAAATGTAACCTAAGCAAGGCCGATGGTGAGCGCTTCTGAACCTGAAGATTTCCATCATCTAAAGTTTGGGCTCTGCCTATTTCCCAAGGCCCTTAATGGACATACGTGTAGCCGTAGCTTAAAAATTCCCCAGTTTGGGGTTCGGGGAGGCACTGATTTGAAAAATCCCAGGTGTTCTCCTTCCATGCACAGGACCCTTCCTACAGCTAAAACATGCCTGTCACACCTAGAGGATGGTATACCGTTTGATCGGAAAGAGTTTGGAAAAGGCACCTCATCTCCTCATCGTCTGGTGCTCGGGTTCACCCCTCCAGCATCTTTCCTAACAATCTCCTCACTTGGGGATATCAGCACCGTCAACATCCTGTTGCACACAGTTTGGAATTTGTCCAGAGGATGAAGCGGAAGGATGAGAAAAATTTAGAGACAAGTCTTAGGTGTTCGGACAGGCACATGCCACTCTAATTTCCAATCCGGAAGACAAATTCATCAAAGGCTAGAATTGCCCATGGAAACAGAATAGGGCTAGAGGAAATCCTGCTGTTTTGTGTCCAGTTTCCAAAAACACAAGTTGAAAAATGGAACTCAGGGGCACTAAAATTCATGAAACTGCAGAGTTGAAAATATATATTGTTGAAAAATGTCTTGAGGTAAGTCACAGAAAAGGACTTGTAAGCAAGGGGGAGTGGCAGGAAACAGATTTGAAGAGGTAGAATGGACTCCCCATTAAAGCACAAGAAAAGGGGCTGAACATCGCCAATGATGCAGTTGGCCCAAAAGGGCGTAGGCATTTTTTTCTGAATATATTGAAGTAAAGGCCATACACACTTTTTTATCCAACCAAACAGGTGGGCACTGGAAATCAATACTTCAAAATGTATCACTTCACATCAGTCAGAAGGGCCATCCACATAAAGTGTAAACACCAGAAATGCAGGACAGGGTGAGGAGAAAAGGGAGCCCTGTGAGGCTGATAGTGGAAATGTAATTTGCCAACGGCCACTCTGGAGAAGTGTATTGTGTTTGCTAAAACATCTGAAAACTGAGCTACAGAGCATAGGCCAATTGCACTCATGGTCGTATACCTTGGGAAAAACAAAAAATGACAGAAAACAGGCACCCCAACGTTTACCACCTCTCTGTTAAAAAGGGCCTCCACTTGGATATAACCTAAATGTCCCTGGAAGGATAAAATGGATAAAAGAGATGGGGTACTTATGTAGAGTGGAATATTACTCATCCCGAAAACAATGAAATAAGGCCAGTTGTAACAACTCTGGAGGAGTTACATAAAATCATTCTAAGTGACACATGTCAGAAAGGAAAAGACACATATCATAAGATGTCACTTAAAGGTGGAATCAAAAATGGCTACACATGAAATAAACTACAAAACAGAAACATAGTCAAATATGTAGAAAATAGACATAAGGCTGCTAAATGGGAAAGGTGGGGAATGGTGAGGTATTATCGAGGAGGTTGAAATTAGCAAAGATACCATTCCAAGTACCGAATAGAATAACTGGCAAGGCCTACACGGTACCTCAAAGAACGGCACTCAGTCCACTCAAGTCACGGGAAAATAATACATATGACTCGTAAGCATCTGAGAAATAATTTATTGTTGTCTCACAGTACATGAATCAAGTGGATGTACAGCAGCAAAAAAACAGTGTTTTGAAAATCAGCTGTAACCAATATAAAAATAAATTTAAAAATATTTATAAAAACAGTGAGACAGACAAAAATTCTTACAACTTTTGTTGAAGGGCTACGATGTAACATGCATTGAACATATGTGGACCCACAGCAGGATGATATATAACGCTGGAAGCTATGCACGCTAAGAGATGTTAGAGAGGCTGGGTGAGGAAATGCAGACCTTTTAAAGTAAAACTGCCTGATACCCATTTCATGGGTCTCAAATCTGCAGTTTCAAGGGAATCTTCTGACAGGGAAAACATGCCTGGGAAACCGAGATGAATGTACACCGGGTGCTCAGGAGAGGTGTCTAAAATGCACCTCATTTTTGATCTCCTGGTGCTGTGGTTCGCCATTCCAGCCAAATTACTAACAATCTCCCGACTTGGAGAATCAGCACCTTTAACCTCCTGTTTCACACAGTTTGCAATTTTTGCAGAAGATAAATGGGAAGAGGAGGAACCCATGAGAGATTAGCTGTAGGAGTTTTGACAGGCACATGTCACTCTAATTTCCCATTAGGAAGAAGAATTAACCAAAGGCTCATCCTGCCTCCCCAGAACCAGAATAGGGACGGAAGCAATCCAATGGTTTGGCGGTCAGCTCACAAAAAAAAGCGAGTTGCAAAATGGAACTCAGGAGCAGAAAATTCAAAGACCTGCAAAGATATAAATGATAACCAACGTCCAAAAATATATTCAGGTAAGGCAACGACGAAGTTCTTAATGAGAGGCATAATTCCAGGAAACATTTTTCAAAAGGTAGATTGTACTCACATTTAAAGCATATGAAAAGCAGCAGAATTTCTAAAATGATGCAGTTGGGCAAAAGTGTGTATGCGTTTTATTCGTGAATATCTTCAGGAAAAAAACACATACAGAGTTTTTGGCCAACCAAGCAAGAGGGAAATGCAAATCCGCACAATAAAGAAGTCTCAATTTCCACTGCTCAGAAAGGCCATCCAAAAAATGTGTACAAATCAAAAATGCAGGAGAGGCCATGGAAAACAGGGAGACTAGTCACGCTGATGGGTGGGGTATAAATATCCAAGAGCTACTCTGAAGAAGTGTATGCTGTTTCCTAAAACATCTAAAATACAAAGCCCCCGAGCAAAGGGGACTTCAACTCATGGACATATAACTTGGGAAGACTAAATATCAACAAGACACAGGCACCCCAAAGTTTAGGGCTGTTCTGCATACAAGAACCTCAACTTCGGTACACCTAAAGTATCCCAGGAAAAAGATAAATGCATAAAGAACTTGTGGTAATTTTGTACAATGGAATATCACTCATACGTGAAATCAATGTCATAAGGCCAGTAGCAGCATAATGAGAGGATTTAGGTATGATGATTCTAAGGGAAATTAGTCACACAGAAAAAGAATCTTATCATAAGATATCACTTACAGAGGGAATGTCAACATCACAACACATGAACTGAATTAGGAAAGAGAGCAGCGTCTCACATTTAGAAAACACTCTTATGCCTCCTTAAGGGGAAAGGAGAGGTGGGGTGATGCATAAAACCAGAGTTTGATATTAGCACAGGTACCATTCCATAAACCAAATACAGAATAGACAAGACCTACACCTTCCTCAGTGAACGGGACTCAAAACCCCTATTCCCCACAGAGGAATATATTTGATTAGTAAGAATCTTAAAACCTATGTATTGATATGCCTCTGTAAGGGAATCAAGTGTGTCTAGACCGTCATAAACACGTCAGTGAAAATCAGCTCAACCCCATTATAAAAATGAATTTCAAAAACAAAACAGAAAAACAGCGAAATTCTTACACAATTCCTTCAGGGGTTCTGATGAAACCTAGAATGACCCTATCTGCAAAGACAGCTGGATGAGACATAAGGCTGGACACTTGGGACTGAGAGGACTGGTGAGATTGGGAGAGAAAATGCAGACCCTTTAAAGTAGTAATGCATGCCACCATTCCATGGGTCCCAAATTTCCAGGTAGAAGGGAATATCACTACAGTTATAACATATATGGGAAACCTAGAGAATGGACACCCTGTGATGGCGAAAGCTTTCTGAAAGTCTCCTACTTTTTCCTCTCCTTGTGCTACAGTTTGGCATTCCAACAACTTTACTATCAATCTCCCAACTTAGGAGAGTCATCCCCTATAACCTCCTGGTTCGCACAGTTTGCTAATTGTGCAGAGGATGAAAGGGAAGAGGGAGAACCAATCAGAGAGTAGATGTAGGCATTTGGACGGACACATGTCACTCTAAATTCCCGTCAGGAAGAAGAATTAACCAAAGTCTCAGCCACCCACAGGGAACCAGTATAGCCACCCCTGGAACCAGTATAGGTCCTGAAGCAAAATTGTGTATTTGTGGTCAGCTCCCAATAATGGGATTTGAAAATTGGAGCTCAGGGGCAAAGCAAATCAAAAACTTGCAGAGTTATAAAGGACTACTCTCTTCCAAAAATCTGTTGAGGGAAGGCAACAAAGCATACTTGAAAATGAGGCAGAATTGCACAAAACATATTTCAAGAGGTAAATTGGAATCGCCTTTAAAGCACAGGAAAGGCAACACAACTTCGAGAATGATGCACTTGGCCAAAAACAGCGTATGACTTTTCTCCTGAATATATTCAAGAGAAAAGGCATAGGCCCTTTTTGGCCAATCAAGCAAGCGCGCAATGCAAATCCACACTACAAAGAATTTTCACTTCCCACAGGTCCAAAAGGATATCCGAAAATCTGTAAAAACCCGAAAGGCAAGATAGAGATGACAAGGGCATAAAGCAATATGATCCCAAGGGTCATGGAGGATTGTGATGACAAGCGCATGGAGCATTGTGATGACAAGATTATGTATCATTTTGCTGTCAAAGGCACTGTGATGACAAGGTTCATGGATCACTGTGATGACAAGCGTCATGGAGCATTGTGATTACAGGGTTCATGGAGCATTGGGATGACAAGGGCATGGAGCATTTTGATGACAAGATTCCCGGATCATTGTGTTGTCAGGGTTCATGGAGCGTTGTGATGACAGTGGTCATGGAGCATTGTGATGACAGAGGTCATGGAGCATTGTGATGAGAACGTCATGGAGCATTGGGCTGAAAATGTTCATGGAGTATTGTGATGACAGCGGTCATGGAGCATTGTAATGACAGAGGTCATGGAGAATATTTATTTCATTGTGCTGACAATAGCCGGAAGAATTATGATGATTGGCATGATGCATTGTGATGACAGGGTTCTTGGAGCATTGAGATGAAAAGGGGCATGGAGCATTGTGATTACAGGGGTCTTGGAGAACTGTGATGACAAGGGCATGGAGCATTGTGTGGAGAAGGACATGGAACATTCTGATGACATGTGTCATGGAGCTTTGTGATGACAAGGGCATGGAGCATTGTGCTTACAGGAGTCTTGGAGCATTGTGAGGACAAGTGTCATGGAGCCTTGTGATGACAAGGCCGTGGAACATTGTGATGGCAGTGGTCATGGAGCATTGGTATGACAGGGGTAATGGAACATTGTGATGAGAAGGGCATGGAGCATTGTGATTACAAGGTTTATGGAGCATTGCGATGATAAATTTGTGGACCGTTGGGATGAAAAGCGTGTGGCACATTGTGATGACAAGGGTCATGGAGCATTGTGGTTACAAATGTAACAGAGCCTTGTGATGACACGGGTATCGACAACTGTGATGACACATGTTATGAAGAATTGTGATGACTGGAGTCACGGAACATTGTGATAACAGGGGTCATGGAGCATTGAGATGAAAAGGGCATGGAGCATTGTGCTGAGAATGGCATAAAGCATTGTGATGACATGTGTCATGGAGCACTGTGATGCCAAGCATCATGGAGAATTGTGAATACAGGGGTCATGGAGCATTTGGATGACAAGGGCATGGATCATTTTGATGACAAGCGTCATGGAGAATTGGGCTGAAAATGTTCCTGGAGTATTGTGATTACAGGGGTTTTGGAGCATTGTGATGACAAGGGCATGGAGCATTGTTATGAGAATGCCATGGAACATTCGGATGACATGCGTCATGGAGCTTTGTGATGACAAGGGCATGGAGCATTGTGATTACAGGGTTCTTGGAGCATTGTGATGACAAGGGTCATGGAGCCTTGTGACGACAAGGCTGTGGATCATTGTGATGGCAGGGTTCATGGAGCATTGTTATGACAGAGGTAATGGAGCTTTGTGATGAGAAGGGCATTGAGCACTGGTCTGAAATGTTTCATGAATTATTGTGATGAGAGTGGGCATGGAGCATTGTGATGACAAGGGCACAGAACACTGTGATACATGGGTCATGGAGGATTGTAATGACAAGGGCATGGAGCATTGTGATGAGAAGGGCATCGAGCATTGTGATGACAAGTTTCATGGAGCTTTGTGATGACAAGGGCATGGAGCAATGTGATGAGCGGGTTCATGGAGCATTGTGATGACAATGACATGGAGCATTGTGATGCCAAGGGTCATGGAGCTTGTGATGACAAGTCATGGAGCATTTTCATGAAAAGGGTGTGGTGCATTGTGATGAAAAGGGCAGGGAGCATTTTGATGACAGGGTCATGCAGCAATTTGATGAAAAGTGTCATGGAACATTTTGATGACAGGGGTTATAGAATATTGTGATGCCAGGGGTCATGGAGCTTTGGGATGAAAAGGGTCATGGAGCATTTTGATGACAGGGGTTATAGAACATTGTGATATCAGGGGTCATGGAACATTGTGATGATAAGTGGTGAGGGAGTATTGTGATGACTAGGGATGGAACATTGTGATATATCTGGTGAGAGAGCATTTGGATGAAAAGTGCATGGAGCATTGTGATTACAAGATTTATGGAGCATAGCGATGAAAAAGTTGTGGACCGTTGTAATGAAAAGCGCGTGGCACAGTGTGATGACAAGTGTCATTGAACATTGTTCTGACAAAGGCATGGAGCATTGTGATGACAATGGTCACGGAACTTTGTGATGAAATGTTCAAGGAGCACAGTGGTTACAAAGGTCACAGAGCCTTGTCATGACGTGGGCATGGACCATTGTGATGACAAACGTCATGAAGCATTGTGATGACTGGAGTCACGGAGCATTGTGATGACATGGGTCATGGAGCATTGTGATGACAAGGGCATGGAGTATTGTGATGAAAGGGGCATGGAGCATTTGTCTGACATGTTTCATAGACTATTGTGATGACAGTGCACATGGTGCTTTGTGATGGCAAGGGCATGGAGCATTGTGATGAGAAGGGCATGGAGCATTGTGATTACAAGTTTTATGGAGCATTGTCATGACCAATTTTTGGACCGTTGGGATGAGAAGCGCTTGGCACATTGTGATGACAAGGGTCATGGAGCATTTTTCTGACAAAGGCATGGAGCATTGTGATGACAAAAGTCACGGAGCATTGTGATGAAAAGTTCATGGAGCATTGTGGTTACAAAGGTAACAGAGCCTTGCGATGACGCGGGCATCGACCACTGTGATGACAAATGTTATGAAGAATTGTGATGACTGGAGTCACGGAGCATTGTGATGACAGGGGTCATGGAGCATTGTGATGAGAAGGACATGGAGAATTGTGCTGAGAAAGGCATAGAAAATTGTGATGACATGGGTCAAATAGCATTTTGATGAATTGTTCATGGAGCATTGTGGATAAAAAGGTCACAGAGACTGTTGATGATGAGGGCATGGACCATTGTGATGACAAAGGTCATGGAGCATTGTGATGACTGGAGTCACGGAGCACTGAGATGACAGGGGTTATGGAGTATCGTGATAAAAAGGGCATGGAGCATTGTGATGAAAAGGGCAAGGATCATTGGTCTAATATGTTTCATGAAGTATTGTGATGAGAGTTGGAATGTCGCATTGTGATGACAAGGGCATGGAACATTGTGATGACCAGGTCATGCAGTATTGTGAAGATAGGTGTCAGGGAACATTGTGATGACATATGTAATGGCCCATTGTGATGACAATGGCATGGAGCATTGTGATGAAAATGGCATGGGGCATTGTGATAAAAACGTCATGGAGCCTTTTCGTGACAGGTTTCAAGGAGCATTCTGAAGACAAGTGTCAGGGAGCATTGTGATGACAAGTGTATTGAGAATTGTGATGACAAACGTCATGGAGCATTGTGATGAAAAGGGCATGGAGTATTGTGAAGACAGACATCATGGAGCGTTGTGATGACAAGTGTTATGGAACATTGTGATCACAAGTTTTTGGAGCACTGCAATGACAGACGTCATGGATCATTTTGATTTCAAGGAGCAGGGAGCATTTTGATGACAAGGGCATAAAGCAATGTGATCCCAAGGTTCATGGAGGATTGTGATGACAATGGTAATGGAGTATTGTGATGACAAGCGCAAAGAGCATTGTAATGACAAGGTCATGTAGCATTTTACTGACAAAGGCATGGAGCATTGTGATGACAGGTGTCATGGAACACTGTGATGACAAGCGTCACGGAGCATTGTGAATGCAGGGGTCATGGAGCATTGGGATGACAAGGGCATGGATCATTGTGATGACAAGCATCATGGAGCATTGGGCTGAAAATTTTCATGGAGTATTTTGATGACAGGGGTCATGGAGCATTGTGATGACAGAAGTCATGGAGAATTTTGATTTCATTGTGCTGAAAATAGCCGGAAGCATTATGATGATGGGCGTGATGCATTGTGATGACAGGGTTCATGGAGCATTGAGATGAAAAGTGGCATGGAGCATTGTGATTACAGGGGTCTGGGAGCATTGTGATGACAAGGGCATGGAGCATTTTGATGAGAAGGCCTTGGAACATGCTGATGACATGTGTCATGGAGCTTTGTGATGACAAGGGCATGGAGCATGGTAATTACAGGGGTCTTGGCGCATTGTGATGACAAGGGTCCTGGAGCCTTGTGATGACAAGGCCGTAGAACATTTTGATGGCAGGGGTCATGGAGCATTTTTATGCCGGGGTAATGGAGCATTGTGATGAGAAGGGCATGGATCATTGAGCTGAGAAAGGCATAGAGCATTGTGATGACAAGGGTCAAAGAGCATTTTGATGAAACGTTTATGGAGCATTGTGGTTAAAAAGGTCACAGAGACTGTTGATGATGAGGGCATGTACCACTGTGATGACAAAGGTCAAGGAGCATTGTGATGACAGGGGTCATGGAGCATTTTGATAACAAGTGCATGGAGCATTGTGATGAAAAGGGCATGGATCTTTGGTCTAATAAGTTTCATGTATTATTGTGATGACAGTTTGAATGGCACATTGTGATGACAAGGGCATGGAGCATTGTGATGACCAGGTCATGCAGTATTGTGAAGATAGGGGTCAGGGAGCATTGTGATGACATATGTAATGTCCCATTGTGATGACAATGGCATGGAGCATTGTGATGAAAACGGCATGGGGCATTGTCATGAAAACGTCATGGAGCCTTTTCGTAACAGGTTTCAAGGAGCATTCTGACGACAAGTGTCAGGGAGCATTGTGATGACAAGTGTATTGAGAATTGTGATGAGAAACTTCATGGAGCATTGTGATGAAAAGGGCATGGAATATTGTGATGACCGGCATCATGGAGCGTTGTGATGACAAGTGTTATGGAACATTGTGATCACAAGGGTTTGAAGAATTGTGATGACAGAGGTCATGGAGCATTTTGATTTCATTGTGATGACAATAGCATGAAGCATTGTGATGATGGGCATGGTGCATTGTGATAACAGGGTTCATGGATCATTGAGATGAAAAGGGACATAGAGCATTGTGATTACAGTGTTCTTGGAGCATTGTGATGAGAAGGGTCATGGAGCCTTGTGATGAAAAGACCATGGAACATCCTGTTGGCAGGGGACATGGAGAATTTTTATGACAGGGGTAATGGAGCATTGTGATGGCAAGGGTATGGAGCATTGTGATGAGAAGGCCATGGAGCATTCTGATGACATGTGTCATGGAGCTTTGTGATGAGAACGGCATGGAGCAATATGATGAGAGTGTTCATGGAGCATCGTGATGACAAAGATATGGAACATAGTGATGCCAAGCTTCATGGATCTTTTTGATGACAAAGGTCATGGAGCATTTTGATGACAAGGGTGTTGTTCATTGTGATGAGAAGGGCAGGGAGCATTGTGATGATAGGATCATGGAGCAATTTGATGACAAGGGTCATTGAACTTTTTGATGACAGGGGTTATGGAACATTGTGATGTCAGGGGTCATCGAACATTGTGATAATAAGTGCATGTAGCATTGTGATGACAGGAGTCATGGACCATTGTGATGACAGTGGTGAGGGAGTATTGTGACAAATATTGATGTAGCATTGTGATATCATTGGTGAGAGAGCATTTTGATGAGAAGTGCATTGAGCATTGTGATGACAAAAGTCATGGTGCATTGTGATGAGAAGACCATGGATAATTGTGCTGACCAGCGTCATGGGGCATTTTGATGACAAGTGTTATGGAACATTGTGATCACAAGGGTTTGCAGCATTGTGAGGACAGAGGTCATGGAGCATTTTGATTTCATTGTTATGACAATAGCATGAAGCATTATGATGATGGGCATGGTGCATTGTGATGACAACGTTTATGGAGCATTGTGATGAAAAGTTGCATGGAGCATTGGTCTGACAATTTTCATGGATTATTGTGATAAGATTGGGCATGGCACATAGTGATGACAAGGGCATGGAGCACTGTGATGACAAGGTCATGGATTATTGTAAAGAAAGGTGTCAGGGAGCATTGTGATGAAATATGTCATGTTCCACTTTGATGACAATATCATGGAGCACTGTGATGCCAAGTGTCATGGAGGATTGCTCTGACAAAGTAAAGGAGCATTGTGACGACAAGGGCATGGAGCATTGTGATATCAAGGGCCATTGATCATTTTAATGTCCATGTCGTGAAACATTGTGATGAACAGCTCATAGAGGTTCCTATGACAGGGGTCATGGAGCATTGCGATGACAAGTGCATGGAGTATTGTGATGACAAGAGCATATAACATTTTGATGTGAAGTGCCATGGAGCATTGTAAAGACAGGGACGTGGAGAATTGTGAGGACAAGGGACATTGAGCTTTGAGATGACAAGGCATGGAGCATGGTGATGGCAAAACCGTGGAGCATTGTGATGAGAAGACCTTGGGTAAATGTGGTGTTGAGCATCATGGAGCACTGTAATGACAAGGGGCATGAAGCATTGTGATAACAGGTGTCAGGGAGCATTGTGATGACAGGTGTCATGGAGCAATGTGATGACAAGGGCATGGAGCATTGTGATGACAAGTGCATGGAGCATTGTGATGACAAGTGCATGGAGCATTGCAATTTCAAGTGCATGGAGAATTGTGATGACAAGAGCATGTAATATTTTGATGAGAAGTGTCATGTAGCATTGTGATGACAAGGACGTGGAGAATTGTGATGACAAGGGACATGGAGCATTGTGATAACCAGGGCATGGAACATTGTGATGACAGGGGTAATGGAGCATTATTATGACAAGGCCATGGTGCATTCTGACATAAGATATCACTTATGAAGGGAATGTACACATGGCTACATATGAACTGAATTAGGGAAGAGAACAGAGTCTCAGATTTAGAAAACACTCTAACGCTTGCTTAAGGGGAAAGACAGGTGGGGAGATGCACAAAACAAAAGTTTGATATTAGCACAGGTACCGTTCCTTAATCCAAAAACATAAGAGACAAGACCTACTCCTTCCTCAGTGAACGGAACTCAACATCCTTATTCCGCACAGAGAAATATATCTGACTAGTAAGAATTTTAAAACCTATGTATTGATATGTCTCTGTAAGGGAACTAAGTGTGTCTAGAACGACATAAACATGGCGGTGAGAATCAGCTCAAACCCAATATAAAAATGAATTTCAAAACAAAACATAAAAACAGTAAAATTCTTACACAATACCTTCAGGGGTTCTGATGAAACCTGGAATGACCCTATCTGCAATGACAGCTGGATGTGGCATAACGCTGGTCACTTGGGACTGAGAGGATTGGTGAGATTGGGTGAAAAAATGCAGACCCTTTAAAGCAATTATGCCTGCCACGCATTCCATGGTTCCCAACTCTCCAAGTAGAAGGGAATATCTCTACAGATTAACATGTATGGGAACCTAGAGAATGGAAACCATCTGATGGTGAAAGGTTTCTAAAACTCTACTACTTTTTTTCTCTCCTTGTGCTCCACTTTGACATTCCAACTGCTTTACTATCAATCTCCCAACTTGGAGAGTCAGCCCCTATAACCTCCTGGTTCGCACAGTTGGCAAATTGTGCAGAGGATATAAGGGAAGAGAGAGAACCAATGAGAGACTAGCTGTAGGCATTTGGACGGCCATATTTCACTGTAATTTCCCGTCACGAAGAGGAATTAACCAAAGACTCAGCCTGCCCCGCCCCCAGAAACAGTATAGGTCCAGAAGCAAAATTGTGGAATTGCGGTCAGCTCACAGAAACGCGAGTTGAAAAATGGAGCTCAGGGCCACAGCAATTCACTAACCTGCAGAGTTATAAAGGACTACTGTCTTCCAAAAATCTGTTGAGGGAAAGCCACGAGGAGGAAGTGAAAATGAGGCACAATGGCATGAAACAGATTTCAAGAGGTACATTGGAATCGCCTTTAAACACAGGAAAAGCATCACAACTTCGAAAATAATGGAAATGTCCATAAAGGGCATATGGGTTTTCACGTGAATATATTTAGGAGAAAACGCATATGCCCTTTTCAGCCAAGCAAGCAAGCGAGAAATGCAAATGTGCACTACAAAGAAGTATCACTTCCCACCAGCCAAAAGGGACATCCGCAAAATGTGTAAAAACCAGACAGGCAAGACAGGCCCTGGGGAACAGGGAACCTTGTTATGCTGATGGTTGGGATGTAAATTGCCAACTGCCTCTCTGGAGGAGTGCATTGTGTTCCCTAAAACAAGTAAACAACAAAGCTACAGAGCCAAGGACACTTCCAGTATAGGGAATATAGCTTGGGAAAACTGAAAGTCAATAAGACAGAGCCACCCCAAAATTTAGGGCTGCACTGCTTACAAAAACCTCAACTTGGGTACACCTTAAATATCCCAGGAAAGACAAAAATGGTTCAAGAAATTGTGGTACTTACGTATGACGGAATATCCCTCAGCCATGAAATCAATGTCATAAGGCCAGTAGCAGCAAAAAGAGTGGATTCTTGTACGATGATTCTAAGTGAAATAAGACACACAGAAAAAGAAAATTATCATAAGATATCAATTATGAAGATCCTGTAAACATGGCTACACATGAACTGAGATAGGAAAGAGAAGGGAGTCTAACATTTAAAAAACACCCTTATGCCTTCTTAAGGGGGAAGGAGAGGTGGGATGATGCATAAAACCAGAGTTTGATATTAGTACATGTACAGTTCCTAAAAACAATTACGGAATAGACAAGACCTACACCTTCCTCAGTGAAAGGGACTCAACACCCCATATTCACTGAAGAGTAATATATCTTACTAGTAAGAATCTTAAAACCTATGTATTGATATGTCTCCGTTAGAGAATCAAGAGTGTCTAGATTGGCATAAACATGGCAGTGAGAATCAGCTCAACACACTATAAAAAGTAATTTCAAAAACAAAACAAAAAAACATGGAAATTCCGTACAATTCCTTCAGGGTCTCTGATGAAACCTGGAATGACCCTATCTACAACAACAGCTGGATGTGGCATAAGGCTGGACACTTTGGACTGAGAGGATTGTTGCGATTGGGTGAGCAAATGCAGACCCTTTAAAGCAATAATGAGTGGCACCCATTCCACGGGTCCCAACTCTCCAGGTTGAAGGGAATATTACAACAGCTATAACATGTACGGGAAACCTATAGAATGGACACACTGTGAATACGAAAGGTTTCTAAATCTCAACTAATAGTCCCTCTCCTGGTGCTCCAGTTTGACTTTCCAACTGTTTTATTATCAATCTCCCAACTTAGAGAAACAGCCCCTTTAACCTCCTGGTTGTCACAGGTTGCCAATTTGGCAGAGGGTGAAAGGGAAGAGGGAGAACCAATGAGAGAGTAGCTGTTAAGCATTTCGACAGGCAAATGTCACTCTAATTTTCCGGCCGGAAGAAGAATTAAACAAAGTCTCAGCCACCCACCGGACAGCAGTATAAGTCCTGAACCAAAATTTGGACTTGCATTCAGCTCACAAAAAACGAGTTGAAAAATGGAGCTCAGTGGCACAGCAATTCACCAAATGAAAGAGTAGTAAAGGACAACTCTTGTCCAAAACTCTGTTGAGGGAAGGTTAAGAGGCAGATGTGAAAGCGAGGCAGAATATTAGGAAACAGATTTCAAGAGGTATGCTGGAATCGCCTTGAAAGCACAGGAAGAGGGACTCAACTTCGACAATGATGCACTTGGCCGAAAAGTGTGTATGAGTTTTATCCTGAATATATTCAGGAGAAAACAGATACACCCTTTTTGGCCAAGCAAGCAAGCGGGCAATGCAAATCTGCACTACAAAGCAGTATAACTTCCCACAAGTCAAAACGGATATCCACAAAATATGTAAAAACCAGAAAGGCAAGACAGGCCCTGGCGAACTGGGAGCCTTGTTATGCTGATGAGTGGGATGTAAATTGCCAACTGCCTCTCTGGAGCAGTGCATTGTGTTCCCTAAAACAAGTAAACAACAGAGCTACAGAGCCCAGGGCACTTCCAGTCTATGGAATATACCTTGGGAAAACTGAAAATCAATAAGACACAGCCACGCCAATATTTAGGAGTGCACTGCTTACAAGAACCTCATCTTGGATTCACCTTATATATCCCAGGAAAGATAAAAATGGTACAAAAATTTGTGGTACTTACGTCCGATGAAATATCCCTCAGCCATGAAATCAATCTCATAAGACAAGTAGCAGCAAAATGAGTGGATTCAGGTACGATGATTCTAAGTGAAAGAAGTTACACAGAAAAAGAAACTTATCATAAGATATCACTTATAGAGATCCTGTAAACATGGCTACACATGAACTGAGTTAGGAAAGAGAACAGAGTCTCACATTTAGAAAACACTCTTATGCCTGCTTAAGGGGGAAGGAGAGGTGGAGTGATGCATAATACCCAGAGTTTTATATAAGCACAGGTACCGTTCAAAAAATCAAATACGGAATAGACAAGACCTACACCTTCTTCAGTGAAAGGGACTGAAAACCCCATATTTCCCTCAGAGGAATATATCTGACTAGTAAGAATCTTATAACCTATTTATTGATATGTCTCCATGAGGGAATCAACTGTGTCTAGACTGGCCTAAACATGGCAGTGAGAATCAGCTCAAACCCACTATAAATAGGAATTTCAGACACACAAAAAAACAGGAAATTCTTTAAAATTTCTTCACGTTCTCTGACGAAACCGGGAATGACCCTATCTTCAATGACAGCTGGATTTGGTATTAGGCTGGGCACTTGGGACTGAGAGCATTGGTGAGATTGGGTGAGCAAATGCAGACCCTTTAAAGCAATAATGCATGGCACCCATTCCATGGGTCCCAACTCTCCATGGTGAAGGGAATATTACTACAGCTATAACATGTATGGGAAACCTAGAGAATGGACACACTGTGAACATGAAAGGTCTCTAAAACTCAACAAATAGTCCCTCTGCTGGTGCTCTTGTTTGACATTCCAACTGCTTTACTATCAATCTCCCAACGTGGAGAGACAGCACCTTTAACTTCCTGGTTCGCACAGGTTGCCAATTTGGCAGAGGATGAAACGGAAGAGGGAGAACCAATGAGAGAGTAGCTGTTAAGCATTTGGACGGGCACATGTCACTCTTATATCCCGGGAGGAAGAAGAATTAAACAAACTCTCAGCCACCCACCGGGAACCAGTAGAGGTCCTGAACCAAAATATTGGCCATGCGTTCAACTCACAAAAAACGAGTTTAAAAATGGAGCTCACGGTCACAGCACTTCACAAACTGGCAGAGTAATAAAGGAAAACTATCGTCCAAAAACCTGTTGTGGGAAGGCAACGAGTCGGACTTGAAAGCGAGGCAGAATATCAGGAAACAGATTTCAAGAGGTACGTTGGAATCGCCTTTAAAGCACAGGAAGAGGGGCACAACTTCGACAATGATGCACTTGGCCAAAAAGTGTGTATGCGTTTTCTCATGAATATATTCAGGAGAAAACGCATACGCAATCTTTGGCCAAGCAAGCAAGTGGGCAATGCATATCTGGACTCCAAAGAAGTATCACTTCTCACCAGTCAAAAGGCACATCCACAAAATGGATAAACACCAGAAATGCAAGACAGGCCCTGGAGAACAGGGAGCCTTGTTATGCTGATGGGCGGGATGTAAATTGCCAACTGCCTCACTGGAGGAGTGCATTGTGTTCTCTAAAACAAGTAAACAACATAGCAACAGAGCCAAGAGCACTTCCAGTCTAGGGAATATACCTTGGGAAAACTGAAAATCAATAAGACAGAGCCACCCCAAAATTTAGGGCTGCACTGCTAACAAGAACCTCAACTTGGGTACAACTTAAGTATCCCAGGAAAGATAAAAATGGTTCAAAAAATTGTGGTACATACGTACGATGGAATATCCCTCAGCAATGAAATCAATGTCATAAGACCAGTAGCAGCAAAATGAGTGGATTCAGGTACGATGATTCTAAGTGAAATAAGTCACACAGAAAAAGAAACTTATCATAAGATATCACTTATGAAGGTCCTGTAAACATGGCTACACATGAACTCAGTTAGGAAAGAGAAGACAGTTTGACAATTAGAAAACATTCTTATGCCTGCTTAAGGGGGAAGGAGAGGTGGGGTGATGCATTAAACCAGATTTTGATATTAGTTCAGGTACCGTTCCAAAAACCAAATACGGAATAGACAAGAACTACAACTTCCTCAGTGAAAGGCACTCAACTCCCCATATTCCATGCAGAGGGATATATCTGACTACTAAGAATTTTAAAACCTATGTATTGATATGTCTCCATCAGGGAATCAAGTGTGTCTAGACTGGCATAAAGATGGCAGCGAGAATCAGCTCAAACCCACTATAAAAAGGAATTTCAAAAACAAAACAAAAAAACAAGGAAATTATTTACATTTCCTTCAGGGTCTCTGATGAAACGTGGAATGACCCTGTCTACAATGACAGCTGGATGTGGCATATGCTGGACACTTGGCACTGAGAGGATTGGTGAGATTGGGTGAGGAAATGCAGACCCTTTAAAGCAATAATGCATGGCCCCACTTCCATGGGTCCCAACTCTCCATGGTGAAGGGAATATTACTACAGCTATAACATGTATGGGAAACCTAGAGAATGGACACACTGTGAACATGAAAGGTCTCTAAAACTCAACAAATAGTCCCTCTGCTGGTGCTCTTGTTTGACATTCCAACTGCTTTACTATCAATCTCCCAACGTGGAGAGACAGCACCTTTAACTTCCTGGTTCGCACAGGTTGCCAATTTGGCAGAGGATGAAACGGAAGAGGGAGAACCAATGAGAGAGTAGCTGTTAAGCATTTGGACGGGCACATGTCACTCTTATATCCCGGGAGGAAGAAGAATTAAACAAACTCTCAGCCACCCACCGGGAACCAGTAGAGGTCCTGAACCAAAATATTGGCCATGCGTTCAACTCACAAAAAGCGAGTTTAAAAATGGAGCTCACGGTCACAGCACTTCACAAACTGGCAGAGTAATAAAGGAAAACTATCGTCCAAAAACCTGTTGTGGGAAGGCAACGAGTCGGACTTGAAAGCGAGGCAGAATATCAGGAAACAGATTTCAAGAGGTACGTTGGAATCGCCTTTAAAGCACAGGAAGAGGGGCACAACTTCGACAATGATGCACTTGGCCAAAAAGTGTGTATGCGTTTTCTCATGAATATATTCAGGAGAAAACGCATACGCAATCTTTGGCCAAGCAAGCAAGTGGGCAATGCATATCTGGATTCCAAAGAAGTATCACTTCTCACCAGTCAAAAGGCACATCCACAAAATGGATAAACACCAGAAATGCAAGACAGGCCCTGGAGAACAGGGAGCCTTGTTATGCTGATGGGCGGGATGTAAATTGCCAACTGCCTCACTGGAGGAGTGCATTGTGTTCCCTAAAACAAGTAAACAACATAGCAACAGAGCCAAGAGCACTTCCAGTCTAGGGAATATACCTTGGGAAAACTGAAAATCAATAAGACAGAGCCACCCCAAAATTTAGGGCTGCACTGCTAACAAGAACCTCAACTTGGGTACAACTTAAGTATCCCAGGAAAGATAAAAATGGTTCAAAAAATTGTGGTACATACGTACGATGGAATATCCCTCAGCAATGAAATCAATGTCATAAGACCAGTAGCAGCAAAATGAGTGGATTCAGGTACGATGATTCTAAGTGAAATAAGTCACACAGAAAAAGAAACTTATCATAAGATATCACTTATGAAGGTCCTGTAAACATGGCTACACATGAACTCAGTTAGGAAAGAGAAGACAGTTTGACAATTAGAAAACATTCTTATGCCTGCTTAAGGGGGAAGGAGAGGTGGGGTGATGCATTAAACCAGATTTTGATATTAGTTCAGGTACCGTTCCAAAAACCAAATACGGAATAGACAAGAACTACAACTTCCTCAGTGAAAGGCACACAACACCCCATATTCCATGCAGAGGGATATATCTGACTACTAAGAATTTTAAAACCTATGTATTGATATGTCTCCATCAGGGAATCAAGTGTGTCTAGACTGGCATAAAGATGGCAGCGAGAATCAGCTCAAACCCACTATAAAAAGGAATTTCAAAAACAAAACAAAAAAACAAGGAAATTATTTACATTTCCTTCAGGGTCTCTGATGAAACGTGGAATGACCCTGTCTACAATGACAGCTGGATGTGGCATATGCTGGACACTTGGCACTGAGAGGATTGGTGAGATTGGGTGAGGAAATGCAGACCCTTTAAAGCAATAATGCATGGCACCCATTCCATGGGTCCCAACTCTCCAGGTTGAAGGGAATATTACTACAGCTATAACATGTATGGGAAACCTAGATAATGGACACACTGTGAATACGAAAGGTCTCTAAAACTCAACAAATAGTCCCTCTCCTGGTGCTCCGGTTTGACTTTCCAACTGGTTTACTATCAATCTCCCAACTTGGAGAGACAGCCCCTTTAACCTCCTGTTTCACACAGGTTGCCAATTTGGCAGAGGATGAAACGGAAGAGGGAGAACCAATGAGAGAGTAGCTGTTAGGCATTTGGACGGGCACATGTCACTCTTGTTTCCTGGGAGGAAGAAGAATTAACCAAAGTCTCAACCACCCACCGTGTACCAGTATAGGTCCTGAACCAAAATATTGGACTTGCGTTCAGCTCACAAAAAATGAGTTAAATAATGGAGCTCTGGGGCACAGAAATTCACAAACAGGCAGAGTAAAAAAGGACAACTATCGTCCAAAAATGTGTTGAGGGAAGGCAACGAGGCGGACTTGAAAGCGAGGTAGAAGATCAGGAAACAGATTTGAAGAGGTAAGTTGGAATCGCCTTTAAAGCACAGAAAGAGGGGCACAACTTCGACAATGATGCACTTGGCCAAAAAGGGCGTATGCATTTTCTCCTGAATATATTCAGCAGAAAACGCATACGCCCTTTTTGGCCAAACAAGCAAGCGGGCAATGCAAATCTGCACTACAAAGAATTATCACTTCCCACCGGTCAAAAGGGATATCCACAAAATGGGTAAAAACCAGAAATGCAAGACAGTCCCTGGAGAACAGGGAGCCTTGTTATGCTGATGGGCGGGATGTAAATTGCCAACTGCCTCACTGGAGGAGTGCATTGTGTTCCCTAAAACAAGTAAACAACAAAGCTATAGAGCCAAGGGCACTTCCAGTCTAGGGAATATACCTTGGGAAAACTGAAAATCAATAAGACACAGCCACCCCAAAATTTAGGGCGACACTGCTTACAAGAACCTCAACTTGGGTACACCTTAAATATCCCAGCAAATATAAAAATTGTTCAAAAAATTGTGGTACTTACGTACAATGGAATATCCCTCAGCCATGAAATCAATGTCATAAGACCAGTAGCCGCAAAATGAGTGGATTCAGGTACGATGATTCTAAGGGAAATAAGTCACACAGAAAAAGAAGCTTATCATAAGATATCACTTATGAAGATCCTGTAAACATGGCTACACATGAACTGAGTTAGGAAAGAGAACAAAGTCTCACATTTAGAAAACACTCTTATGCCTGCTTAAGGGGGAAGGAGAGGTGGGGTGATGTATAAAACCAGAGTTTGATATAAGCACAGGTACCGTTCCAAAAACCAACTATGGAATAGAGAAGACCTACCTATACCTTCCTCAGTGAAAGGGACTCAAAACCCCATATTTCCCGCAGAAGAATATATCTGACTATTAACAATCTTAAAACCTAAGTATTGATATGTCTCCGTAAGGGAAGCAAGTGTGTCTAGACTGGCATACACATGGCAGCGAGAACCAGACCAAACCCACTATAAAAAGGAATTTCAAAAACAAAACACAAAAACAGGGAAATTTTTTACAATTCCTTCAGGGTCTCTGATGAAACCTGGAATGACCCTGTCTAAAATGACAGCTGGATGTGGCATAAGGCTGGACACTTGGGACTGAGAGGATTGTTGAGATTGTGTGAGCAAATGCAGACACTTTAAAGCAATAATGCATGGCACCCATTCCATGGGTCCCTACTCTCCAGGTTGAAGGGAATATTACTACAGCTATAACATGTACGGGAATCCTAGAGAATGGACACACTGTGAATACGAAAGGTTTCTAAAACTCAACGAATATTCCCTCTCCTAGTGCTCCGGTTTGACTTTCTAACTGCTTTACTATAAATCTCCCAACTTGTAGAGACAGCCCCTATAACCTCCTGGTTCTCACATGTTACCAATTTGGCAGAGGATGAAAGGGAAGAGGGAGAACCAATGAGAGAGTAGCTGTTAGGCATTTGGACGGGCATATGTCATTCTAATTTCCCGGCAGGAAGAAGAATTAACCAAAGTCTCAGCCACCCTCCGGGAACCAGTATAGGTCCTGACCAAAATTTTGGACATGCGTTCAGCTCAAAAAAAACGAGTTGAAAAATGTAGCTCAAGGGCACAGCAACTCACAAACTGGAAGAGTAATAAAGGACAACTATCATCCAAAAATCTGTTGAGGGAAGGCAACGGGGCAGACTTGAATGTGAGGCAGAATAGCAGGAAACAGATTTCAAGAAGTACGTTGCAAACACCTGTAAAGCACAGGAAGAGGGGCACAACTTCGACAATGATTCACTTGGCCAAAAAGGGCGTATGCATTTTCTCCTGAATATATGCAGGAGAAAACGCATACGACCTTTTTGGCCAAGCAAACAAGCGGGCAATGCAAATCTGCACTACAAAGAAGTATCACTTCCCACCGGTCAAAAGGGACATCCACAAAATGTGTAAAACCAGAAAGGCAAGACAGGCCCTGGAGAACAGGGGGCCTTGTTATGCTGATGGGCGGGATGTTAATTGCCAACTGCTTCACTGGAGGAGTGCATTGTGTTCCCTAAAACAAGTAAACAACAGAGCTACAGAGCCAAGGGCACTTCCAGTCTAGGGAATATACCTTGGGAAAACTGAAAATTAATAAGACACTGCCACCCCCAAATTTAGGGCTGCACTTCTTACAAGAACCTCAACTTGGGTATACGTGAAATATCCCAGGAAAGATAAAAATGTTTCAAAAATTTGTGCTACTTATGTACGATGGATTATCCCTCAGCCATGAAATCAATGTCATAAGACCAGTAGCAGTTAAATGAGTGGATTCAGGTACGATGATTCTAAGTGAAATAAGTCACACAGAAAAAGAAGCTTCTCATAAGATATCACTTATGAAGATCCTGTAAACATGGCTACTCATGAACTGAGTTAGGAAAGAGATGAGTCTCACATTTAGAAAACACTCTTATGCCTGCTTAAGGGGGAAGGAGAGGTGGGGTGATGAATAAAACCAGAGTTTGATATAAGCACAGGTACCATTCCCAAAACCAACTATGGAAGAGACAAGACCTACCTATACCTTCCTCGGTGAAACGGACTCAAAACCCCATATTTCCCGCAGAGGAATATATCTGACTAGTAAGAATCTTAAAACCTATGTATTGATATGTCTCCATAAGGGAATCAAGTGTGTCTAGACTGGCATACACATCGCAGCGAGTATCAGCTAAAACCCACTATAAAAAGGAATTTCAAAAACAAAACAAAAAAACAGGGAAATTCTTTAAAATTCCTTCAGGGTCTCTGATGAAACCTGGAATGACCCTGTCTACAATGACAGCTGGATGTGGCATAAGCCTGGACACTTGGGACTGAGAGGATTGGTGAGATTGGGTAAGCAAATGCAGACCCTTTAAAGCAATAATGCAAGGCACCCATTCCATGGGTCCCAACTCTCCAGGTTGAAGGGAATATTACTACAGCTATAACATGTACGGGAAACCTAGAGAATGGACACACTGTGAATACGAAAGGTTTCTAAAACTCAAAGAATAGTCGCTCTCCTGGTGCTCCGGTTTGACTTTCCAACTGCTTTACTATCAATCTCCCAACTTGGAGAGACAGCCCCTTTAACCTCCTGGTTCTCACAGGTTGCCAATTTGGCAGAGGATGAAAGGGAAGTGGGAGAACCAATGAGAGAGTAGTTGTTAGGCTTTTGGACGGGCTCATGTCACTCTTATTTCCTGGGAGGAAGAAGAATTAACCAAAGTCTCAGCCACCCACCGGGAACCGGTATAGGTCGTCAACCAAAATTTTGCACTTGCGTTCAGCTCACAAAAAACGAGTTAAAAAGTGTAGCTCAGGGGCTTCCCTGGTGGCGCAGTGGTTGAGAGTCCGCCTGCTGATGGAGGGGACACGGGTTTGTGCCCCGATCCCGGAAGATCCCACATGCCGCGGAGCGGCTGGGCCCGCGAGCCATGGCCGTGGAGCCTGTGTGTCCGGAGCCTGTGCTCCACAACGGGAGAGGCCACAGCAGTGAGAGGCCCGTGTACAGAAAAAAAAAAAAAAATTGTAGCTCAGGGGCACAGCAATTCACAAACTGGCAGAGTAATAAAGGGCAACTATCATCCAACAATCTGTTGAGGGAAGGCAACTAGGCGGACTTGAAAGCGAGGCAGAATAACAGGAAACAGATTTCAAGGGGTACGTTGGAATTGACTTTAAAGAACAGGAAGTGGGGCACAATTTCGACAAAGATGCACTTGGTCAAAAAGGGCGTATGTGTTTTCTCCTGAATATATTCAGGAGAAAACGCATACGCCCTTTTTGGACAAGCAAGCAAGTGGGCAATGCAAACTGCAGCACAAAGGAGTATCACTTCCCACTGGTCAATAGGGACATCGACAAAATGGGTAAAAACCAGAAAGGCAAGAGAGGCCCTGGAGAACAGGGAGCATTTTTATGCTGATGGGCGGGATGTAAATTGTCAACTGCCTCTCTGGAGGAGTGCATTGTGTTCCCTAAAACAAGTAAACAACAGAGCTACAGAGCCAAGGGCACTTCCAGTCTAGGGAATATACCTTGGGAAAACTGAAAATCAATAAGACAGAGCCACCCCAAAATTTAAAGCTGCACTGCTTACAAAAACCTCAACTTGGGTACACCTTAAATATCCCAGGAAAGATAAAAATGGTTCAAAAAATTGTGGTACTTACGTACGATGGAATATCCCTCAGACATGAAATCAATGTCATAAGACCAGTAGCAGCAAAATGAGTGGATTCAGGTACGATGATTCTAAGTGAAATAAGTCCCACAGAAAAATAAACTTATCATAAGATATCACTTATGAAGATCCTGTAAACATGGCTACACATGAACTGAGATAAGAAAGAGAACAGAGTCTCACATTTACAAAACTCACTTATGCCTGCTTAAGGGGGAAGGAGAGGTGCAGTGATGCATAAAACCAGAGTTTGATATAAGCAGATGTACCGTTCCAAAAACCAATTATGGAATAGACAAGACCTACACCTTCCTCAGTGAAAGGGACTCAAAACACCATATTTCCCGCAGAGGAATATATCTAACTAGTAAGAATCTTAAAATCTATGTATTGATATGTCTCCATAAGGGAATCAAGTGTTTCTAGACTGGCATAAACATGGCAGTGAGAATCAGCTCAAACCTACTATAAAAAGGAATTTCCAAACAAAACAAAAAACAGTGAAATTCTTTACAATTCCTTCAGGGTCTCTGATGACACCTGGAATGACCCTATCTACAATGACAGCTGGATGTAGCATAATGCTGAACACATGGTACTGAGAGGATTGGTGAGATTGGGTGAGCAAATGCACACCCTTTAAAGCAATAATGCATGGCATCCATTCCATGGGTCACAACTCTCAAGGTTGAAGGGAATATTAGTAGATCTATAACATGTATGGGAAACCTAGAGAATGGACACACTGTGAATATGAAAGATCTCTAAAACTCAATGAATAGTCCCTCTCCTGGTGCTCTGGTTTGACATTCCAACTTCTTTACTATCAATCTCCCAACTTGGAGAGACAGCCCCTTTAACCTCCTGGTTCGCACAGGTTGCCAATTTGGCAGAGGATGAAAGGGAAGAGGGAGAACCAATGAGAGAGTAGCTGTTAGGCATTTGGACGGGCATATGTCACTCTTATTTCCCAGGAGGAAGAAGAATTAACCAAAGTCTCAGCCACCCACCGAAAACCAGTATAGTTTCTGAACCAATATATTGGACTTGCGTACAGCTCACAATAAACGAGTGAAAAAATGGAGCTCAGGGGCACAGCAATTCACAAACTGGCAGAGTAATAAAGGGCAACTCTCGTTCAAAAATCTGTTGAGGGAATGCAACGAGGCGGACTTGAAAGCGAGGCAGAAGAGCAGGAAACATATTTCAAGAGGTACGTTGGAATCACCTTTAAAGCACAGGAAGAGGGGCACAAATTCGACAATCGTGCACTTGGCCAAAAAGTGTGTACGCCTTTTCACCTGAATATATTCAGGAGAAAATGCATACGCCCTTTTTGGCCAAGCAAGCAAGCGGGCAATGCAAATCTGCACTACAAAGAAGTATCACTTCCCACAGGTCAAAAGGGACATCCACAAAATGGGTAAAAACCAGAAAGGCAAGACAGGCCCTGGAGAACAGGGAGCCTTGTTATGCTGATGGGCGGCATTTAAATGGCCAACTGCCTCTCTGGATGAGTGCATTGTGTTCCCTAAAACAAGTAAACAACAGAGCTACAGAGCCAAGGGCAGTTCCAGTCTAGGGAATGTACCTTGGGAAAACTGAAAATCAATAAGACAGAGCCACCCCAAATTTAGGGCTGCACTGCTTACAAGAATCTCAAATTGGGTACTCTATAAATATCCCAGGATAGATAAAAATGGTTCAAAAAATTGTGGTACTTATGTACGATGGATTATCCCTCAGCCATGAAATCAATGTCATAATGCCAGTAACAGGAAAATGAGTGGATTCAGGTACGATGATTCTAAGTGAAATAATTCACACAGAAAATCAAACTTATAATAAGATAGCAGTTATGAATTTTCTGTAACATGGCTACACATGAACTGAGTTAGGAAAGGGAACAGAGTCTCACATTTAGAAAACCCACTTATGCCTGCTTAAGGAGGAAGGAGAGGTGGGGTGATGCATAAAACCAGAGTTTGATATTAGTACAAGTACCATTCCAAAATCGAAATACGGAATAGACAAGACCTACACCTTCATCAGTGAAAGGGACTCAAAACCCAATATTCTGCGCAGTGGAATATATTTGAGTAGTAAGAATCTTAAAACCTCTGTATTGATATGTCACCGTAAGGGAATCAAGTGTGTCTACACTGGCAAAAACATGGCAGTGAGAATCAGCTCAATCCCACTATTAAAAGGAATTTCAAATACAAAACAAAAAAAACAGGGAAATTCATTACAATTCCTTCAGTGGCTCTAATGAAACCTGGAATGACACTACCTACAACGAGAGCTGGCTGTGGCATAAAGCTGGACACTTGAGACTGAGAGTTTTGGTGAGACTGGGTGAGCAAATTCAAACGCTTTAAAGCAATAATGTGTGGCACCCATCCCATGGGTCCCAACTCTCCATGTGTAAGGGAATATTACTACAGCCATAACATTTATGGGAAACCTAGAGAATGGACAGACTTTGAATACGAAAGGTTTCTAAAACTCAACTTATAGTCCTTCTCCTTGGCGCCAGTTTGACTTTCCAACTGCTTTACTATCAATCTCCCAAATTGGAGTGATAGCCCTTAAAACCTCCTGGTACGCACAGGTTGCCAATTTGGCAGAGGATGAAAGGGAAGAGGGAGAACCAATGACAGAGTAGCTGTTAGGTATTTGGACGGGTATATGTCACTTTAATTGCCCGGCAGGAAGTAGAATTAACCAATGTCTCAGCTACCTGCCAGGAACCAGTATAGGTTTTGAACCATAGTTTTTGATTTGCACTCAGCTCACAAAAACGAGTTGAAAAATGGAGCTCAGGGGCACAGCAATTTAAAAACTGGCAGAGTAATAGAGGAAAACTATCGTCCAAAAGTCTTTTGAGGGAAGGCAGAGAGGCGGACTTTAAAACGAGGCAGAATAGCAGGAAACAGATTTCAAGAGGTACGTTGGAATCACCTTTAAAGCACAGGAAGAGGGGCACAACTTCGACAATGATGCACTTGTCCAAAAAGAGCGTATGTGTTTTCTCCTGAATATATTCAGGAGAAAATGCACACGCACTTTTTGGCCAAGCAAGCAAGGAGCAATGCAAATCTACACTACAAAAAGTATCCCTTCCCACCGCTCAAAAGGGACATCCGCACAATGTGTAAAAACCAGAAAGGCAAGACAGGCTCTGGAGATCAGGGAGCCTTGTAATGCTGATGGGCGAGATGTAAGTTGCCAACTGCCTCTCTGGAGGAGTGCATTGTGTTCCCTAAAACAAGTAAACAACAGAGTTACACAGCCAAGGGCACTTCCAGTCTAGGGAATATACCTTGGGAAAACTGAAAATCAATAAGACAGAGCCACCCTAAAATTTAGTGCTGCACTGCTTACAAGAACCTCAACTTGGGTACACCTTAAGTATCCCAGGAAAGACAAAAATGGTTCAAGATATTGTGGTATTTACGTACAATGTAATATCTCTCAGCCATGAAATAAATGTCATAAGTCCAGTAGCAGCAAAAATAGTGGATTCAGCTACGATGATTCTAAGTGAAAAAAGTCACACAGAAAAAGAAACTTATCATAAGATATCACTTATGAAGGTCCTGTAAACATGGCTACACATGAACTGAGTTAGGAAATATTACAGAGTAACTAATCTTATCATAAGATATCACTCATAGCGGGAATGTACACATGACTACACATGAACTGAATGACAAACACAACAGAGTCACACATTTAGAAAAGAATCTTCTTCCTGCTTAATGGGAACAGCAAGGTGGGGTGATTCATAAAACCACAGTTTTAAATTAGCACAGATACCGTTATATAAACCATGTATGTAATAGACAACACCTACTCCCGGCACAATGAACTGGACTCAACACCCCCTATTCATTGCAGAGGAATATGTCTGACTCTAAGTATTTTAAAACATATGTATTCTCATGTCTCCATAAAGGAATCATGTGTGTGTGTATAACGGCATGAACACAGCACTGAAATTCAGTTAAACCCACTTATAAAAATAAATTTCAAAAGCAAAATGCAAAAACAGATAGAAAGTCTTAAATCTACGTTCAGGGCCTGTGATGCAAGCTAGATTGACCACCTTTACACCCAAAGCTGGATGAGACATAAGACTGGACACTTGGGGATGACAAGATTGCTGAGGTTCTGTGAACAAAAGAACACCACTTAGAGCAATACTGTGTGCTACCCATTCTAGTGGTCCCAACTCTCCAGGTTTAAGGGAATCTTCCTCCAGTTAAAACATGCAAGGGAAACCCAGTGGATGGTACACTGTGTAATTGGGAAAGTTTTCTAAAAGGTACCTCATTTTTCCTTTTGTCGTGCTTGGCTTCTCCATTCCATCTGCATGACTCAAAATCTCCCCACTTGGAATGTCAGTGCCTTTACCCTCCCGTTATGCACAGTTTGCAAACTGTGCAGAGGATGACAGGAAGAGGGGAAATAAATGAGAGATTAGCTGTAGGTGTTTGGATGGGCACATGTCACTCTAGTTTCCCATCAGGAATAAGAATTAACGAAAGTCTCAGGCTGAAGCCCCAGAACCAGACTAGGGCCTAAAGCCATCCTGCTGTATTGCAGCCAGCTCACAAAGAGGCGAGTTGAAAAATGGAAATCAGGGGCACAGCAATTCACAAACTTGCAGAGTTATAAAGGACAACTATCATCCAGAAATATATTGAGGAAAGGCAGTGAAGAGGATTTGAATGCAAGGCAGAATTGAAGGAAACAGATTTCAAGAGGTAGATTTGAGTCGTCTTTAAAGCACATGAAAAGCAAGAGAATTTCGACAATGTTGCCCTTGGCTGAAAAGGGACTATGTGTATTTTCTTGAATATATTCGGGAATAAATGTATATGCCCTTTTTGGCCAAGCAAGCCATCAGGCATTGCAAATCCACACTACAGAGAAGTGTCCCTTACCTCCAGTCAAAAGGGCCATCAACAAATAGTGTAAAAACCGCAAATGCAGGACAGGCAATGGACAAAAGGGAGCCTGGTTACGCTGATGGACAGAATGTAAATTGCCAACAGCCTCTCTGGAGAACTGTATGTTGTTTTCTAAAACAGAGCTACAGAGCATAGCTCACTTCCACTCATGGTCGTGTATTTTGGGAAAACTAAAAATCCACAACACACAGCCAGCCCAAAGTTTAGGACTGCTCTGTTTACAAGAACCTCGACTTCGGTACACTTTATATATCCCAGGAAAGGAAAAAAAATGGATATAGATGTTGTGGTTCTTATATACAATGGAATGTCACTCAGACATAAAATCAATGTCATAAGGCCAATAGCAGCATAATGAGTGGCTTTGATACGATGATGCTAAGTGAAATGAGCCACAAAGAAAAAGAAACTTATTGTAATATATCCCTTATAGAGGAAATGTAAACATGGCTACACATGAACTGAATTTCAAAAGAGAACAGAGTTACACATTTAGAAAACACACTTATGCCTCCTTAAGGGGAAATGTGACGTGGGGCGATGTGTAAAAGCAGAGTTTGAAATTAGCACAGATCCCATTCCATATACCAAATATGTAATAGACAAGACCTACTCCTTTCTCAATGAACTGGACACAAAACACCCTATTCACTGAAGAGGAATATATCTGACTGGTAATAACCTTGAAACCTATGTATTTATATGTCTCCATAATGGAATCAAGTGTATGTAGATTGGCATAAACACAGATCAATGGAACAGGACAGGAAGCCAAGAGATAAACCTACATACCTATGGCTATCTCATCTATGACAAAGGAGCTAAGGATATACAATGGAGAAAAGACAGTCTCTTCAGTAATTGGTGCTGGGAAAACTGGACCCCTACATATAAAGGAATGAAATTAGAACACTCCATAACACCATACACAAAAATAAACTCTAAATTGATTAGATATCTAAATATAAGACCAGACACTATAAAACACTTAGAGGAAACCATAGGCAGAACACTCTATGACATAAATCACAGCAAGATCCTTTTTGACCCACCTCCTAGAGAAATGGAAATAAAAACAGAAATCAACAAATGGGACCTAATGAAACTTAAAAGCTTTTACACAGTACAGGAAAACAAAAACAAGATGCAAAAACAACCCTCAGAATGGGAGAAAATATTTTCAAATGAAGCAATTGACAAAGGATTAATCTCCAAACTTTACAAGCACCGCATGTAGCTCAATATCACAAAAACAAACAACCCAATCCAAAAACGGGCAGAAGACCTAATAGACATTTCTCCAAAGAAGATATACAGATTACCAAGAAACACATGAAAGGACGCTGAACAACACTAATCATTAGAGAAATGCAAATCAAAACTACTGTGAGTTATCACCTCACAGCAATCAGAGTGGCAATCATCAAAAAAATCTACAAAACAATAAATGCTGGCGAGGCCTTTATTGGAGGAAACAGAACACACTTGCACTGTGGGTGGGAATGTAAATTGATATGGGCAGTAGGGAGAACAGTACGGAGGTTCCTTTAAATAACTAACAATAGAAGTACCATATGACACAACAATCCAACTACTGGGCATTTGCCTTGCGAAAACCATAATTCAAAAAGAGTTATGTACAAAAATGTTCATTGCAGCTCTATTTGCATTAGCCAGGACATGGAAGCAACCTAAGTGTCCATCGACAGATGAATGGATAAAGAAGATCTGGCACATATATACAATCAAATATTACTCAACCATAAAAAGAAGCAAAACTGAGTTATTTGTACTGAGGTGGATGGACTTAGAATCTGTCCTACACAGTGAAGTAAGTCAGAAAGGGAAAAAGAAATACTGTACGTTAACAGACATATATGGAATCTAATGAAGAAAAAAAAAAGATTTTGAAGAACCTAATGGCAGGACAGGATTAAGGACACAGACATAGAGAAAGGACTTGAGGACACCGGAAGGGGGATGGGTAAGCTGGGACGAAGTGAGAGAGTGGCATGGACATAAATACATTACCAAATGTAACACCGATAGCTACTGGGAAGCAGCCACATAGAACAGGGAGATCAGCTCGGTGCTTTGGGACCACATAAAGGGGTGGGATATGGAGTGTGGGAGGGAGATGCAAGAGGGAGGGGATCTGGTGATATTTGTATATGTATAGCTGATTCACTTTGTTATACAGCAGAAACGAACACTCCATTGTAAAGCAATTATACTCCAATAAACGTGTAAAAGGAAAAAAAAAAAGAAAGCCCAAGGATAAACCTACACACCTATGGTCAACTAATCTATGACAAAGGAGGCAAGACTATACAATGGAGATAAGACAGTCTCTTCAATCATTGGTGCTGGGAAATATGGACAGCTACATGTAAAAGAATGAAATTAGAACACTCCCCACAACCATACATAGAAATATATTCAAAATGGATTAGAGACCTTAATGTAAGGCCGGACAGTATAAAACTCTGAGAGGAAAACTTACGAAGGATACTCTGACGTAAATCACAGCAAGATCTTTTTTGATCCACCTCCTATAGTAATGAAATTATAAAGAAAACTAAACAGATGGGACCTAATGAAACGTAAAAGCTTTTGCAAAGCAAAGGGAACTACAAACAAGACGAAAAGACAACCCTCAGAATGGCAGAAAATATTTGCAAACGAATCAATGGACAAATGATTAATCTCCAATATATATAAACAGCTCATGCAGCTCAATATTAATAAAACAAACAGCCCAATACAAAAATGGAAGAAGATCTAAATAGACATTTCTTCCAAGAAGACATAGAGATGGCCAGTACGCACATGAAAATCTGCTCAACATCACTAATTATTAGAGAAATGGAAATCGAAACTACAATGAGGTGTCACATCACACCTGTTAGATTGGGCATCATCAGAAAATCTACAAACAACAAATGCTGGAGAGGGTGTGGAGAAAAGGATCCATATTCCACTATTGTTGGGAATGTAAATCGATACAGTCTCTATGGAGAACAGAATGAAGGTTCCTTAAAAAACTAAAAATAGAATTACCATATAATCCAGCAATCCCACTACTGGGCATATACCCAGAGAAAACCATAAATCAAAAAGACACATTCACCACAATGTTCACTGCAGCACTATTTACAATAGACAGGTAATGAAAGAAACCTAAGTGCCCACAGACAGACGAATGGATAAAGACGTGGTACATATATACAACGGAATATTACTCAGCCATACATAGGAATGAAATTGGGTCATTTGTAGAGACCTTGATGGATCTAGAGACTGTCATACAGAGTGAAGTAAGTCAGAAAGAGAAAAACAAATATTGTATATTAATGCATATATGTGGAACGTAGAAAAATGGTACAGATGAACCGGTGTGCAGGGCAGAGATAGAGACACAGATGTAGAGAACAAACATATGGAAACCAAGGAGGGAACGCTATGTGAGGGTGGTGGTGGGATGAATTGGGAGACTGGGATTCACATGTGAACACTTATATGTATAAAATACATATCCAATAAGAACCTGCTATATAAAAGAAATAAATTTAAAAAAATTAAAAATAAATAAATAACATTTAATAAAATAAAACAGAAAAAAATTTTTCCCTTCACATAGATGTCTTTATATTAATGCATTATTTCCATGTTTATATCTCCAAATTAAAAAAAAGAGGAATAAATAAAATCTAACTTGAACCAAAAACAAAAAAAGGAAAAAAAAAAAACAGAACTCACCAGTTATACAGAGGAAAATCGTATCAGGGCACTTGCTCCAGTGGTAAAAAAATCTTAAGTTGGTCAGAGGTGGGAAATCGTCTCCCATGCAGTCAGCAGCACTCCCCCCCACAAGGAGCATCCTCATTGCAAAGCTGGGGGACTGTGTCGAGGCGTCTGTGAGTAAATGTGAGCTGAGCCCCAGTCCTGCTGCAGCTGAACTCTTCCCACCCTTTCCAGGTAAAACACCTGAATATGTACAAGCACTTGCAAGCCTACAGGAAGGGCTGTGGAGCCCCACTAGCGAGAGCACGCAAGCCGACTTGGTGTCTGCAGGCCAGCCAGGATGGTCCTGGCCCCAGATGCTCTTCTGGAAGCTTTCCATTTCCCTGCCTGAGATACCCCTCCTGCCACGGCCCCCACTGCTTTTTTACTTCCTCACCTCTGCCTGGGGAGAAATTCCAGTGGCAGATATGGGTGACACATCCTCTTCTTTAGCAGGTGGCAGCCTGGCAACTCCTGCAGAAAGTCCAGCAGAGCTCCACTCACACTGGGCCACCCACAAAGCCACGGCCCCTCACTCCCTCCCACCACACCAGCCCCGACACTGCTTACGGGGCAGAGAATATGGCGTCAGGCACAGCTACAGGGGCTCTTGCTGACTGGAGAGGTGTTTATATTGACCTCAACCCAGGCACACCTGTGGGGGGGGCTGGCAGGCAGTGTCAGGCTGCCCAAATCAGCCAATCCTCACCCCTCAGGGGCTCACAGTTGCAGAAAATGAACCTTGCTAAACAGGTCAGTCCCAAGGAACAGGTGTGGGCTCTTGAAAGTCAGGATAGACAAGGGGCTGCAGCTTCAGCTTGTTTTCTTATCATTTTATCTGGTCCATGAGTGGAAAACAACTTCAAGAAGACCCTATCCTAATGAGAGGAACCCAGGAGTCAGGGAGAGGAGTGATGGTGGGTGGAGACAGAGGCCTGGTGCCCTGGCTGCAGTGGAAGTGTCTGGAAGACCAGGCAGAGAGAGGCTGCACGGAGTGATAGCCAGGGTCACAGACCTGTCAGAGCTGCTGTTTGTTAGTTCAAGTCCTGCTCTGAGGTGTTCTGTGTCAGCTGTGAGCGAAAGGTGAGCTGTGCGTTCTCTGCAAGGTGGGCTATGTGCATAGTTCCTGTGTGTCCAGCCCTGCTGGGGTACCTGCCCTGGGGAGTTCTGTATCCTGGGAAGGGCCTGACTATGAGAGCCCCAAGGGCTGCTGGGTAGCTGCACAGGTGAGCTCCATACCCTGGGAGGGACGAACACGAGAGCCCCTTGGGCTGTGGGGTGTGGGATGCAGCCCAGGTGAGCTCCATATCCTGGGATTGGCCTGACCACGAGAGCCCCATGGGCTGCTGGAGACCTGGTAAAGTATATCAGGACAGTCAGTGAAGCCACCGAGGATATACATCCAGTAGCTCCTATTTCCTACACACTGCTGCTCATTCTACCATCCACCAGGCCATGGCATTCTGTATTAGACTTCAATGATGCCTTCTTCTGTATTCCATTCATCTCAGAGTCACAAGAATTTTTGGCTTGTGAGTGGCAGGACACAACATGCAACACAAGCAATAATGCTGGGCCATCCTGCCCCAATGGTTCAAAAATCCCCACACCATCATTGGGGAAATGTCCTCTAAAGACCTAAAAGTTCTACCTCTGTAAAAGGGAACCCTCCTTCAATATGCAGATGACATTCTGATCGCCAGGCCTACTAAAGATGCCTCTGAACTACCTAGCCAAGAAAGGATAGAAGGTGTCCAAGAAAAAGGCTCAAATATCCCAGGCTCAGGTGACATGCCTGGGCTTCATTCTCACAGATATTCGGAGAAACGCATCCCAGGATAGGGAAGAAGCCATTTGCAGCCTTACCCCTTCTAAAACTAGAAGACAGCTTAGGGGTTCCTGGGGAGGCCAAGGTTTTCTGCATCTGGATCCCTAACTACAGTCTTATAGCTGGGCCTCTACAT
Source organism: Mesoplodon mirus (assembly GCF_964341445.2). Lineage (NCBI taxonomy): Eukaryota > Metazoa > Chordata > Mammalia > Artiodactyla > Ziphiidae > Mesoplodon > Mesoplodon mirus. Next base: position 530,984 of record NW_028295627.1, on the reverse strand, counting down.
GAAACACTGACACGAGAAGATGATGATCCTTTTGAATAGAATCCAGAAGCAGCCTTTCAAGAATGGAAAGAGCAGTCAATTCAGACCCTTGCCCAGGAACTCACTAATTTAGCTAAACCCTTTGACCTTTACATACCCGGTCAAAGGTTAATTGCCCTTGGAGCCTTAGTGCAAAAACTGAGACCACTTGAAATGGAGCAACACAAGAATGCCCTTCAGGTATGATAAAATATGGTCACCAAGGGCTTTGCCCACCGACTCATCAGGCCAGGATACTGGGGTATCTAAAAAGCTAGAAATCAGCAGCCCACAAGGCCAGCTCCCTCCTAAGGGGAAAGGACCCCACGTGGTGATCCTAACCACCCATCATGCCCTGAAGTTGCAGGGGTCGCTCTGTGGACACACTGACCTCGAGTGAGGAGGCCCTCCATCTCCAACCTCCAGAGAGACAAATGGGGGCAACGGGCCCCCAAGATGACTCATGTGACCATCACTTGACCTGGAGTTTCTCTCAGAAAACAAGAAGACTGTGCCCCGAAAGAGCAGACTACTGCTTGCAGGACTTACTGCACCCAGAGGGGAGCTAATAAGCTTGGCGGGGGAAACGTATATCACGCTTTCACAATAGAAAACCCTACAGACACCGCGGTGATGGTGGCCAATATGACCGGCTGGACTGCTGGCTACTTCTAAAGGCCGTTGACTCAGTGGACGTCATGGTCCTGGATCACCACTGACCCTGGACTGTCTGGGAGTTGCACAGGCAGGGCTCTGACACATGGTGCTGTTTGTACATTAATTCAAGGACCTAATTAAAGAAAGCACAGACTACTGGTCAGAGCATCTAGGCTGGCAAAAACCGTCAGCCTAAGGTCACCGAACAAATGTGGGGTGGGGTGAAACCTGCCACCACAGCATCTCTGCGCATAACTTTCCTGGACCCTTAAAGGTCATTAGAATCTATAACACTTACAATGCTGGTGCTCAGGCGGACGAGAAGTGAGGCAGGAGGCTTTGGGACAATCAACCTCACCTGGAGGCTGGTGGGGAGACGTTTTGCCCCTCCCCCAGGTATCAGGGCTCCCACCACAGCATGAAGCATTTACAAAAGAGGGGTCTGCACCCTCAACACCCCAAGAATGAGGAACGGAACAAAAAGCAGAGGAGGGGTTCGTCACTGGCAACGTTCATTAAAAATTCCTGGGAGACAAAAAGAGAATCTGGGCAATAAAATAAAGTCTAACCTGTTTTTCCTTTGTGCTTTGTCTAATTTCACGTGCTCCTAGGGTTCCGCATAAAGAGGTCCCACACCCGGCACTTCAGACCCGATTTCCTAGTGCAGAATGGCTGGGTCGACACCTCAGCTAGGGGAGTCCCATGCAGACTCCATGGCATAGAGCCTGAGCTGCAGCCAACCCAGCCTTCGAGAGCTCCATTCCCTAAGTCCCACTGACGCTGCCAGGATCCCTACACAGCAGCCCAGCCCACAGCCCGTGGGGGAGTGCACGCTCTCACCTCTCCATTCGGTTTTCAAAATAATGTTTCCTTTGCTTCTGAACCAAACTCAGTCTTGATCTCTTGGCTCCAATGACACTGGGCACGGGGACTCCTGTTGGGGTCCAGTCTGGAGGATCAGTAACAGAAATTGAGAACATTGTAACTTCAATGAACAGATGTGTGAGCCAAACTGTAGTTAACATAGAGCAGTGTATAATGCTCGGGTAAAATAAGATTTTTCTAAGACTTACATTTGATATTTCCATCACTTTACTATAAGCAAGTTCAGTGAAGACGTCTGTCTTATTTGTCAGGTCAACATTAGAGAAATGCAGTGATTTATTTCCATGGTTGTACATCGAATACGCTTGGCTGAAGCTTCAATCTTGTTTTGAATGCTTTTCCGTTGAAAAGGATACCTCTCTTTCAGCTCCCCCATTTCTGAGAAGTATAAAATCTTATAATTTATTATTACCAAAGGGGAAAGGTAGGAGAAGGAATAAATTAACAGTTTGGGATTAACACATACACACTGCTATGTATAAAATAGATCATCAACAAGGAATTACTGTATAGCACAGGGAACTACACTGAATATTTTGCAATAACCTATAAGGTGAAATAATCTGAAAAATAATCGATATTTTTATTGACATAATCTATCAATGACAGATAAAATGTAACCTAAGCAAGGCCGATGGTGAGCGCTTCTGAACCTGAAGATTTCCATCATCTAAAGTTTGGGCTCTGCCTATTTCCCAAGGCCCTTAATGGACATACGTGTAGCCGTAGCTTAAAAATTCCCCAGTTTGGGGTTCGGGGAGGCACTGATTTGAAAAATCCCAGGTGTTCTCCTTCCATGCACAGGACCCTTCCTACAGCTAAAACATGCCTGTCACACCTAGAGGATGGTATACCGTTTGATCGGAAAGAGTTTGGAAAAGGCACCTCATCTCCTCATCGTCTGGTGCTCGGGTTCACCCCTCCAGCATCTTTCCTAACAATCTCCTCACTTGGGGATATCAGCACCGTCAACATCCTGTTGCACACAGTTTGGAATTTGTCCAGAGGATGAAGCGGAAGGATGAGAAAAATTTAGAGACAAGTCTTAGGTGTTCGGACAGGCACATGCCACTCTAATTTCCAATCCGGAAGACAAATTCATCAAAGGCTAGAATTGCCCATGGAAACAGAATAGGGCTAGAGGAAATCCTGCTGTTTTGTGTCCAGTTTCCAAAAACACAAGTTGAAAAATGGAACTCAGGGGCACTAAAATTCATGAAACTGCAGAGTTGAAAATATATATTGTTGAAAAATGTCTTGAGGTAAGTCACAGAAAAGGACTTGTAAGCAAGGGGGAGTGGCAGGAAACAGATTTGAAGAGGTAGAATGGACTCCCCATTAAAGCACAAGAAAAGGGGCTGAACATCGCCAATGATGCAGTTGGCCCAAAAGGGCGTATGCATTTTTTTCTGAATATATTGAAGTAAAGGCCATACACACTTTTTTATCCAACCAAACAGGTGGGCACTGGAAATCAATACTTCAAAATGTATCACTTCACATCAGTCAGAAGGGCCATCCACATAAAGTGTAAACACCAGAAATGCAGGACAGGGTGAGGAGAAAAGGGAGCCCTGTGAGGCTGATAGTGGAAATGTAATTTGCCAACGGCCACTCTGGAGAAGTGTATTGTGTTTGCTAAAACATCTGAAAACTGAGCTACAGAGCATAGGCCAATTGCACTCATGGTCGTATACCTTGGGAAAAACAAAAAATGACAGAAAACAGGCACCCCAACGTTTACCACCTCTCTGTTAAAAAGGGCCTCCACTTGGATATAACCTAAATGTCCCTGGAAGGATAAAATGGATAAAAGAGATGGGGTACTTATGTAGAGTGGAATATTACTCATCCCGAAAACAATGAAATAAGGCCAGTTGTAACAACTCTGGAGGAGTTACATAAAATCATTCTAAGTGACACATGTCAGAAAGGAAAAGACACATATCATAAGATGTCACTTAAAGGTGGAATCAAAAATGGCTACACATGAAATAAACTACAAAACAGAAACATAGTCAAATATGTAGAAAATAGACATAAGGCTGCTAAATGGGAAAGGTGGGGAATGGTGAGGTATTATCGAGGAGGTTGAAATTAGCAAAGAAACCATTCCAAGTACCGAATAGAATAACTGGCAAGGCCTACACGGTACCTCAAAGAACGGCACTCAGTCCACTCAAGTCACGGGAAAATAATACATATGACTCGTAAGCATCTGAGAAATAATTTATTGTTGTCTCACAGTACATGAATCAAGTGGATGTACAGCAGCAAAAAAACAGTGTTTTGAAAATCAGCTGTAACCAATATAAAAATAAATTTAAAAATATTTATAAAAACAGTGAGACAGACAAAAATTCTTACAACTTTTGTTGAAGGGCTACGATGTAACATGCATTGAACACATGTGGACCCACAGCAGGATGATATATAACGCTGGAAGCTATGCACGCTAAGAGATGTTAGAGAGGCTGGGTGAGGAAATGCAGACCTTTTAAAGTAAAACTGCCTGATACCCATTTCATGGGTCTCAAATCTGCAGTTTCAAGGGAATCTTCTGACAGGGAAAACATGCCTGGGAAACCGAGATGAATGTACACCGGGTGCTCAGGAGAGGTGTCTAAAATGCACCTCATTTTTGATCTCCTGGTGCTGTGGTTCGCCATTCCAGCCAAATTACTAACAATCTCCCGACTTGGAGAATCAGCACCTTTAACCTCCTGTTTCACACAGTTTGCAATTTTTGCAGAAGATAAATGGGAAGAGGAGGAACCCATGAGAGATTAGCTGTAGGAGTTTTGACAGGCACATGTCACTCTAATTTCCCATTAGGAAGAAGAATTAACCAAAGGCTCATCCTGCCTCCCCAGAACCAGAATAGGGACGGAAGCAATCCAATGGTTTGGCGGTCAGCTCACAAAAAAAAGCGAGTTGCAAAATGGAACTCAGGAGCAGAAAATTCAAAGACCTGCAAAGATATAAATGATAACCAACGTCCAAAAATATATTCAGGTAAGGCAACGACGAAGTTCTTAATGAGAGGCATAATTCCAGGAAACATTTTTCAAAAGGTAGATTGTACTCACATTTAAAGCATATGAAAAGCAGCAGAATTTCTAAAATGATGCAGTTGGGCAAAAGTGTGTATGCGTTTTATTCGTGAATATCTTCAGGAAAAAAACACATACAGAGTTTTTGGCCAACCAAGCAAGAGGGAAATGCAAATCCGCACAATAAAGAAGTCTCAATTTCCACTGCTCAGAAAGGCCATCCAAAAAATGTGTACAAATCAAAAATGCAGGAGAGGCCATGGAAAACAGGGAGACTAGTCACGCTGATGGGTGGGGTATAAATATCCAAGAGCTACTCTGAAGAAGTGTATGCTGTTTCCTAAAACATCTAAAATACAAAGCCCCCGAGCAAAGGGGACTTCAACTCATGGACATATAACTTGGGAAGACTAAATATCAACAAGACACAGGCACCCCAAAGTTTAGGGCTGTTCTGCATACAAGAACCTCAACTTCGGTACACCTAAAGTATCCCAGGAAAAAGATAAATGCATAAAGAACTTGTGGTAATTTTGTACAATGGAATATCACTCATACGTGAAATCAATGTCATAAGGCCAGTAGCAGCATAATGAGAGGATTTAGGTATGATGATTCTAAGGGAAATTAGTCACACAGAAAAAGAATCTTATCATAAGATATCACTTACAGAGGGAATGTCAACATCACAACACATGAACTGAATTAGGAAAGAGAGCAGCGTCTCACATTTAGAAAACACTCTTATGCCTCCTTAAGGGGAAAGGAGAGGTGGGGTGATGCATAAAACCAGAGTTTGATATTAGCACAGGTACCATTCCATAAACCAAATACAGAATAGACAAGACCTACACCTTCCTCAGTGAACGGGACTCAAAACCCCTATTCCCCACAGAGGAATATATTTGATTAGTAAGAATCTTAAAACCTATGTATTGATATGCCTCTGTAAGGGAATCAAGTGTGTCTAGACCGTCATAAACACGTCAGTGAAAATCAGCTCAACCCCATTATAAAAATGAATTTCAAAAACAAAACAGAAAAACAGCGAAATTCTTACACAATTCCTTCAGGGGTTCTGATGAAACCTAGAATGACCCTATCTGCAAAGACAGCTGGATGAGACATAAGGCTGGACACTTGGGACTGAGAGGACTGGTGAGATTGGGAGAGAAAATGCAGACCCTTTAAAGTAGTAATGCATGCCACCATTCCATGGGTCCCAAATTTCCAGGTAGAAGGGAATATCACTACAGTTATAACATATATGGGAAACCTAGAGAATGGACACCCTGTGATGGCGAAAGCTTTCTGAAAGTCTCCTACTTTTTCCTCTCCTTGTGCTACAGTTTGGCATTCCAACAACTTTACTATCAATCTCCCAACTTAGGAGAGTCATCCCCTATAACCTCCTGGTTCGCACAGTTTGCTAATTGTGCAGAGGATGAAAGGGAAGAGGGAGAACCAATCAGAGAGTAGATGTAGGCATTTGGACGGACACATGTCACTCTAAATTCCCGTCAGGAAGAAGAATTAACCAAAGTCTCAGCCACCCACAGGGAACCAGTATAGCCACCCCTGGAACCAGTATAGGTCCTGAAGCAAAATTGTGTATTTGTGGTCAGCTCCCAATAATGGGATTTGAAAATTGGAGCTCAGGGGCAAAGCAAATCAAAAACCTGCAGAGTTATAAAGGACTACTCTCTTCCAAAAATCTGTTGAGGGAAGGCAACAAAGCATACTTGAAAATGAGGCAGAATTGCACAAAACATATTTCAAGAGGTAAATTGGAATCGCCTTTAAAGCACAGGAAAGGCAACACAACTTCGAGAATGATGCACTTGGCCAAAAACAGCGTATGACTTTTCTCCTGAATATATTCAAGAGAAAAGGCATAGGCCCTTTTTGGCCAATCAAGCAAGCGCGCAATGCAAATCCACACTACAAAGAATTTTCACTTCCCACAGGTCCAAAAGGATATCCGAAAATCTGTAAAAACCCGAAAGGCAAGATAGAGATGACAAGGGCATAAAGCAATATGATCCCAAGGGTCATGGAGGATTGTGATGACAAGCGCATGGAGCATTGTGATGACAAGATTATGTATCATTTTGCTGTCAAAGGCATTGTGATGACAAGGTTCATGGATCACTGTGATGACAAGCGTCATGGAGCATTGTGATTACAGGGTTCATGGAGCATTGGGATGACAAGGGCATGGAGCATTTTGATGACAAGATTCCCGGATCATTGTGTTGTCAGGGTTCATGGAGCGTTGTGATGACAGTGGTCATGGAGCATTGTGATGACAGAGGTCATGGAGCATTGTGATGAGAACGTCATGGAGCATTGGGCTGAAAATGTTCATGGAGTATTGTGATGACAGCGGTCATGGAGCATTGTAATGACAGAGGTCATGGAGAATATTTATTTCATTGTGCTGACAATAGCCGGAAGAATTATGATGATTGGCATGATGCATTGTGATGACAGGGTTCTTGGAGCATTGAGATGAAAAGGGGCATGGAGCATTGTGATTACAGGGGTCTTGGAGAACTGTGATGACAAGGGCATGGAGCATTGTGTGGAGAAGGACATGGAACATTCTGATGACATGTGTCATGGAGCTTTGTGATGACAAGGGCATGGAGCATTGTGCTTACAGGAGTCTTGGAGCATTGTGAGGACAAGTGTCATGGAGCCTTGTGATGACAAGGCCGTGGAACATTGTGATGGCAGTGGTAATGGAGCATTGTTATGACAGGGGTAATGGAACATTGTGATGAGAAGGGCATGGAGCATTGTGATTACAAGGTTTATGGAGCATTGCAATGATAAATTTGTGGACCGTTGGGATGAAAAGCGTGTGGCACATTGTGATGACAAGGGTCATGGAGCATTGTGGTTACAAATGTAACAGAGCCTTGTGATGACACGGGTATCGACAACTGTGATGACACATGTTATGAAGAATTGTGATGACTGGAGTCACGGAACATTGTGATAACAGGGGTCATGGAGCATTGAGATGAAAAGGGCATGGAGCATTGTGCTGAGAATGGCATAAAGCATTGTGATGACATGTGTCATGGAGCACTGTGATGCCAAGCATCATGGAGAATTGTGAATACAGGGGTCATGGAGCATTTGGATGACAAGGGCATGGATCATTTTGATGACAAGCGTCATGGAGAATTGGGCTGAAAATGTTCCTGGAGTATTGTGATTACAGGGGTCATGGAACTTTGTGATGACAATGGAATGGAGCATGGTGATGACAAAGTCCTGGAGCATTGTGATGAGATGACCAGGGAGACTTGTGATGACAAGTTTCATGGAGCATTCTGATGAAAAGGGGCATGGAGCATTGTGCTTACAGGGATCTTGGAGCATTGTGATGACAAGGGCATGGAGCATTGGGAGGAGAAGGCCATGGAACATTTTGATTACATGCGTCATGGAGCTTTGTGATGACAAGGGTATGGAGCATTGTGACGAGAAGGCCATGGAACTTTCTGATGACATGCGTCCTGGATTTTTGTGATGACAAGGGCATGGAGCATTATGATTACAGGGTTCTTGGAGCATTGTGATGACAAGGGTCATGGAGCCTTGTGATGACAAGGCCGTGGAACATTGTGATGGCAGGTGTCATGGAGCATTGTTATGACAGAGGTAATGGAGCACTGTGATGAGAAGGGCATTGAGCATTGGTCTGAAATATTTCATGGATTTTTGTGATGAGAGTGGGCATGGAGCATTTTGATGACAAGGGCACGGAACACTGTGATACATGGGTCATGGAGGATTGTAATGACAAGGGCATGGAGCATTGTGATGGGAAGTGCATCGAGCATTGTGATGACAAGTGTCATGGTGCTTTGTGATGACAAGGGCATGGAGCCATGTGATGAGAGGGTTCATGGAGCATTGTGATGACAATGACATGGAGCATTGTGATGCCAAGGGTCACGGAGCTTTGTGATGACAAAGGTCATGGAGCATTTTGATGACAAGGGTGTGGTGCATTGTGATGAGAAGGGCAGGGAGCGTTTTGATGACAGGGTCATGCAGAAATTTGATGAAAAGTGTAATGGAACATTTTGATGACAGGGGTTATAGAACATTGTGATGTCAGGGGTCATGGAACATTGTGCAGATAAGGGGATGTAGCATTGTGATGACAGGGGTCATGGAACATTGTGATAACAGGGGTGAGGGAGGATTGTGATGACTAGTGATGGAACATTGTGATATCTCATGTGAGAGAGCATTTGGATGAGAAGTTCATGGAGCATTGTGATTACAAGTTTTATGGAGCATAGCGAAGACAAAGTTGTGGATCATTGTGATGAAAAGCACATGGCACACTGTGATGACAAGGGTCAAGGAGCATTGTTCTGACAAAGGCATGGAGCATTGTGATGACAAGGGTCACGGAGCATTGTGATGAAAAGTTCATGGGGCATTGTGGTTAAAATGGTCACAGAGCCTTGTGATGACGCGGGCATGGACCGTTGTGATGACAAACGTTATGAAGTATTGTGATGACTGGAGTCACGGGGCATTGTGATGACAGGGGTCATGGAGCATTGTGATGACAAGGGCATGGAGCACTGTGATGACAGGGGCATGGAGCATTGGTCTGACAAGTTTCATAGATGATTGTGATGAGATTGGACATGGTGCATTGTGATGACAAGGGCATGGAGCATTGTGATGACAAGGTCATGGAGTATTGTGAAGAGAGGTGTCAGGGAGCATTGTGATTACATATGTCATGGTCCATTGCGATGACAATGGCATGGAGCATTGTGATGCCAAATGTAATGGAGGATTCTAATGACAAATATAACGGAGCATTGTGATGACTACGGCTTGGAACTTTATGATGACAAGGGCCATTGAGAATTTTCATGACAATGTCGTGAAGCATTGTGAAGACAAGGTCCTGGAGCACTGTGATGAGAAAACCATGGAGCCTTGTGATGACAAGTCTCTTGGAGCATACTGATGAAAAGGGGCATGGAGCAATCTGATTACAGGGGTCTTGGAACATTGTGATAACAAGGGCATGGAGCATTGTAATGACAAGGGCATGGAACATTGGTCTAATAAGCTTCATGTATTATTGTGATGACAATTGGAATGGCGCATTGTGATGACAAGGGCATGGAGCATTGTGATGACCAGGTCATGCAGTATTGTGAAAAGAGGTGTCACGGAGCATTGTGATGACATATGTATTAGCCCATTGTGATGACAATGGCATGGAGCATTGTGATACCAAGTGTCATGGAGGATTCTGATGACAAAGGTAAAGGAGCATTGCGATGACAATGGCTTGGAGCATAGTGATGACAAGGTTCAGGGAGCATTGTGCTGACAAGTGCATGGAGAATTGTGATGACAAGGTTCATGAAGAATTCTGATGACAAGCTTGTGGAGTATTTTGATGACAATGGCATGGAGCATTGTGATGAAAACCGCATGGGGCTTTGTGATGAAAAAGGCAAGGAGCCTTTTCGTGACAGGTTTCAAGGAGCATTCTGACAACAACTGTCAAGGAGCATTGTGATGACAAGTGTATTGAGACTTGTGATGACAAATGTCATGGAGCATTGTGATGAAAAGGGCATGGAGTATTGTAATGACAGGCATCATGGAGCGTTCTGATGAAAAGTGTTATGGAACATTGTGATCACAAGTGTTTGGAGTATTGCGATGACAGAGGTCATGGATCATTTTGATTTCAAGGAACATGGAGCATTGTGATGACAAGGGCATGAAGCAATGTGATCCCAAGATTCATGGAGAATTGTGATGACAATGGTAAAGGTGTATTGTGATGACAAGCACATAGAACATTTTACTGACAAGGTCATGTAGCATTTTGCTGAGAAATGCATGGAGCATTGTGATGACAAGTTTCATGGAGCACTGGAATGACAAGCGTCACGGAGCATTGTGAATACAGGGGTCATGGAGCATTGGGATGACAAGGGCATGTATCATTGTGATGACAAGTGTCATTGAGCATTGGGCTGAAAATGTTCATGGAGTATTGTGATGACAGGGGTCATGGAGAATATTTATTTCATTGTGCTGACAATAGCCGGAAGCATTATGATGATTGGCATGATGCATTGTGATGACAGGGTTCATGGACCATTGAGATGAATAGAGACATGGAGCATTGTGATTACAGGGGTCTTGGAGCATTGTGATGACAAGGGCATGGAGCATTTTAATGAGAAGGACATGTAACATTCTGATGACGTGTCATGGAGCTTTGTGATGACAAGGGCATGGCACATTGTGATGGCAGGGGTCATGGAGCATTGTTATGACAGGGGTAATGGAGCATTGTGATGAGAAGGGCATGGAGCATTGTGATTACAAGGTTTATGGAGCATTGCGATGACAAATTTGTGGACCGTTTGTATGAAAAGATCGTGGCACATTGTGATGACAAGGGTCATGGAGCATTTTTCTGACAAAGGCATGGAGCATAGTGATGACTAGGGAATGGAGAATTATGATGAAAAGAGTCCCGGATCATTGTCTTGTCAGGTGCCATGGAGTGTTGTGATGACCGTGGTCAAGGAGCGTTGTGATGATATTGGCCATGGAGCATTGTGATAAGAATTTCCGGGATCACTGAGCTGAAAATGTTCATCGATTATTGTGATGACAGTGGTCATGGATCATTGTGATGACAAGGGAATGGAGCATGGTGATGACAAGGTCCTAGAGCATTGTGAGGAGAAGGCCATGGAGACTTGTGATGATAACTCTCATGGAGCATTCTGATGAAAAGGGGCATGGAGCATTGTGATTACAGGTGTCTTGGAGCACTGTGAGGACAAGAGCATGGAGCATTGTGATGAGAAGGCCATGACGCATTCTGATGACATGCGTCATGGAGATTTTTAATGACAAGGGCATGGAGCATTGTGATGACAAGGGCCTGGGATATTGTGATGAAAGAGGCATGGAGAATTTTCGTGACAAGGTTCAAGGAGTATTCTGATGACAAGTGTCAGGGAGCATTGTGATGACAAGTGTATTGAGAATTGTGATGACAAAGGTCATGGAGCATTGTGATGAAAAGGGCATGGAGTATTGTGATGATAGGCTTCATGGAGCGTTGTGATGACAAGTGTTATGGAACACTGTGATCACAAGGGTTTGGAGCATTTTGATGACAGAGGTCATGGATCATTTTGATTTCAAGGATCATGGAGCTTTGGGATGACAATGGCATGAAGCAATGTGATCCCAAGGTTCATGGAGGATTGTGATGACAATGGAAATGGAGTATTGTGATGACAAGCGCATAGAGCATTGTAATGACAAGGTCATGTAGCATTTTGCTGACAAAGGCATGGAGCATTGTGATGACATGTGTCATGGAACACTTTGATGACATGCGTCATGGAGCATTGTGTATACAGGGGTCATGGAGTATTGGGTTAACAAGGGCATGGATCATTGTGATGACAAGCGTCATGGAGCATTGTGTATACAGGGGTCATGGAGCATTGTGATGACTAGGGAATGGAGCATTGTGATGACAAGAGTCCTGGATCATTGTGTTGTCAGGTGTCATGTAGTGTTGTGATGACAGTGGTCATGGAGCATTGTGATGAGTAGGTGGTGGAGCATTGGGCTGAAAATGTTCATGGATTATTGTGATGACAGGGGTCATGGAGCATTGTGATGACAAGGGAATGGAGCATGGGGATGACAATGTCCAGGAGAATAGTGTTGAGAAGACCATGGAGACTTGTGATGACAAGTCTCATGGAGCATTCTGATGAAAAGGGGCATGAAGCAGTGTGATTACAGGGGTCTTTGGGCATTGTGATGACAAGGGCATGGGTCAATGTGATGCGAAGTACATGAAGCATTCTGATGATAAGCGTCATGGAGCTTTGTGATGACAAGGGCATGGAGCATTGTGATTACAGGAATCTTGGAGCATTTTGATGAAAAGGGCATGGATTATTGTGATGAAAAAGGCATGGAGCCTTGTCATGAGAGGGTTCAAGGAGCATACAGACAACAAGTGTCAGGGAGCATTTTGATGAGAAGTGTATTGAGCATTGTGATGACACAGGTCATGGAGCATTGTGATGATACTGGCCATGGAGCATTGTGATGAATAGGTCGTGGAGCATTGGGCTGAAAATATTCATGGATTATTGTGATGACAGGACTCATGGAGCATTGTGATGAGAAGGAAATTGAGCATGGTGATGACAATGTCCTGGAGCATTGTGATGAGAAGACCATGGAGAGTTGTGATGACAAGTCTCATGGAGCATTCTGATGAAAAGGGGCATGGAGCTCTGTGATTACAGGGGTCTTGGAGCATTGTGATGACTAGGGCATGGAAAAATGTGAAAAATGTGTCATGGGTCATGGAGCTTTCTGATGACAGGTCATGAAGCATTGTGATGACAAGGGCATGGAGCATTGTTATGACTGGGGCATGGAGCATTTGTCTGACAAGGTTTATAGATTATTGTGATGAGAGTGGACATGATGCATTGTGATGACAAGGGCATGGATCATTGTGAGGAGAAGACAAAGGAGCATTCTGATGGCATGTGTCATTGAGCATTGTGATGACAAGGGCATGGAGCATTGTGATTACATGGGTCTAGGAGCATTGTGATGAAAATGGCATAGATCATTGTGATGAAAAAGGCATGGAGCCTTGTTATGACAGGATTAAAGGAGCATACAGACAACAAGTTTCAGGGAGCATTTTGATGACAAGTGTATTGAGCATTGTGATGACAAAGGTCATGAAGAATTGTGATGAGAAGACCATTGATAATTGTGATGACGAGTGTCATGTGGCATTGTGATGACAAGTGTTATGGAATATTGTGATCAGAAGGGTTTAGAGCATTGTTATGACAGAGGTCATGGAGCATTTTGATTTCATTGTGATGACAATAGCATGAAGCATTATGATGATGGGCATGGTGCATTGTCATGACAGGGTTCATGGATCATTGAGATGAAAAGGGGCATGGAGCATTGTGATTACAGGGTTCTTGGAGCATTGTGATGAGAAGGGTCATGGAGCTTTGTGATGACAATGCCATGGAACATCGTGATGGCAGGGGTCATGGAGCATTGTTATGACAGTGGTAATGGAGCATTGTGATGGCAAGGGCATGGAGCATTGTGAAGAGAAGGCCATGGAGCAATGTGATAATATGTGTCGGAGCTTTGTGAAGACAAGTGCATGGAGCAATGTGATGAGAGCGTGCATGGAGCATTGTGATGAAAATGACATCGAGCATTGTGATGCCAAGGTTCATGGATCTTTGTCATGACAAAGGTCATGGAGCATTTTGATGGCAAGGGCCTTGTGCATTGTGATGAGAAAGGCAGGGAGCATTCTCATGACAGGGTCATGGAGCAATTTGATTAAAATTGTCACGGAACATTTTGATGACAGGTGTTATGGAACATTGTGATGTCAGGGGTCATCGAACATTGTGAAGATAAGTGCATGTAGCATTGTGATGACAGGAGTGAGGGAGTATTGTGACAAATAGTGATGTAGCATTGTGATATCAGTGGTGAGAGAGCATTTTGATGAGAAGTGCATGGAGCATTGTGATGACAAATTTTATGGAGCATTGTGATGACAAGATTGGGGATCATTGTGGTGACAAGCGCATGGTGCATTGTGATGACATGTGTCATGGAGCACTGTGCTGACAAGCGCATAGAGCATTGTGATGACAAGGGTCAAAGAGCATTGTGATGAAAAGTTCATGGAGCATTGTGGTTAAAAATGTCACAGAGACTGTTGATGACCAAGGCATGGACAATTGTGATGACAAATGTCATGAAGCATTTTGATGACTGGAGTCACGGAGCATTTTGATGACAGGGGTCATGGAGCATTGTGATAACAAGGGCATGGAGCATTGTGATGACAAGGGCATGGAACATTGGTCTAATAAGTTTCATGGATTATTGTGATGACAGTTGGAATGGCTCATTGTGATGACAAGGGCATGGAGCATTGTGATGACAAGGTCATGCAATATTGTGAAGAGAGGTGTCAGGGAGCATTGTGATGACATATGTAATGGCCCATTTTGATGACAATGGCATGGAGCCTTGTGATGCCAAGTGTCATGGAGCATTCTGATGACAAAAGTAATGGAGCATTGTGATGACAATGGCTTGGAGCATTGTGATGACAAGGGTCAGGGAGCATTGTGCTGAGAAGTGCATGGAGAGTTGTGATGACAAGTGTCATGGAGCATTCTGATGACAAACTTGTGGAGCATTTTGATGACAATGGCATGGAGCATTGTGATGAAAACAGCATGGGGCATTGTGATGAAAAAGGAATGGAGCCTTTTCTTGACAGTGTTCAAGGAGGATACTGATGACAAGTGTCAGGGAGCATTGTGATGACAAGTGTATTGAAAATTGTGATGACCATGATCATGGAGCATTGTGATGAAAAGGGCATGGAGTATTGTTATGACAGGCATCATGGAGCGTTGTGATGACAAGTGTTATGGAACATTGTGTTCACAAGGGTATGGAGCATTGTGATGACAGAGGTCATGGATCATTTTGATTTCAAGGAGCATGGAACATTGTGATGACAAGGGCATGAAGCAATGTGATCCCAAGTTTCATGGAGGATTGTGATGACAAAGGAAATGGAGTATTGTGATGACAAGCGCATAGAGCATTGTAAACGAATGGTCATGTAGCATTTTGCTGACAAAGGAATGGAGCATTGTGGTCACATGTGTCATGGAGCACTGTGATGACACGCGTCACGGAGCATTGTTAATACACGGGTCATGGAGCATTGGGATGACAAGAGCATGGATCATTGTGATGACAAGTGTCATGGAGCACTGGGCTGAAATTGTTCATGGAGTGTTGTAATGACAGGGGTCATGGAGCATTGTGATGACTAGGGAATGGAGCATTGTGATGACAAGAGTACTGGATCATTGTGTTGTCTAGTGTCATGAAGTGTTGTGATGACCGTGTTCATGGAGCATTGTGATGATATTGGCCATGAAGCATTGTGATGAGTAGGTCGTGGAGCATTGGGCTGAAAATGTTCATAGACTATTGTGATGACAGGGGTCATGGAGCATTGTGATGAGAAGGGAATGGAGCATGGTGATGACAATGTCCTGGAGCATTGTGATGAGAAAACAGTGGAGAATTGTGATGACAATTCTCATGGCACATTCTGATGAAAAGGGGCATGGAGCATTGTGATTACAGGTGTCTTGGAACATTGTGATGACAAGGGCATGGAGCATTGTGAGGAGAAGACCAAGGAGCATTCTGATGGCATGCGTCATTGAGCTTTGTGATGACAATGGCATGGAGCATTGTTATCACATGGGTCTTGGAGCATTGTGATGAAAAGGGCATGGATCATTGTGATGAAAAAGGCATGGAGCCTTGTCATGACAGGGTTCAAGGAACATACAGACAACAAGTGTCAGGGAGCATTTTGATGATAAGTGTATTGAGCATTGTGATGGCAAAGTTCATGGAGCATTGTGATGAGAAGACCATGGATAATTGTGATGACGAGCGTCATGTGGCATTGTGATGACAAGTGTTATGGAATATTGTGATCAGAAGGGTTTAGAGCATTGTTATGACAGAGGTGATGGAGCATTTTGATTTCATTGTGATGACAATAGCATGAAGCATTATGATGATGGGCATGGTGCATTGTGATGACAGGGTTCATGGATCATTGAGATGAAATGGGGCATAGAGCATTGTGATTACAGTGTTCTTGGAGCATTGTGATGAGAAGGGTCATGGAGCATTGTGATGACAAGGCCATGGAACACTGTGATGGCAGGGGTCATGGAGCATTTTTATGAGAGTGGTAATGGAGCATTGTGATGGCAAGGGCATGGAGCATTGTGATGAGAAGGCCATGGAGCATTCTGATGACATGTGTCATGGAGCTTTGTGATGACAAGGGCATGGAGCATTGTGATGCCAAGTGTCATGGATCTTTGTGATGAAAAAGGTCATGGAGCATTTTGATGTCAAGGGCGTTGTGCATTGTGATGAGAAATGTAGAGAGCATTCTCATGACAGGGTCTTTGAGCAATTTGATGAAAAGTGCCATGGATCATTTTGATGACAGGTGTTATGGAACATTGTGATGTCAGGGGTCATCGAACATTGTGATGATAAGTGCATGTAGCATTGTGATGACAGGAGTGAGGGAGTATTGTGACAAATAGTGATGTAGCATTGTGATATCAGAGGTGAGAGAACATTTTGATTAGAAGTGCATGGAGCACTGTGATGACAAATTTTATGGAGCATTGTGATGACAAGATTGGGGAGCACTGTGATGACAAGCGCATGGTGCATTGTGATGACATGTGTCATGCAGCATTGTGCTGACAAGATCAAGGAGCATTGTGCTGACAAGGGTCAAAGAGCATTGTGATGAAAAGTTCATGGAGCATTGTGGTTAAAAAGGTCATAGAGACTGTTGATGACCCGGGCAAGGACCATTGTGATGACAAAGGTCATGAAGCATTGTGATGAATGGAGTCACGGAGCATTGTGATGACAGGGGTATTGGAGCATTGTGATGACAAGGGCATGGAACATTGGTCTAATAAGTTTCATGGATTATTGTGATGACAGTTGGAATGGCGCATTGTGATGACATGGGCATGGATCATTGTGATTACAAGTGTCATGGAGCACTGGGCTGAATATGTTCATGGAGTGTTGTGATGACAGGGGTCATGGAGCATTGTGATGACTAGGGAATGGAGCATTGTGATGACAAGAGTCCCGGATCATTGCGTTGTCAGGTGTCATGGAGTGTTGTGATGACAGTGGTCATGGAGCATTGTGATGATATTGGCAATGGAGCATTGTGAGGTGTAGGACGTGGAGCATTGGGCTGAAAAAGTTTATGGACTATTGTGATGACAGGGGTCATGGAGCATTGTGATGACAAGGGAATGGAGCATGGTGATGACAAGAGCCTGGAGCATTGTGATGAGAAGTCCATGGAGACCTGATGACAAGTATCATGGAGCATGCTGATGAAAAGGGGCATGGAGCATTGTGATTACAGGGGTCTTGGAGCATTGTGATGACAAGGGCATGGATTATTGTGATGAAAAGGCATGGAGCCTTTCCTGATAGGGTTCAAGGAGCATACTGATGACAAGTGTCAGGGAGCATTGTGATGCCAAGTGTATTGAGAATTGTGATGACAAATATCATGGACCATTGTGATGAGAAGACCATGGATAATTGTGATGATGAGCGTCATGGGGTGTTGTGGTGATAAGTGTTATGGAACATTGTGATCACAAGGGTTTGGAGCATTATGATGACAGAGATCATGTAGAATATTGATTTCATTGTGATGACAATAGCCTGAAGCATTATGATGACGGGCATGGTGCATTGTGAAGACAGGGTTCATGGAGCATTGAGATGAAAAGGGGCATGGAGCATTGTGTTTATAGGGATCTTGGAGCATTGTGATGACAAGGGCATGCAGCATTGTGATGTGAAGCCAATGGAACATTCTGATGACATGCGTCATGGAGCTTTGTGATGACAAGGGCATGGAACTTTGTGATTTAAGGGGCCTTCAGCATTGTGATGACAGCTGTCATGGAACATTGTGATGACTAGACCGTGGAACATTGTGATGGCAGGGGTCATGGTGCATTGTTATGACAGATGTAATGGAGCATTGTGGTGAGAAGGGTATGGATCATTGGTCTGAAATGTTTCAGGGATTATTGTGATGAGAGTGGGCATGGAGCATTGTGATGACAAGTGTCATGGAGCTTTGTGATGACAAAGGCATTGAGCAATATGATGGGAGTGTTCATGGAGCATTGTGATGACAATGACATGGAGCATTGTGATGCCAAGGGTCATGGAGATTTGTGATGACAAGTCATGGAGCATTTTGATGACAAGGGCATGGTGCATTGTGATGAGAAGGGCAGGGATCATTTTGATGACCGGGTCATGCAGCAATTTGATGAAAAGTGTAATGGAACATTTTGATGGCAGGGGTTAGAGAACATTGTGATGTCAGGGGTCTTGGAGCTTTGGGAGGAAAAGGATCATGGAGCATTTTGATGACAGTGGTTATGGAATATTGTGACGTCAGGGATCATGGAACATTGTGAAGATAAGGGGATGTAGCAGTGTGATGACAGGGTCATGGAATATTTTGATTACAGGGGTGAGGGAGTATTGGGATGACTAGTGATGGAACACTGTGATATATCTGGTGAGAGAGCATTTTGATGAGAAGTGCATGGAGCACTTTGATTACAAGGTTTATGGAGCATGTCAATGACAATTTTGTGGACCGTTGTGATGAAATGTGTGTGACACATTTTGAAGACAATTGTCATGGAGCAATGTTCTCACAAAGAAATGGAGCATTTTGATGACAAGGGTCACAGAAAATTGTGATGAAATGTTCATGGAGCATTGTGGTTACAAAGGTCACAGAGCCTTGTGATGACACGTGCATGGACCATTGTGATGACAAACGTTATGAAACATTGTGATGACTGGAGTCACGGAGCATTGTGATGACAGTGGTCATGGAGCATTGTGCTGAGAAAGGCATAGAGCATTGTGATGACAAGGGTCAAAGAGCATTGTGATGAAAAGTTCATGGAGCATTGTGGTTATAAAGGTCACAGAGACTGTTGATGATGACGGCATGGACCATTGTGGTGACAAAGGTCATGAAGCATTGTGATGACTGGAGTCACGGAGCATTGTGATGACAGGGGTCATGAAGCATTGTGATAACAAGGACATGGAGCATTGTGATGACAAGGGCATGGAGTATTCGTCTAATATGTTTCATGGATTATTGCGATGACAGTTGGAATGGTGCATTGTGATGACAAGGGCATGGAGCATTGTGATGACCAGGTCATGCAGTATTGTGAAGACAGGTGTCAGGGAGCATTGTGATGACATATGTAATGGCACATTGTGATGACAATGGCATGGAGCATTGGGATGCCAAGTGTCATGGAGGATTCCGATGACAAAGGTTATGGAGCATTGTGATGACAATGGCTTGGAGCATTGTGATGACAAGGGTCAGGGAGCATTGTGCTGACAAGTGCATGGAGAATTGTGATGACAAGGGTCATGGAGCATTCTGATGAAAAGCTTGTGGAGTATTTTGATGACAATGTCATGGAGCATTGTGATGAAAACGGCATGGGGCATTGTGTTGAAAAAGACATGGAGCCTTTTCGTGACAGGTTTCAAGGAGCATTCTGACGACAAGTGTCAGGGAGCATTGTGATGACAAGTGCATTGAGAATTGTGATGACAAAGGTCATGGAGCATTGCGATGAAAAGGGCATGGAGTATTGTGATGACAAGCATCATGGAGCATTGTGATGACAAGTGTTATGGAACATTATGATCACAAGAGTTTGGAGCATTGTGATGACAGAGGTCATGGATCATTTTGATTTCCAGGAGCATGGAGCATTGTGAGGACAAGGGCATTAAGAAAGGTGATCCCACGTTTCATGGAGGATTGTGATGACAATGGAAATGGAGTATTGTGATGACAAGCGCATAGGGCATTGTAATGACAAGGTCATGTAGCATTTTGCTGACAAAGGCATGGAGCATTGTAATGACATGTGTCATGGAGCACTGTGATGACAAGCGTCACGGATCATTGTGAAAAACTGGGTCATGGAGCATTGGGATGACAAGTGCATGGATCATTGTGATGACAGTGTCATGGAGCACTGGGCGGAAAATTTTCATGGAGTGTTGTGATGACAGGGGTCATGGAGCATTGTGATGACTAGGGAATGGAGCATTGTGATGACAAGAGTCCCGGATCATTGTGTCGTCAGGTGTCATGGAATGATGTGATGACAGTGGTCATGGAGCTTTGAGATGATATTGGCCATGGAGCATTGTGATGAATATGTCGTGGAACATTTGGCTGAAAATATTCATGGATTATTGTGATGACAGTGGTCATGGAGCATTGTGATGACAAGGTAATGGTGCATGGTGATGACAAGGTCCTGGAGCATTGTGTTGAGAAGACCATGGATACATATAATGACAATTCTCATGGAGCATTCTGATGAAAAGGGGCATGGAACATTGTAATTACAGGGGTCTTGGAGCATTGTGATGATTAGGGCATGGAACACTGGATACATCGGTCATGGGTCATGGAGCTTTGTGATGACAAGTCATGGAGCATTGTGATGACAATGGCATGGATCATTGTGATGACAGGGCCATGGAGCTTTGGTCTGACAAGATTCATAGATTATTGTGATGACAGTGGACATGGTGCACTGTGATGACAAGTGCATGGATCATTGTGAAGAGCAGGTTATGGATTATTGTGAAGACAGGTGTCAGGGAGCATTGTGATGACATATGTCATGATCCATTGCGATGACAATGGCTCGGAGTATTGTGATGCCAAATGTAATGGAGGATTGTGATGACAAATATAATGGAGCATTGTGATGACTAGGGCTTGGAGCATTATGATGACAATGGCCATTGAGAATTTTCATGACAAGGTCGTGAAGCATTGTGATGAAAAGTTCCTGGAACACTGTGATGAGAAAACCATGGAGCCTTGTGATGACAAGTCTCCTGGAGCATACTGATGAAAATGGGCATGGAACATTGTGATTAGAGGGGTCTTGGCACATTGTGATGACAAGGGCATGGAGCATTGTGAGGAGAAGGCCAAGGAGCATTCTGATGGCATGTGTCATTGAGCTATGTGATGACAAGGGCATGGAGCACTGTGATTACAGGGGTCTTGAAGCATTGTGATGAAAAGGGCATGGATCATTGTGATGAAAAATTCATGGAGCCTTGTCATGACAGGATTCAAGGAGCATGCAGACAACAAGTGTCAGGGAACATTTTGATGACAACTGTACTGAGCATTGTGATGACAAAGGTCATGGAGCATTGTGATGACTGGAGTCACGGAGCATTGTGATGACAGGGGTCATGGAGCATTGTGATAACAAGGGTATGGAGCATTGTGATGGCAAGGTCATGGAGCATTGGTCTAATAAGTTTCATGGATTAATGCGATGACAGTTGGAATGGTGCATTGTGATGACAAGGCCATGGAGCATTGTGATGACCAGGTCATGGAGTATTGTGAAGACAGGTGTCAGCGAGCATTGTGATGACATATGTAATGGCCCATTGTGATGACAATGGCATGGAGCACTGTGATGCCAAGTGTCATGGAGGATTCTGATGACAAAGGTAATGGAGCATTTTGATGACAATGGCTTGCAGCATTGTGATGACAAGGGTCAGGGAGCATTGTGCTGACAAGTGCATGGAGAATTGTGATGACAAGGGTCATGGAGTATTCTGATGACAAGCTTGTGGACTATTTTGATGACAATGGCATGGAGCATTGTGATGAAAACGGCATGGGGCATTGTGATGAAAAAGGCATGGAGTCTTTTCGTTAAAGGGGTCAAGGAGCATTCTGACGACAAGTGTCAGGGAGCATTGTGATGACAAGTGTATTCAGAATTGTGATGAGAAAGGTCATGGAGCATTGTGATGAAAACGGCATGGAGTATTGTGATTACAGGCATCATGGAGAGTTGTGATGACAAGTGTTATGGAACACTGTGATCACAAGATTTTGGAGCATTGTGATGACTGAGGTCATGGATCATTTTGATTTCAAGGAGCATGGAGCATTGTGATGACAAGGGCATGAAGCAATGTGATCCCACGTTTCATGGAGGATTGTGATGACAATGGAAATGGAGTATTGTGATGACAAGCGCATAGAGCATTGTAATGACAAGGTCATGTAGCATTTTGCTGACAAAGGCATGGAGCATTGTAATGACATGTGTCATGGAGCACTGTGATGACAAGCGTCACGGATCATTGTGAATACAGGGTTCATGGAGCATTGGGATGACAAGTTCATGGATAATTTTGTTTAAAAGTGTCATGGAGCACTGGGCTGAAAATTTTCATGGAGTGTTGTGACGACAGGGGTCATGGAGCATTGTGATGACTAGGGAATGGAGCATTGTGATGACAAGAGTCCCGGATCATTGTGTGGTCAGGTGTCATGGAGTGTTGTGATGACAGTGGTCATGGAGTTTTGAGATGATATTGGCCATGGAGCATGGTGATGAATAGGTAGTGGATCATTGGGCTGAAAATATTCATGGATTATTGTGATGAGAGAGGTCATGGAGCATTGATATGGCAAGGTAATGGAGCATGGTGATGACAAGTTCCTGGAGCATTGTGATGAGAAGACCATGGATACTTATGATGACAATTCTCATGGAGCATTCTTATTAAAAGGGGCATGGAGCATTGTGATTACAGGTGTCTTGGAGCATTGTGATGACTAGGGCTTGGAACACTGTGATACACGGGTCATGGGTCATGGAGCTTTGTGATGACAAGTCATCGAGCATTGTGATGACAAGGGCATGGAGCATTGTGATGACAGAGGCATGGAGCATTGGTCTGACAAGATTCAGAGATTATTGTGATGACAGTGGACAAGGTGCATTGTGATGACAAGGGCATGGATCATTGTGAAGAGAAGGTCATGGAGTATTGTGAAGACAGGTGTCAGGGAGAATTGTGATGACATATGTCATGGTCCATTGTGATGACAATGGCTGGGAGTATTGTGATGCCAAATGTAATGGAGGATTGTGATGAAAAATATAAAGGAGCATTGTAATGACTAGGGCTTAGAGCATTATGATGACAATGGCCACTGAGAATTTTCATGACTAGGTCGTGAAGCATTGTGATGACAATTTCCTGGAGCATTGTGATGAGAAAACCATGGAGCCTTGTGAGGACAAGTCTCCTGGAGCATACTGATGAAATGGGGCATGGAGCATTGTGATTAGAGGGGTCTTGGCACATTGTGATGACAAGGGCATGGAGCATTGTGAGGAGAAGGCCAAGGAGCATTCTGATGGCATGCGTCATTGAGCTTTCTGATGACAAGGGCATGGAGCACTGTGATTACAGGGGTCTTGGAGCATTGTGATGAAAAGGGCATGGATCATTGTGATGAAAAAGGCATGGAGCCTTGTCATGACAGAGTTCAAGTACCATGCAGACAACAAGTGTCAGGGAACATTTTGATGACAAGTGTACTGAGCATTGTGATGACAAAGGTCATGGAGCACTGTGATGAGAAGTCCATGGATAACTGTGATGACAAGCGTCATGGGGCTTTGTGATGACAAGTGATTTGGAATATTGTGATCACAAGGGTTTGGGTCATTGTTATAACAGAGGTCATGGAGCATTTTGATTTCATTGTGATGACAATAGCATGAAGCATTATGATGATGGGCATGGTGCATTGTGATGACAGTGTTAATGGATCATTGAGATGAAAAGGGGCATAGAGCATTGAGATTACAATGTTCTTGGAGCATTGTGATGAGAAGTGTCATGGAGACTTGTAATGACAAGGCCATGGAACATCGTGATGGCAGGAGTCATGGAGCATTGTTATGACAGGGTTAATGGAGCATTGTGATGGCAAGGGCATGGAGCATTGTGATGACAATTCATGGAGCATTTTGATGACAAGGGTGTGGTGCATTTTGATGAGAAGGGCAGGGAGCATTTTAATGACAGGGTCATGGAACAATTTGATGAAAAGTGTCAAGGAACATTTTGATGACAGGTGTTATGGAACATTGTGATGTCAGGGGTCATGGAGCATATTGAGGAAAAGGATCATGGAGCAGTTTGATGATAGGTGTTATGGAACATTTTGATATCAGGTGTCATCGAACATTGTGATCATATGTGAATGTAGCATTGTGATGACAAATGCCATGAAACATTGTGATGACAGTGGTGAGGGAGTATTGTGACAAACAGTGATGTAGCATTGTGATATCAGTGGTGAGAGAGCATTTTCATGAGAAGTGCATGGAGCATTGTGATGACAAGTTTTATGGAGCATTGTGATGACAAATTTGTGGAGCATTGTGATGACAAGCGCATGGTGCATTGTGATGACATGTGTCACGGAGCATTGTGCTGAGAAAGGCATAGAGCATTTTGATGACAAGGGTCATAGAGCATTGTGATGAAAATTTCATGGAGCATTGTGGTTAAAAAGGTCACAGAGACTGTTGATGACGAGGACATGGACAATTGTGATGACAAAGTTCATGAAGCATTGTGATGACTGCAGTCACGGAGCATTGTGATGACAGGGGTCATGGAGCATTGTGATAACAAGGGCATGGAGTTTTGTGATGACAAGGGGATGGAACTGTGGTCTATTTAGGTTCATGGATTATTGTGATGACAGTTGGAATGGGGCATTGTGATGACAAGGGCGTGGAGCATTGTGATGCCAATTGTCATGAAGGATTCTGCTGACAAATGTAATTGAGCATTGTGATGACAATGGCTTGGAGCATTGTGATGACAAGTGCCAGGGAGCATTGTGCTGACAAGTGCATGGAGATTTGTGATGACAAGGGTCATGGAGCATTCTGATGACAAGCTTGTGGAGTATTTTGATGACAATGGCATGGAGCATTGTGATGAAAACGGCATGGGGCATTGTGATGAAAAAGGAATGGAGCCTTTTCGTGACAGGTTCAAGGAGCATTCTGACGACAAGTGTCAGGGAGCATTGTGATGACAAGTGTATTGAGAATTGTGATGACAAAGGTCATGGAGCATTGTGATGAAAAGGTCATGGAGTATTGTGATGACAGGCATCATGGATCGTTGTGATGACAAGTGTTATGGAACATTGTGATCACAAGGGATTTGAGCATTTTGATGAGAGAGGTCATGGATCATTTTGATTTCAAGGAGCATGGAGTATTGTGAGGACAAGGGCATGAAGATAGGTGATCCCAAGTTTAATGGAGGATTGTGATGACAATGGTAATGGAGTATTGTGATGACAATAGCATAGAGCATTGTAATGACAAGGCCATGTAGCATTTTCCTGACAAAGGCATGGAGGATTGTGATGATATGTGTCATGGAGCACTGTGATGACAAGCGTCACGGAGCATTGTGAATATAGGGGTCATGGAGCATTGGGATGACAAGGGCATGGATCATTGTGATGGCAAGCTTCATGGAGCATTGGGCTGAAAATGTTCATGGAGTATTGTGATGACAGGGGTCATGGGGCATTGTGTTGAGAAGAACATGGAGATTTGTGATGACAAGTCTCATGGAGCATTCTGATGAAAAGGGTCCTGGAGCATTGAGATTACAGGGGTCTTGGAGCAGTGTGATGACAAGGACATGAATTATTGTGATGACAAATTCATGGAGACGTTTCATGACAGTGTTCAAGGAGCATACTGACGAAAAGTGTCAGGGAGCATTATGATGACAAGGGTATTGAGTGTTGTGATGAAAAAGATCATGGAGCATTGTGATGAGAAGACCATGGATAATTGTGATGATGAGCGTCATGGGGTGTTGTGGTGATAAGTGTTATGCAACATTGTGATCACAAGGATTTGGAGCATTTTGATGACAGAGATCATGGAGAATATTGATTTCATTGTGATAACAATAGCCTGAAGCATTATGATGATGGGCATGGTGCACTGTGATGACAGAGTTCATGTAGCATTGAGATGAAAAGGGGCATGGAGCATTGAGTTTACAGTGGCCTTGGAGCATTGAGATGACAAGGGCATTGAGCATTGTGATATGAAGGCCATGGAACATTCTGATGACAGGCGTCATGGAGTTTTGTGATGACAATGGCATGGAGCATTGTGATTTAAGGGGCCATCAGCATTGTGATGACAGTTGTCATGGAACCTTGTGATGACTAGGCCGTGGAACACTGTGATGGCAGGAATCATGGTGCATTGTTATGAGAGAGTTAATGGAGCATTGTGATGAGAAGGGCATGGAACATTGGTCTGAAATATTTCATGGATTATTGTGATGAGAGTGGGCATGGAGCATTGTGATGACAAGGGTACGGAACACTATGATACATGGGTCATGCAGGATTGTAATGACAATGGCATGGAGCATTGTGATGAGAAGGGCATCGAGCATTGTGATGACAAGTGTCATGGAGCTTTGTGATGACAAGGGCATTGAGCAATATGATGGGAGTGTTCATGGAGCATTGTGATGACAATGACATGGAGCATTGTGATGCCAAGGGTCATGGAGCTTTGTGATGACAAGTCATGGAGCATTTTGATGAAAAGGGCATGGTGCATTGTGATGAGAAGGGCAGGGAGTATTTTGATGACCGGGTCATGCAGCAATTTGATGAAAAGTGTAATGGAACATTTTGATGGCAGGGGTTATAGAACATTGTGATGTCAGGTGTCTTCGAGCTTTGGGATGAAAAGGATCATGGAGCATTTTGATGACAGGGGTTATGGAACATTGTGATGTCAGGGGTCATGGAACATTGTGATGATAAGGGGATGTAGCAATGTGATGACAGGGTCATGGAACATTGTGATTACAGGGGTGAGGGAGTATTGGGATGACTAATGATGGAACACTGTGATATCTCTGGTGAGAGAGCATTTTGATGAGAAGTGCATGGAGCATTTTGATTACAAGCTTTATGGAGCATGGCAATGACAATTTTGTGGACCGCTGTGATGAAATGCACGTGGCACATTGTGAAGACAATGGTCATGGAGCATTGTTCTCACAAAGAAATGGAGCATTGTGACGACAAGGGTCACAGAGAATTGTGATGAAAAGTTCATGGAGCATTGTGGTTACAAAGGTCACAGAGCCTTGTGATGACACGGGCATGGAGCATTGTGATGACAAACGTTATGAATCATTGTCATGACTGGAGTCACGGAGCATTTTGATGACAAGGGTCATGGAGCATTGTGATGACATGTGTCATGGAGCATTGTGCTGACAAGTGCATGGAGCATTGTGATGACAAGGGTCAAAGAGCATTGTGATGACAAGTCATGGAGCATTGTGGTTAAAAAGGTCACAGATACTGTTGATGACGAGGACATGGACAATTGTGATGACAAAGTTCATGAAGCATTGTGATGACTGGAGTCACGGAGCATTGTGATGACAGGGGTCATGGAGCATTGTGATAACAAGGGCATGTAGCATTGTGATGACAAGGGGATGGAACAGTGGTTTATTTTGTTTCATGGATTATTGTGATGACAGTTGGAATGGGGCATTGTGATGACAATGGCATGGAGCATTGTGATGCCAAGTGTCATGTAGGATACTGATGACAAAGGTAATGGAGCATTGTGATGACAATGGCTTGGAGCATTGTAATGACAAGGGTAAAGGAGCATTGTGCTGAGAAGTGCATGGAAAATTGTGATGACAAAGGTCATGGGACATTCTGATGACAAGCTTGTGGAGTATTTTGATGACAATGGCATGGAGCATTGTGATGGAAATGGCATGGGGCATTGTGATGAAAAAGGCATGGAGCCTTTTCTTGACAGGGTTCAAGGAGCATTCTGACGACAAGGGTCAGGGAGCATTCTGATGACAAGTGTATTGACAATTGTGATGAGAAAGGTCATGGAGCATTGTGAAGAAAAGGGCATGGAGTATTGTGATGACAGGCATCATGGAGCGTTGTGATGACAAATGTTATGGAACATTGTAATCACAAGGGATTTGAGCATTTTGATGACAGTGCTCATGGATCATTTTGATTTCAAGGAGCATGGAGCACTGTGATGACAAGTTTATAAAGCAATGTGATCCCAAGGTTCATGGAGGATTGTGATGACAATGGTATGGTGTATTGTGATGACAAGCGCATAGAGCATTGTAATGACAAGGCCATGTACCATTTTGCTGACAAAGGCATGGAGCATTGTGATGACAGGTGTCATGGAGCACTGTGATGACAAGCGTCACGGAGCATTGTGAATACAGGGGTCATGGAGCATTGGGATGACAAGTGCATGGATCATTGTGATGGCAATGTTCATGGAGCATTGGGCTGAAAATGTTCATGGAGTACTGTGATGGCAGGGTTCATGGAGCATTGTGATGACTACGGTATGGAGAATTGTGATGACAAGAGTCCTGGATCATTGTATTGTCAGGTGTAATGGAGTGTTGTGATGACAGTGGTCATTTAGAATTGTAATGATATTGGCCATGGAGCATTGTGATTATAAGGTCATGGAGCATTTGGCTGAAAATATTCATGGAGTATTTTTATGACAAGGGAATGTAGCATTGTGATGACAAAGTCCTGGAGCATTGTGATGAGAAGACCATGGAGACTTTTGATGAGAAGTCTCATGGAGCATTCTGTTGAAAAGGGGCATGGAGCATTGTGATTACAGGGGTCTTGGAACATTGTAATGACAAGGGCATGGATCATGGTGATGAGAAGGCCATGGAGCATTCTGATGACATGTGTCATGGAGCTTTGTGATGACAAGGGCATGGAGCATTGTGATTACAGGGATCTTGGAGCATTGTGATGAAAAGGGCATCGATCATTGTGAAGAAAAAGGCATAGAGCCTTGTCATGACAGTGTTCTAGGAGCATACTGACGACAAGTGTCAGGGAGCATTGTGATGACAAGTGTATTGAGCGTTGTGATGACAAAGGTCATGGAGCATTGTGATGAGAAGACCATAGATAACTGTGATGATGAGCGTCTTGGGGTGTGGTGATGATAAGTGTTATGGACGATTGTGATCACAAGGTTTCGGAGTATTATGATGACAGAGGTCATGGAGCATTTTGATTTCATTGTGATGACAATAGCCTGAAGCATTATGATGATGGGCATGGTGCATTGTGATGACAGGTTTCATGGAGGACTGAGATGAAAAGGGGCATGGATAATTGTGATTACAGGTGTCTTGGAGCATTGTGATGACAAGGGCATGGAGCATTGTGATGTGAAGGACATGGAACATTCTGATGACATGCGTCAGGGAGCTTTGTGATTACAACGGCATGGAGCATTGTGATTACAGGGGTCTTGAACATTGTGATGAGAAAGGTCATGGAGCATTGTGATGACAAGGCCATGTAACATCGTGATGGCAGGTGTCATGGAGCATTGTGCTGACAAGCGCATAGAACACTGTGATGACAGGGGTCAAAGAGCACTGTGATGAAAAGTTCATGGAGAATTGTGGTTAAAAATGTCACAGAGACTGTTGATGACGAGGGCATGGACCACTGTGATGACAAAGGTCATGAAGCATTGTGATGACTGGAGTCACGGAGCACTGTGATGACAGTGGTCATGGAGCATTGTGATAACAAGGGCATGGAGCATTGTGATGACCAGGTCATGCAGTATTGTGAAGACAGGTGTCAGGGAGCATTGTGATGGCATGCATAATGGCCCATTGTGATGACAATGGCATGGAGCATTGTGATGCCAAGTGTCATGAAGAATTCTGATGACAAAGGTAAAGGAGCATTGTGATGACAATGGCTTGGAGCATTGTGATGACAAGGGTCAGGGAGCACTGTGCTGACAAGTGCATGGAGATTTGTGATGACAAGGGTCATGGAGCATTCTGATGACAAGCTTGTGGAGTATTTTGATGACAATGGCATGGAACATTGTGATGAAATTGGCACGGGGCATTGTTATGAAAGAGGCATGGAGCCTTTTCGTGACAGGGTTCAAGGAGCATACTGCTGACAAGTGTCAGGGAGCATTGTGATGACAAATGTATTGAGAATTGTGATGAGAAAGGTCATGGAGCATTGTGATGAAAAGGGCATGGAGTATTGTGATGACAGGCATCATGGAGCGTTGTGATGACAAGAGTTATGGAACATTGTGTTCACAAGGGTTTGGAGCATTGTGATGACAGAGGTCATGGATCATTTTGATTTCAAGGTGCATGGAGCATTGTGATGACAAGGGCATGAAGCAATGTGATCCCAAGATTCATGGAGGATTGTGATGACAATGGAAATGGAGTATTGTGATGACAAGCGCATACAGCAGTGTAATGACAAGGTCATGTAGCATTTTGCTGACAAATGCATGGAGCATTGTGATGACATGTGTCATGAGGCACTGTGATGACAAGCGTCACGGAGCCTTGTGAATACAGGGGTCATGGACCATTGGGATGAAAAGGGCATGGATCACTGTGATGACAAGTGTCATGGAGCACTGGGCTGAAAATGTTCATGGAGTGTTTTGATGACAGGGGTCATGGAGCATTGTGATGACTAGGGAATGGAGCATTGTGATGACAAGAGTCCCGGATCATTGTGTTGTCGGGTATCATGGAGTGTTGTGATGACAGTGGTCATGGAGCATTGTGATGATATTGGCCATGGAGCATTGTGATGAGTAGGTCATGGAGCATTGGGCTGAAAATGTTCATGGATTATTGTAATGATAGTGGTCAAGGAGCATTGTGATGACACGGGAATGGAGCATGGTGATGACAGGGTCCTGGAGCATTGTGATGAGAAGACCATGGAGTCTTGTGATGACAAGTCTCATGGAGCATTCTGATGAAAAGGGGCATGGAGCATTGTGATTACAGGTGTCTTGGAGCATTGTGATGTTTAAGGCACGGAGCATTGTGATGAGAAGGACATGGAGCATTCTGATGACATGCGTCATGGAATTTTTTGATGACAAGGGCATGGAGCATTGTGATTACAGGGATCTTGGAGCATTGTGATGAAAAGGCCATGGATCATTGTGATGAAAAAGGCATGGAGCCTTGTCATGACAGGGTTCAAGGAGCATACTGATGACAAGTGTCAGGGAGCATTGTGATGACAAGTGTTTTAAGCACTGTGATGACAAAGATTATGGAGCATTGTGATGAGAAGACCATGGATAATTGTGATGATGAGCGTGATGGGGTGTTGTGATGATAAGTGTTATGGAACATTGTGATCACAAGGGTTTGGAGCATTATGATGACAGAGGTCATGGAGATTATTGATTTCATTGTGATGACAATAGCCTGAAGCATTATGATGATGGGCATTGTGCACTGTGATAACAGGGTTCATAGAGCATTGAGATGAAAAGGGGCATGGAGCATTGTGTTTACAGTGGTCTTGGAGCATTGTGATGACAAGGGCATGGAGCATGGTGATGAGAAGGCCATGGAACATTCTGATGACATGTGTCATGGAGCTTTGTGATGACAAAGGCATGGAGCATTGGGATTACAGGGGTCTTCAGCATTGTGATGACAAGTGTCATGGAACCTTGAGATGACTAGGTCGTGGAACATTGTGATGGCAGGGGTCATGGTGCATTGTTATGACAGAGGTAATGGATCATTGTGATAAGAACGGCATGGAACATTGGTCTCAAATATTTCATGAATTATTGTGATGAGAGTGGGCATGGAACATTGTGATGACATGGGTACAGAACAGTATGATACTTGGGTAATGGTGGATTGTAATGACAAGGGAATGGAGTATTGTGATGAGAAAGGCATGGAGCATTGTGATGACAAGTGTCATGGAGCTTTGTGATGACAAGGGCATTGATCAATGTTATGAGTGGGTTCATGGAGCATTGTGATGACAATGACATGGAGCATTGTGATTCCAAGGGTCATGGAGTTTTGTGACGACAAATCATGGAGCATTTTGATGACAAGGTCATGATGCATTGTGATGAGAAGGGCAGGGAGAATTTTGATGACCCGGTCATGCAGCAATTTGATGAAAAGTATAATGGGACATTTTGATGGCAGGGGTTATAGATCATTTTGATGTCAGGGGGCTTGGATCTTTAGGATGAAAAGGGTCACGGAACATTTTGATGACAGGGGTCATGGAACATTGTGAAGAGAAGTGGATTTAGCAGTGTGATGACAGGGTCATGGAACATTGTGATTACAAGGGTGAGGGAGTATTGTGATGACTAGTGATGGAACACTGTGATATCTCTGGTGAGAGAGCATTTTGATGAGAAGTGCATGGAGCATTGTGATTACAAAGTTTATGGAGCATTGCAATGACAAGGTTGTGGACCGTTGTGATGAAATGCGCGTGGCACATAGTGAAGACAATGGTCATGGAGCATTGTTCTGACAAAGACATGGAGCATTGTGATGACAAGGGTCAAAGAGCATTGTGATGAAACGTTCATGGAGCATTGTGGTTAAAAAGGTCACAGAGACTGTTGATGATGAGGGCATGGACCATTGTGATGACAAAGGTCATGAAGCATTGTGATGACAGGGGTCATGGAGCTTTGTGATATCAAGGGCATGGAGCATTGTGATGACAAGGGCATGGATCATTGGTCTAATAAGTTTCATGGATTATTGCAATGACAGTTGGAATGGTGCATTGTGATGACAAGGGCATGGAGCATTGTGAAGACCAGGTTATACAGTATTGTGAAGACAGGTGTTAGGTAGCATTGTGATGATATATGTAATGGCCCATTGTGATGACAATGGCATGGAGCATTGTGATGCAAGTGTCATGGAGGATTCTGATGACAAAGGTAATGGAACAGTGTGATGACAATGGCTTGGAGCATTGTGATGACAAGGGTCAGGGAGCATTGTGCTGACAAGTGCATGGAGAATTGTGATGACAAGGGTCATGGAACATTTTGATGACAATCTTGTGGAGTATTCTGATGACAATGGCATGGAGCATTGTGATGAAAACTGCATGGGTCATTGTGAGGAAAATGTCATGGAGCCTTTTCGTGACAGGGTTCATGGAGCATTCTGCTGACAAGTGTCAGGGAGAATTGTGATGACAAGTGTATTGAGAATTGTGATGACAATGCTCATGGAGCATTGTGATGAAAAGTGCATGGAGTATTGTGATGACAGGCATCATGGAGCGTTGTGATGACAAGTGTTATGGAACATGGTGATCACAAGTGTTTGGAACATTGTGATGACACAGGTCATGGATCATTTTGATTTCAAGAAGCATGGAGCATTGTGATGACAAGGGCATGAAACAATGTGATACCAAGGTTCATGGAGGATTTTGATGACAATGGTAATGGAGTATAGTGATGACAAGCGCATAGAGCATTGTAATGAAAAGGCCATGTAGCATTTTGCTGACAAAGGCATGGAGCATTGTGATCACAGGTGTCATGGAGCACTGTGATGCCATGCGTCACAGAGCATTGTGAATACATTGGTCATGGAGCATTGGAATGAAAAGGGCATGGATCATTGTGATGACAAGCTTCATGGAAGATTGGGCTGAAAATGTTCATGGAGTATTGTGATGACAGGGGTCATGGAGCATTGTGATGACAAGAGTCCCGGATCACTGTGTTGTCAGGGGTAATGGAGTGTTGTGATGACAGTGGTCATGGAGCATTGTGATGGTATTGGTCCCGGAGCATTGTGATGAGAAGACCATGGAGACATATGATGACATGTCTCATGGAGTATTCTGATGAAAAGGGGCATGGAGCATTGTGATTACAGTGGTCTTGGAGCACTGTGATGAAAATGGCATGGATCATTGTCATGAAAAAGGCATGGAGCCTTGTCATGACAGTGTTCAAGGAGCATACTGATGACAAGTGTCAGGGAGCATTGTGATGAAAAGTGCATTGAGCATTGTGATGACTAAGGTTATGGAGCATAGTGATGAGAAGACCATGGATGACTGTGATTATGAGCATCATGGGGTGTTGTGATGATAAGTGTTATGGAATATTGTGATCACAACTGTTTGGAGTATTGTTATGACAGAGGTCATGGAGCATTTTGATTTCCTTGTGATGACAATAGCCTGAAGCATTATGATGATGGGCATGGTGCATTGTGATGATAGGATTCATGGAGCTTTGAGATGAAAATGGGCATCGAGCATTTTGATAACAAGGGTCTTGGAGCATTGTGATGACAAGGGCATGGAGCATTGTGATGAGAAGTCCATGGAACATTCTGATGACATGCGTCATGGAGCTTTCTGATGACAAGGGCATGGAGCATTGTGATTACAGGGGTCTTGGAACATTGTGATGACAAGTGTCATGGAGCCTTGTGAATGACAAGGCCGTGGAACATTGTGATGGCAGGGGTCATGGAACATTGTTATGACAGGTGTAATGGAGCATTGTGATGAGCAGGGAAGGAAGCATTGTTGTGAAATGGTTCATGGATTATTGTGATGAGAGTGGGCATGGAGCATTGTGATGACAAGAGCACAGCACGCTGTGATACATGGGTCATGGAGGATTGTAATGACAAGGGCATTGAGCATTGTGATGACAAGTGTCATGGAGCTTTGTGATGACAAGGGCATGGATCAATGTGATGAGAGGGTTCATGGAGCATTGTGATGACAATGACATGGATCATTGTGATGTCAAGTGTCATGGAGTTTTGTGATGACAAGTGTCATGGAGCATTTTGATGACAAGGGCATGGTGCATTGTGATGAGAAGGGCAGGGAGCAGTTTGAGGACAGGGTCATGCAGCAATTTGATGAAAATTGTAATGGTACATTTTGATGACAGGTGTTATAGAACATTGTGATGTCAGGGGTCATGGAGCTTTGGGATGAAAAGGGTCATGGAGCATTTTGATGACAGGGGTTGTGGAACACTGTGATGTCAGGGGTCATGGAACATTGTGATGATAAGGGGATGTAGCATTGTGATGACAGGGGTCATGGAACATTGTGATTACAGGGGTGAGGGAGTAATGTGATGACTAGTGATGGAACATTATGATATCTCATGTGAGAGAGCATTTTGAGGAGAAGTGCATGGAGCATTGGGATTACAAGGTTTATGGAGCATATCGTTGACAAGGTTGTGGATCATTGTGATGAAAAGCGCGTGGCACATTGTGATGACAAGGGTCATGGAGCATTGTTCTGACAAAGGCATGGAGCATTGTGATGACAAGAGTCACGGAGCATTGTGATGAAAAGCTCATGGAACATTGTGGTTACAAAGTTCACAAAGCCTTGTGATGATGCGGGCATGGACCACTGTGATGACAACGTTACGAAGCACTGTGATGACTGGAGTCACGGAGCATTGTGATGACAAGGGTCATAGAGCATTGTGATGAAAAGGGCATGGAGCATTGTGATGACAGGGGCATTGAGCATTGGTCTGCCAAGTTTCATAGATTATTGTGATGACAGTGGGCATGGTGCATTGTGATGACAAGGGCATGGAGCATTGTGATGAGAAGGTCATGGAGTATTATGAAGACAGGTGTCAGGGAGCATTGTGATGACATATGTCATGGTCCATTGCGATGGCAATGACATGGAGCATTATGATGCCAAATGTAATGGAGAATTGTGATGACAAATATAATAGAGATTTGTGATGATTAGGGCTTTGAGCATTATGATGACAAGGGCAATTGAAAATTTCCATGACAAGGTCGAGAAGCATTGTGATGACAAGGTCCTGGAGCATTGTGATGACAAAGCATGGAGCCTTGTGATGACAAGACTCATGGAGCATACTGATGAAAAGGGGCATGGAGCATTGTGATTACCGGGGTCTTGGAACATTGTGATGACAAGGGCATTGAGCATTGTGAGGAGAAACCAAGGAGCATTCTGATGGCATGCGTCATTGAGCTTTGTGATGACAAGGCATGGATCATTGTGATTACATGGGTCTTGGAACATTGTGATGACAAGGGCATGGGTCATTGTGATGAAAAAGGCATGGAGCCTTGTCATGACATGGTTCAAGTAGCATACAGACAACAATTGTCAGGGAGCATTTTGAGGACAAGTGTATTGAGCATTGTGATGACAAAGGTCATGGGGCATTGTGATGAGAAGGCCATTGATAATTGTGTTGACGAGCGTCATGGGGCATTGTGATGACAAATGTTTTGGAATATTGTGATCACAAGGGTTTGGAACATTGTTATGACAGAGGTCATGGAACATTTTGATTTCATTTTGATGACAATAGCAAGAAGCATTATGATGATGGGCATGGTGCATTGTGATGACAGGGTTCATGGATCAATGAGATGAAAAGTGACATAGAGCATTTTGATTAAAGGGTTCTTGGAGCATTGTGATGAGAAGGGTCATGGAGCTTTGTGATGACAAGGCCATGGAACATCGTGATGGCAGGGGTCATGGAGCATTTTTATGACAGTGGTAATGGAGCATTGTGATGGCAAGGGCATGGAGCATTGTGATGAGACGGCCATGGAGCAATCTGATGACATGTGTCATGGAGCTTTTTGAAGAAAAGGGCATGGAGCAATGTGATGCCAAGGGTCAAGGATCTTTGTGATGACAAGTTCATGGAGCATTTTGATGGCAAGTGCGTGGTGCATTGTGATGAGAAAGGCAGGGAGCATTCTGATGACAGGGCCATGGAGCAATTTGATGAAGTGTCATGGAACATTTTGATGACAGGTGTTATGGAACATTGTGATGTCACCGGTCATCGAACATTGTGATGATAAGTACATGTAGCATTGTGTTGACAGGAGTCATGGAACATTGTGATGAAAGGGGTGAGGGAGTATTGTGACAAATAGTGATGTAGCATTGTGATATCAGTGGTGAGAGAGCATTTGGATGAGAAGTGCATGGAGCATTGTGATGACATATTTTAAGGGGCATTGTCATGACAATAGCATGGTGCATTGTGATGACATGTTTCATGGAGCATTGTGCTGACAAGCGCATGGAGCATTGTGATGACAAGTGTATTGAGAATTGTGATGACAAAGGTCATGGAGCATTGTGATGAAAAGGGCATGGAGTATTGTGATGACAGGCATCATGGAGCATTGTGATGACAAGTGTTATGGAACACTGTGATCACAAGGGTTTGGAGCAATGTGATGAGAGAGGTCATGGATCATTTTGATTTCAAGGAGCTTGGAGCATTGTGATGACAAGGGCATGAAGCAATGTGATCCCAAGGTTCATGGAGGATTGTGATGACAATGGAAATGGAGTATTGTGATGACAAGCGCATAGAGCATTGTAATGACAAGGTCATGTAGCATTCTGCTGACAAAGGCATGGAGCATTGTGATGGCATGTGTCATGGAGCACTGTGATGACAAGCGTCATGGAGCATTGTGAATACAGTGGTCATGGAGGATTGGGATGACAAGGGCATGGATCATTGTGATGACAAGGGTCCTGGAGCACTGGGCTGAAAATGTTCATGGAATGTTGTGATGACAGGGGTCATGTAACATTGTGATGACCAGGGAATGGAGCATTGTGATCACAAGAGTCCCAGATCATTGTGTTGTCGGGTGTCATGGAGTGTTGTGATGACAGTGGTCATGGAGCATTGTGATGATATTGGCCATGGAGCATTGTGATGAGTAGGTCGTGGAGCACTGGGCTGAAAATGTTCATGGATTATTGTGATGACAGGGGTCATGGAGCATTGTGATGACAAGGGAATGGAGCATGGTGATGACAAGGTCCTGGAGCATGGTGATGAGAAGACCATGGAGACTTGTGATGATAAGTCTCATGGAGCATTCTGATGAAAAGGGGCATGGAGCCTTGTGATTACAGGGGTCTTGTAGCATTGTGATCACTAGGGCATGGAGCATTGTGATGAGAAGGACATTGAGCATTCTGATGACATGCCTTATGGAGTTTTTTGATGAAACGGGCATGGAGCATTGTGATTACAGGTGTCTTGGAACATTGTGATGACACGGGCATGGAACATTTGTGATTACAGGGATCTTGGAGAATTTTGAAGAAAAGCGCATAGATAACTGTTAATGAAAAGGCATGGAACCTTGTCATAACAGGGTTCAAGGAGCATACTGACGACAAGTGTCAGGGAGCATTGTGATGACAAGAGTATTGAGCATTGTGATGACAATGATCATGGAGCATAGTGATGAGAAGTCCATGGATAATTGTGATGATGAGCGTCATGGGGCGTTGTGGTGATAAGTGTTATGGAACATTGAGATCAGAAATGTTTGGATCATTATGATGACAGAGGTCATGGAGAATATTTATTTCATTGTGATGACAATAGCCTGAAGCATTATGATGATGGGCATGGTGCATTTTGATGACAGGGTTCATGGAGCATTGAGATGAAAAGGGGCATGGAGCATTGTGATTACAAGGGTCTTGGAACATTGGGATGACAAGGGCATGGAGCATTGTGATGTGAAGGCCATAGAACATTCTGATGACATGCGTCATGGAGCTTTGTGATGACAAGGGCATGGAGCATTGTGATTTCAGGGGTCTGGAGCATTGTGAAGACAAGTGTCATGGAACCTTGTGATGACTCGGCCGTGGAACATTGTGATGGCAAGGGTCATGGTGCATTATTATGACAGGTTTAATGTAGCATTTTGATGAGAAGGGCATGGATCATTGGTCTGAAATGTTTCATGGATTATTGTAATGAGAGTGGGCATGGAGCATTGTGATGACAAGGGCACGGAACACTCTGATACCTGGGTCATGCAGGATTGTAATGACAAGGGCATGGAGCATTGTGATGAGAAAGTCATCGAGCATTGTGATGACAAGTGTCATGGAGCTTTGCAATGACAAGGGCATTGAGCAATATGATGAGAGGGTTCATGGAGCATTGTGATGACAAAGACATGGAGCATTGTGATGCCAAATGGCATGGAGCTTTGTGATGACAAGTCATGGATCATTTTGATGACAAGTGCATGGTGCATTGTGATGAGAAGTGCAGGGAGCATTTTGATGACCAGGTCATGCAGCAATTTGATAAAATGTGTAACGGAACATTTTGATGGCAGGGGATATAGAACATTGTGATGTCAGGGGTCTTGGAGCTTTGGAATGAAAAGGGTCATGGAGCATTTTGATGACAGGAGTTATGGAATATTCTGATGTCAGTGGTCATGGAACATTGTGATGATAAGGGCATGTAGCATTGTGATGCCAGGGTCCTGGAACATTGTGATTACAGGGGTGAGGGAGTATTGTGATGATTAGTGATGGAACATTATGATATCTCTGGTGATAGAGCATTTTGATGAGAAGTGCATGGACCATTGTTGTTACAAGGTTTATGGAGCCTACCAATGAAAATATTGTGGACAGTTGTGATGAAATGCGCATGGCACATTGTGATGACATTGGTCATTGAGCATTGTTCTGACAAAGACTTGGAGCTTTGTGATGACAAGGGCATGGAGCATTGTGATTACATGGGTCTTGGAGCATTGTGATGAAAATGGCATGGATCATTGTGATGAAAATGGCATGGAGCCTATTCATGAGAGGGTTCAAGGAGCATATTGACGAAATTGTCAGGGAGCATTGTGATGACAAGTGTATTTGAGAATTGTAATGACGAAGATCATGGAGCATTATGATGAGAAGACCATATATAATTGTGAAGACGAGCGTCATGGGGCATTGTGATGACAAGTGTTTTGGAATATTTTGATCACAAGTGTTTGGAGCATTGTTATGACAGAGGTCATGGAGCATTTTGATTTCATTTTGATGACAATAGCATGAAGCATTATGATGATGGGCATGGTGCATTTTGATGACAGGGTTCATGGATCATTGTGATGAAAAGTGGCATAGAGCACTGTGATTACAGGGATCTTGGAGCACTGTGATGAGAAGGTTCATGGAGCTTTGTGATGACAAGGCCGTGGAACATCGGGATGGCAGGGTTCATGGAGCATTGTTATGACTGGTGTAATGGAGCATTGTGATGGCAAGGGCATGGAGCATTGTGATGAGAAGGCCATGGAGCATTCTGATGACATGTGTCATGGAGCTTTGTGAAGACATGGGCATGGAGCAATGGGATGAGAGCGTTCATGGAGCACTTTGATGACAATGACATGGAGCATTGTGATGCCAAGGGTCATGGATCTTTGTGATGACAAAGGTCATGGAGCATTTTGATGGCAACGGTGTTGTGCATTGTGATGAGAAGGGCAGGGAGCATTCTGATGACAAGGTCATGGAGCAATTTGATGAAAAGTGTCATGGAACATTTTGATGACATGTGTAATGGAACATTGTGATGTCAGGGGTCATCGAACATTGTGATGATAAGTGCATGTAGCATTGTGATGACAGGAGTCATGGAATATTGTGATGACAGGGGTGAGGGAGTATTGTGACAAACAGTGATGTAGCATTGTGATATCAGTGGTGAGAGAGCATTTTGATGAGAAGTGCATGGAGAACTGTGATGACAAATTTTAAGGAGCATTGTGATGACAAGATTGTGGAGCCCTGTGATGACAAGGGCATTGTGATGACATGTGTCATGGAGCATTGTGCTGTGAAGCGCATGGAGCATTGTGAGGACAAGGGTCAAAGAATATTGTGATGAAATTTCATGGAGCACTGTGGTTAAAAAGGTCACAGAGACTGTTGATGACGAGGGCATGGACCACTGTGATGACAAAAGTCATGAAGCATTGTGATGACTGGAATAACGGAGCACTGTGATGACAGGGGTCATGGAGCATTGTGATAACAACGGCATGGAGCATTGTGATGACAAGGGCATGGAACAATGGTCTAATAAGTTTCATGGATTATTGCGATGACAGTTGGAATGGCACATTGTAATGACTAGGGCATGGAGCATTGTGATGACCAGGTCATGCAGTATTGTGAAGACAGGT
This sequence comes from Mesoplodon mirus, assembly GCF_964341445.2. NCBI lineage: Eukaryota > Metazoa > Chordata > Mammalia > Artiodactyla > Ziphiidae > Mesoplodon > Mesoplodon mirus. The sequence continues at coordinate 489,675 of NW_028295627.1, read as the reverse complement.
GTCAGGGAGCATTGTGATGACATGTGTAATGTCCCATTGTGATGACAATGGCATGGAGCATTGTGTTGCCAAGTGTCATGGAGGATTCTGATGACAAAAGTAATGGAGCATTGTGATGACAATGGCTTGGAGCATAGTGATGACAAGGGTCAGGGAGCATTGTGCTGACAAGTGCATGGAGAATTGTGATGACAAGGGTCATGGAGAATTCTGATGACAAGCTTGTGGAGTATTTTGATGACAATGGCATGGAGCATTGTGATGAAAACGGCATGAGGCATTGCGATGAAAAATGCATGGAGCCTTTTCATGACAGGGTTCAAGGAGCATTCTGATGACAAGTGTCAGTGAGCATTGTGATGACAAGTGTATTGAGAATTGTGATGACAAAGGTCATGGAGCATTGTGATGAAAATGGCATGGAGAATTGTGATGACAGGCATCATGGAGCATTGTGATGACAAGTATTTGGAACACTGTGATCACAAGTGTTTGGAGCATTGTGATGACAGAGGTCATGGATCATTTTGATTTCAAGGAGCATGGAGCATTGTGATGACAAGGGCATGAAGCAATGTGATCCCAAGGTCATGGAGGATTGTGATGACAATGGAAAACGAGTATTGTGATGACAAGCGCATAGAGCATTGTAATGACAAGGTCATGTAGCATTTTGCGGACAAAGGCATGGAACATTGTGCTGACATGTGTCATGGAGCATTGTGATGACAACGGAATGGAGCATGGTGATGACAAGGTCCTGGAGCATTGTGATGAGAAGACCATGGAGAATTGTGATGACAAGTCTCATGGAGCATTCTGATGAAAACGGGAATGGAGCATTGTGATTACAGTGGTCTTGGAGCATTGTGATGACTAGGGCATGGAGCATTATGATGAGAAGGCCATGGAGCATTCTGATGACATGCCTCATGGAGTTTTGTGATGACAAGGGCATGGAGCATTTGTGATTACAGGGATCTTGGAACATTGTGATGAAAAGGGCATGGATCATTGTTATGAAAAAAGCATGGAGCCTTTTCATGACAGGGTTCAAGGAGCATACTGACGACAAGTGTCAAGGAGCATTGTGATGACAAGTGTATTGAGCATTGTGATGACAAAGCTCATGGAGCATTGTGATGAGAATACCATGGATAACTGTGATGATGAGCGTCATGGGGTGTTGTGATGATAAGTGTTATGGAACATTGTTATCACAAGGGTTTGGAGAATTATGATGACAGAGGTCATGGAGAATTTTGATTTCATTGTGATGACAAGAGCCTGAAGCATTATGATGATGGGCATGGTGCATGGTGATGACAGGGTTCATGGAGCATTGAGATGAAAAGGGGCATGGAGCATTTTGATTACATTGGTCTTGGAGCATTGTGTTGACAAGGGCATGGAGCATTGTGATGAGAAGGCCATGGAACATTCTGATGACATGGGTCATGGAGCTTTGTGATGACAAGGGAATGGAGCTTTGTGATTTCAGGGGTCTTGAGCATTGTGATGACCAGTGTCATGGAACCTTGTGATTACTAGGCTGTGGATCATTGTGATGGCAAGGGTCATGGTGCATTGTTATGACAGGTGTAATGGAGCATTTTGATGAGAAGGGCATGGAACATTGTGATGACAAGTGTTATGGAGCATTGTGATGACAAATTTGTGGAGAATTGTGATGAGAAGCGCATGGTGCATTGTGATGACATGTGTCATGGAGACTTGTGCTGAGAAAGGCATAGAGCATTTTGATGACAAGGGTCAAAGAGCATTGTGATGAAAATTTCATGGAGCATTGTGGTTAAAAAGGTCACAGAGACTGTTGATGACGAGGACATGGACAATTGTGATGACAAAGTTCATAAAGCATTGTGATGACTGGAGTCAAGGAGCATTGTGATGACAGGAGTCATGGAGCATTGTGATAAAAAGGGCATGGAGCATTGTGATGACAAGGGGATGGAACAGTGGTCTATTTAGTTTCATGGATTATTGTGATTACAGTTGGAATGGGGCATTGTGATGACAAGGGCATGGAGCACTGTGATGCCAATTGTCATGTAGGATTCTGCTGTCAAAGATAATTGAGCATTGTGATGACAATGGCTTGGAGCATTGTGATGACAAGGGTCAGGGAGCATTGTGCTGACAAGTGCATGGAGATTTGTGATGACAAGGGTCATGGAACATTCTGAAGACAAGCTTATGGAGTATTTTGATGACAATGGCATGGAGCATTGTGATGAAAAGGGCATGGAGTATTGTGATGACAGGCCTCATGGATCGTGGTGATGAAAAGTGTTATGGAACATTGTGATCACAAGGGATTTGAGCATTTTGATGACAGAGGTCATGGATCATTTTGATTTCAAGGAGCATGGAGTATTGTGAGGACAAGGGCATGAAGATAGGTGATCCCAAGTTTAATGGAGGATTGTGATGACAATGGTAATGGAGTATTGTGATGACAATAGCATAGAGCATTGTAATGACAAGGCCATGTAGCATTTTCCTGACAAAGGCATGGAGCATTGTGATGACATGTGTCATGGAGCACAGTGATGACAAGCGTCAAGGAGCATTGTGAATAGAGGGGTCATGGAGCATTGGGATGACAAGGGCATGCATCATTGTGATGACAAGGGTCATGGAGCATTGGGTTGAAAAATTTCATGGAGTATTGTGATGACACTGGTCATGGAGCATTGTGATTACAGGTGTCTTGGAGCATTGTGATGACAAGAGTCCCGGATCATTGTGTTGTCACGTGTCATGGAGTGTTGTGATGACAGTGGTCATGGAGCATTGTGATGATATTGGTCATGGAGCATTGTGATGAGAAGGTCATGGAGCATTGGGCTGAAAATGTTCATGGAGTATTGGGATGACATGGGTCATGGAGCATTGTGATGACTAGGGAATGGAGCATGGTGATGACAAGGTCCTGGAGCATTGTGATGAGATGACCATGGAGACTTGTGATGAGAAATCTCATGGAGCATTCTGATGAAATGGGGCATGGAGCATTGTGATTACAGGGGTCTTGGAGCATTGTGATGACAAGGGCAGGGACCATTGTGAGGAGAAGGCCATGGAACATTCTGATGACATGCGTCATGGATTTTTGTGATGACAAGGGCATGGAGCATTGTGATTAAAGGGGTCTTGGAGCATTGTGATGACAAGGGTCATGGAGCCTTGTGATGACAAGGCCGTGGAACATTGTGATGGCAGGGGTCATGGAGCATTGTTACGACAGAAGTAATGGACCATTGTGATGAGAATGGCATTGACCATTAGTCTGAAATATTTCATGGATTATTGTGATGAGAGTGGGCATGGAGCATTGTGATGACATGGGCACGGTACACTGTGATACTTGGGTCATGGAGGATTGTAATGACAAGGGCATGGAGCATTGTGATGAGAAGTGTAATGGAGCGTTGTGATGACAAGGGCATGGGGCAATGTGATGAGAGGGTTCATGGAGCATTGTGATGACAATGACATGGAGCATTGTGATGCCAAATGTCATGGAGCATTTTGATGTCAAGTGTGTGGTGCATTGTGATGAGAAGGGCAGGGAGCATTTTGATGACAGTGTCATGCAGCAATTTAATGAAAAGTGTAATGGAACATTTTGATGACAGTGGATATAGAACTTTGTGATGCCATGGGTCATGGAGCTTTGGGATGAAAAAGGTCATGGAGCATTTTGATGACAGTGGTTATGGAACATTGTGATGTCAGGAGTCATGGAACATTGTGTTGATAAGGGGATGTAGCATTGTGATGACAGGGGTCATGGAACACTGTGATTACTGGGGTGAGGGAGGATTGTGATATCTAGGGATAGATCATTGTGATATCTCAGGTGCGAGAGCATTTGGATGAGAAGTGCATGGAGCATTGTGATTACAAGGTTAATGGAGCATAGCGATGACAAGGTTGTGGATCATTGTGATGAAAACCGCGTGGCACATTGTGATGACAAGGGTCATGGAGCATTGTTCTGACAAAGGCATGGATCATTGTGATGACAAGGGTCACGGAGCATTGTGATGAAAAGTTCATGGAGCATTGTGGTTACAAAGGACACAGAGCCTTGTGATGACGTGGCCATGGACCGTTGTGATGACAAACGTTATGAAGCATTGTGATGACTGGAGTCACGGAGCATTGTGATGACAGGGGTCATGGAGCATTGTGATAACAAGGGCATGGAGCATTGTGATGACAGGGGAATGGAGCATTGGTCTGACAAGTTTCATAGATTATAGTGATGACAGTGGACATGGTTCATTGTGATGACAAGGGCATGGGGCATTGAGATGAGAAGGTCATGGAGTATTTTGAAGACAGGTGTCACGGAGCATTGTGATGAAATATGTCATGGTCCATTGCGATGACAATGGCAGGGAACATTGTGATGCCAAATGTAATGGAGGATTATGATGACAAATATAATGGAGCATTGTGATGACTAGGACTTGGAGCATTATGATGACAAAACCATGGAGCCATGTGATGATAAGTCTCATGGAGCATACTGATGAAAAAGTGCATGGAGCATTGTGATTACAGTGGTCTTGGAACTTTGTGATGACAAGGGCATGGAGCATTGTGAGGAGAAGACCAAGGAGCATTCTGATGGCATGCGTCATTGAGCTTTGTGATGACAATGGCATGGAGCATCGTGATTACATGGGTCTTGGAGCACTGTGATGAACAGGGCATGGATCATTGTGATGAAAAAGGCATGGAGCCCTGTCATGACAGGGTAAAAGGAGCATACAGACAACAAGTGTCAGGGAGCATTTGGATGACAAGTGTATTGAGCATTGTGATGACAAAGGTCATGGAGCATTGTGATGAGAAGACCATGGATAATTGTGATGACGAGCGTCATGGGGCATTGTGATGACAAGTGTTATGGAATATTGTGATCACAAGGGTTTGGAGCATTGTTATGACAGAGGTCATGGAGCATTTTGATTTCATTGTTATGACAATAGCAGGAAGCATTATGATGATGGGCATGGTGCATTGTGATGACAGGGTTCATGAATCATTGAGATGAAAAGGGGCATAGAGCTTTGTGATTACAGTGTTCTTGGAGCATTGTGATGACATGTGTCATGGAGCACAGTGATAACAAGCGTCAAGGAGCATTGTGAATACAGGGGTCATGGAGCATTGGGATAACAAGGGCATGTATCATTGTGATGACAAGGGTCATGGAGCATTGGGTTGAAAAATTTCATGGAGTATTGTGATGACAGGGGTCATGGAGCACTGTGATTACAGGGGTCTTGGAGCATTGTGATGACAAGAGTCCCGGATCATTGTGTTGTCACGTGTCATGGAGTGTTGTGATGACAGTGGTCATGGAGCATTGTGATGATATTGGTCATGGAGCATTGTGATGAGAAGGTCATGGAGCATTGGGCTGAAAATGTTCATGGAGTATTGGGATGACATGGGTCATGGAGCATTGTGATGACTAGGGAATGGAGCATGGTGATGACAAGGTCCTGGAGCATTGTGATGAGATGACCATGGAGACTTGTGATGAGAAATCTCATGGAGCATTCTGATGAAAAGGGGCATGGAGCATTGTGATTACAGGGGTCTTGGAGCATTGTGATGACAAGGGCAGGGACCATTGTGAGGAGAAGGCCATGGAACATTCTGATGACATGCGTCATGGATTTTTGTGATGACAAGGGCATGGAGCATTGTGATTAAAGGGGTCTTGGAACATTGTGATGACAAGGGTCATGGAGCCTTGTGATGACAAGGCCGTGGAACATTGTGATGGCAGGGGTCATGGAGCATTGTTATGACAGAAGTAATGGACCATTGTGATGAGAATGGCATTGACCATTAGTCTGAAATATTTCATGGATTATTGTGATGAGAGTGGGCATGGAGCATTGTGATGAAAAGGGCACGGTACACTGTGATACTTGGGTCATGGAGGATTGTAATGACAAGGGCATGGAGCATTGTGATGACAAGTGTGATGGAGCTTTGTGATGACAAGGACATGGGGCAATGTGATGAGAGGGTTCATGGAGCATTGTGATGACAATGACATGGAGCATTGTGATGCCAAGTGTCATGGAGCTTTGTGATAACAAATGTCATGGAGCATTTTGATGTCAAGGGTGTGGTGCATTGTGATGAGAAGGGCAGGGAGCATTTCGATGACAGGGTCATGCAGCAATTTAATGAAAAGTGTAATGGAACATTTTGATGACAGGGGTTATAGAACATTGTGATGCCATGGGTCATGGAGCTTTGGGATGAAAAATGTCATGGAGCATTTTGATGACAGTGGTTATGGAACATTGTGATGTCAGGAGTCATGGAATATTGTGTTGATAAGGGGATGTAGCATTGTGATGACACGGGTCATGGAACACTGTGATTACTGGGGTGAGGGAGGATTGTGATATCTAGGGATAGATCATTGTGATATCTCAGGTGCGAGAGCATTTGCATGAGAAATGCATGGAGCATTGTGATTACAAGGTTAATGGAGCATAGCGATGACAAGGTTGTGGATCATTGTGATGAAAACCGCGTGGCACATTGTGATGACAAGGGTCATGGAGCATTGTTCTGACAAAGGCATGGATCATTGTGATGACAAGGGTCACGGAGCATTGTGATGAAAAGTTCATGGAGCATTGTGGTTACAAAGGACACAGAGCCTTGTGATGACGCGGCCATGGACCGTTGTGATGACAAACGTTATGAAGCATTGTGATGACTGGAGTCACGGAGCATTGTGATGACAGGGGTCATGGAGCATTGTGATAACAAGGGCATGGAGCATTGTGATGACAGGGGAATGGAGCATTGGTCTGACAAGTTTCATAGATTATAGTGATGACAGTGGACATGGTTCATTGTGATGACAAGGGCATGGGGCATTGAGATGAGAAGGTCATGGAGTATTTTGAAGACAGGTGTCACGGAGCATTGTGATGAAATATGTCATGGTCCATTGCGATGACAATGGCAGGGAACATTGTGATGCCAAATGTAATGGAGGATTATGATGACAAATATAATGGAGCATTGTGATGACTAGGACTTGGAGCATTATGATGACAAAACCATGGAGCCATGTGATGACAAGTCTCATGGAGCATACTGATGAAAAAGTGCATGGAGCATTGTGATTACAGTGGTCTTGGAACTTTGTGATGACAAGGGCATGGAGCATTGTGAGGAGAAGACCAAGGAGCATTCTGATGGCATGCGTCATTGAGCTTTGTGATGACAATGGCATGGAGCATCGTGATTACATGGGTCTTGGAGCACTGTGATGAACAGGGCATGGATCATTGTGATGAAAAAGGCATGGAGCCCTGTCATGACAGGGTAAAAGGAGCATACAGACAACAAGTGTCAGGGAGCATTTGGATGACAAGTGTATTGAGCATTGTGATGACAAAGGTCATGGAGCATTGTGATGAGAAGACCATGGATAATTGTGATGACGAGCGTCATGGGGCATTGTGATGACAAGTGTTATGGAATATTGTGATCACAAGGGTTTGGAGCATTGTTATGACAGAGGTCATGGAGCATTTTGATTTCATTGTTATGACAATAGCAGGAAGCATTATGATGATGGGCATGGTGCATTGTGATGACAGGGTTCATGAATCATTGAGATGAAAAGGGGCATAGAGCTTTGTGATTACAGTGTTCTTGGAGCATTGTGATGACATGTGTCATGGAGCACAGTGATGACAAGCGTCAAGGAGCATTGTGAATACAGGGGTCATGGAGCATTGGGATAACAAGGGCATGTATCATTGTGATGACAAGGGTCATGGAGCATTGGGTTGAAAAATTTCATGGAGTATTGTGATGACAGGGGTCATGGAGCATTGTGATTACAGGGGTCTTGGAGCATTGTGATGACAAGAGTCCCGGATCATTGTGTTGTCACGTGTCATGGAGTGTTGTGATGACAGTGGTCATGGAGCATTGTGATGATATTGGTCATGGAGCATTGTGATGAGAAGGTCATGGAGCATTGGGCTGAAAATGTTCATGGAGTATTGGGATGACATGGGTCATGGAGCATTGTGATGACTAGGGAATGGAGCATGGTGATGACAAGGTCCTGGAGCATTGTGATGAGATGACCATGGAGACTTGTGATGAGAAATCTCATGGAGCATTCTGATGAAAAGGGGCATGGAGCATTGTGATTACAGGGGTCTTGGAGCATTGTGATGACAAGGGCAGGGACCATTGTGAGGAGAAGGCCATGGAACATTCTGATGACATGTGTCATGGATTTTTGTGATGACAAGGGCATGGAGCATTGTGATTAAAGGGGTCTTGGAGCATTGTGATGACAAGGGTCATGGAGCCTTGTGATGACAAGGCCGTGGAATATTGTGATGGCAGGGGTCATGGAGCATTGTTACGACAGAAGTAATGGACCATTTTGATGAGAATGGCATTGACCATTAGTCTGAAATATTTCATGGATTATTGTGATGAGAGTGGGCATGGATCATTGTGATGACATGTTTTATGGAGCTTTGTGATGACAAAGGTCATGGAGCATTTTGATGACAAGTGTGTGGTGTATTGTGTTGAGCAGGGCAGGGAGCATTTGGATGACAGGGTCATGCAGCAATTTGATAAAAATTGTAATGGAACATTTTGATGACAGTGGTTATAGAACATTGTGATGCCAGGGGTCATGGAGCTTTGGGATGAAAAGTGTCATGGAGCATTTTGATGACATGAGTTATGGAACATTGTGATGTCAGGTGTCATGGAACATTGTGCTGATAAGGGGATGTAGCATTGTGATGACAGGGGTCATGGAACACTGTGATTACAGGGGTGAGGGGGCATTGTGATAACTAGTGATGGAACATTGTGATAAATCAGGTGAGAGAGCATTTGGATGAGAAGTTCATGGAGCATTGTGATTACAAGGTTTATGAATCATAGCGATGACAAGGTTGTGGATCATTGTGATGAAAATTGCGTGGCACATTGTGATGACAATGGTCATGGAGCATTGTTCTGACAAAGGCATGGAGAATTATGATGACAAGGGTCACGGAGCATTGTGATGAAATGTTCATGGAGCATTGTGGTTACAAAGGACACAAAGCCTTGTGATGACGCGGGCATGGATTGTTGTGATGACAAACGTTATGAATCATTGTGATGAGTGGAGTTATGGAGCATTGTGAGTACAGGGGTCATGGAGCATTGTGATAACCAGGGCATGAAGCATTGTGAAGACAGGGGCATGGAGCATTGGTCTGAGAAGTTTCATAGATTATTGTGATGACAGTGGACACGGTGCATTGTGATAACAAGGGCATGGAGCATTGTGAGGAGAAGGTCATGGAGTATTGTGAAGAGAGGTGTCAGGGAGCATTGTAATGACATATGTCATGGTCCATTGCGATGACAATGGCAGGGAGCACTGTGATGCCAAATGTAATGGAGGATTGTCATGGCAAATATAATGGAGCATTGTGATGACTAGGGCTTGCAGCATTATGATGACAAGCGCCATTGAGGATTTTCATGACAAGGTCGTGAAGAATTGTGATTAAAAGGCCCTGGAGCTTTGTGATGAGAAAACCATGGAGCCTTGTGAAGACAAGTCTCATGGAGCATACTGATGAAAGGGGCATGGTTCATTCTGATTACAGGTGTCTTGGAACATTGTGATAACAAAGACATGGAGCATTGTGATGACAAGGGCATGGAGCATTGTGATGACCAAGTCATGCAGTATTGTGAAGACAGGTGTCATGGTGCATTGTGATGACATATATAATGGCCCATTGTGATGACAATGGCATGGAGCATTGTGATGCCAAGTGTCATGGAGGATTCTGATGACAAATGTAATGGAGCATTGTGATGACAATGGCTTGGAGCATTGTGATGACAAGGGTCAGGGAGCATTGTGCTGACAAGTGCATGGAGAATTGTGATGACAAGGGTCATGGAGCATTCTAATGTCAAGCTTGTGGAGTACTTTGATGACAATGGCATGGAGCATTGTGATGAAAACGGCATGGGCCATTGTGATGAAAAATGCATGGAGCCTCTTCGTTACAGGCTTCAAGGAGAATTCTGATGAAAAGTGTCAGGGAGCATTGTGATGACAAATGTAGTGAGAATTGTGATGACAAAGGTCATGGAGCAATGTGATGAAAAGGGCATGGAGTATTGTGATGACAGGCATCATGGAGCATTGTGATGACAAGTGTTATGAAACATTGTGATCACAAGGGTTTGGAGCATTGTGATGAGAGAGGTCATGGATCATTTTGATTTCAAGGAACATGGAGCATTGTGATGACAAGGGCATGAAGCAATGTGATCCCAAGATTCATGGAGGATTGTGATGAAAATGGAAATGGAGTTTTGTGATGACAAGATCATAGAGCATTTTAATGACAAAGTCATGTAGCATTTTGCTGACAAAGGCATGGAGCATTGTGATGACAGGTGTCATGGAGCACTGTGATTACAAGTGTCAAGGAGCATTGTGAATACAGGGGTCATGGAGCATTGGGATGACAAGGGCATGGATCATTGTGATGACAAGCGTCATGGAGCATTGCTCTGACAAAGGCATGGAGCATTGTGATGACAAGGGTCACGGAGCATTGTGATGAAAAGTTCTTTGAGCGTTGTGGTTACAAAGGTCACAAAGCCTTGTGATGACGTGGGCATGGACCGTTGTGATGAGAAACGTTATGAAGCATTGTGATGACTGGAGTCACGGAGCATTGTGATGACAGGGGTCAAGGAGCATTGTGATAACAAGGGCATGGAGCATTGTGATCACAGGGGAATGGAGCATTGGTCTGACAAGTTTCAGAGATTATTGTGATGACTGTGGACATGGTGCATTGTGATGACAAGGGCATGGGGCATTGTGATGAGAAGGTCATGGAGTACTGTGAAGACAGGTGTCAGGGAGCATTGTGATGACATATGTCATGGTGCATTGCGATGACAATGGCATGGATCATTATGATTCCAAATGTAATGGAGAATTGTGATGAAAAATATAATGGAGCTTTGTGATGATTAAGGCTTGGAGCATTATGTTGACAAGGGCCATTGAAAATTTTCATGACAATGTCGAGAAGCATTGTGATGACAATGTCCTGTAGCATTGTGATGACAAAACCATGGAGCCTTGTGATGACAAGTCTCATGGAGCATACTGATGAAAAGGGGAATGGACCATTGTGATGACCGGGGTCTTGGCACATTGTGAAGACAAGGGCATTGAGCATTGTGAGAAGAATTCCAAGGAGCATTCTGATGGCATGCGTCATTGAGCTTTGTGATGTCAACGGCATGGAGCATTGTGATTACATGTGTCTTGGAGCATTGTGATGAAAAGGGCATGGATCTTTGTGATGAAAAAGGCATGGAGCCTTGTCATGACAGGGTTCAAGTAGCATACAGACAACAAGGGTCAGGGGGCATTTTGATGACATGTGTATTGAGCATTGTGGTGACAAAGTCATGGAGCATTGTGATGAGAAGACCATTGATAATTGTGATGACGAGCGTCATGGGGCATTGTGGTGACAAGTGTTTTGGAATATTGTGATCACAAGGGTTTGGAGCATTGTTATGACAGAGGTCATGGAACATTTTGATTTCATTGTGATGACAATAGCATGAAGCATTATGATGAAGGGCATGGTGCATTGAGATGACAGGGTTCATGGGTCATTGATATGACTAGGGGCATATAGCATTGTGATTAAAGTGTTCTTGGAACATTGTGATGAGAAGGGTCAAGGAGCTTTGTGATGACAAGGCCATGGAACATCGTGATGGCAGGGGTCATGGAGCATTGTTATGACTGGTGTAATGGAGCTTTGTGATGGCAAGGGCATGGAGCATTGGTATGAGAAGGGCATGGAGCATTCTGATGACATGTGTCATGGAGCTTTGTGAAGACAAGGGCATGGAGCAATGTGATGCCAAGGGTCATGGATCTTTGTGATGACAAAGGTCATGGAGCATTTTGATGGCAAGGGCGTTGTGCATTGTGATGAGAAGGTCAGGGAGTATTGTGATGACAGGGTCATGGAGCAATTTGATAAAAATTGTCATGGAATATTTTGATGACAGATATTATGGAACATTGTGATGTCAGGGTTCATTGAACATTGTGATGATAAGTGCATATAGCAATGTAATGACAGGAGTCATGGGATATTGTGATGCCAGGGGTGAGCGAGTATTGTGACAAATAGTGATGTAGCATTGTGATATCAGTGGTGAGAGAGCATTTTGATGAGATGTTGATGGAGCATTGTGATGACAAGATTGTAGAGCACTGTGATGACAAGCGCATGGTGCATTGTGATGACATGTGTCATGGAGCATTGTGCTGACAAGCGCATGGAGCACTGTGATGACAAGGGTCATGGAGCATTGTGCTGAGAAAGGCATAGAGCATTGTGATGACAAGGGTCAAAGAGCATTGTGATGAATAGTTCATGGAGCATTGTGGTTAAAATGGTCACAGAGACTGTTGATGACAAGGGCATGGACCATTGTGATGACAAAGGTCATGAATCATTGTGATGACTGGAGTCACGGAGCACTGTGATGACAGGAGTCAGGGAGCATTGTGATAACAAAGGCATGGAGCATTGTGATGACAAGGGCATGGAACCTTAGTCTAATAAATTTCATGGATTGTTGTGATGAAAGTTGGAATGGCGCATTGTGATGACAAGGGCATGGAGCTTTGTGATGACCAGGTCATGCAGTATTGTGAAGAGAGGTGTCAGGGAGCATTTTGATGACATATGTAATGGCCAATTGTGATGACAATGGCATGGAACATTGTGATGCCAAGTGTCATGGAGGATTGTGATGACAAAGGTAATGGAATACTGTGATGACAATGGCTTGGAGCATTGTGATGACATGGGTCAGGGAGCATTGTGATGACAAGTGCATGGAGAATGGTGATGACAAGCGCATGGAGCATTGTGATGACAGGGTTCATGGAGCATTGTGATTACAGGGGTCTTTGAGAATTGTGATGACAAGAGTCCCGGATCATTGTGTTGTCAGGTCTCATGGAGTGTTGTGATGACAGTGGTCATGGAGCAGTGTGATGATATTCGTCATGGAGCATTGTGATGAGTAGGTCATGGAGCATTGGGCTGAAAATATTCATGCATTATTGTGATGACATGGCTCATGGAGCATTCTGATGACAAGGGAATGGAGCATGGTGATGAGAATGTCCTGGAGTATTGTGATGAGATGACCATGGAGACTTGTGATGAAAAGTCTCATGGAGCATTCTGATGAAAAGGGGCATGGAGCATTGTGATTACAGGGGTCTTGGAGCATTGTGATGACAAGGGCATGGAGCATTGTGAGGAGAAGGCCATGGAACATTCTGATGACATGCGTCATGGAGCTTTGTGATGACAAGTGCATGGAGCTTTGTGATTACAGGGGTCTTGCAGCATTGTGATGACAAGGGTCATGGAGCATTGTGATGACAAGGCTGTGGAACATTGTGAAGGCAGGGATCATGGAGCATTGTTATGACAGATGTAATGGATCATTGTGATGAGAAGGGCATTGAGCATTGTTCTGAAATATTTCATGGATTATTGTGATGAGAGTGGGCATGGAGCATTGTGATGACAAGGGCACGGAACACTGTGATACATGGTTCATGGAGGACTGTAATTGCAAGGGCATGGAGAATTGTGATGAGAAGGGCATCGAGCATTGTGATGACAAGTGTCATGGAGCTTTGTGATGACAAGGGCATTGAGCAATGTGATGAAAGGGTTCATGGAGCATTATGATGACAATGACATGGAGCATTGTGATGCCAAGGGTCATGGATCTTTGTGATGACAAAGGTCATGGAGCATTTGGATGACAAGGGCGTTGTGCATTGTGATGAGAAGGGCAGGGAGCATTGTGATGACAGTGTCATGGAGCAATTTGATGAAAAGTGTCATGGAACATTTTGATGCCAGGGGTTATGGAACATTGTGATGTCAGGGGTCATGGAGCATTATGATGAAAAGGGTCATGGAGCATTTTGATGACAGGGGTTATGGAGCATTGTGATGTCAGGGGTCATCGAACATTGTGATGATAAGTGCATGTAGCATTGTGATGACAGGGGTCATGGAACATTGTGATAACAGGGGTGAGTGAGTATTGTGAAGAAGAGTGATGTAACATTGTGATATCTGTGGTGAGAGAGCATTTTGATGAGAAGTGCATGGAGCATTGTGATGATAAGGTTTATGGAGCATTGTGATGACAAGCTTGTGGAGCACTGTGATGACAAGTGCATGGTGCATTATGATGACATGTGTCATGGAGCATCGTGCTGACAAGCGCATGGAGCTTTGTGATGACAAGGGTCATGGAGCATTTCGGTGACAACGGCATGGAGCATTGTGCTGAGAAAGGCATAGAGCATTGTGATGACAAGGGTCAAAGAGCATTGTGATGAAATGTTCGTTGAGCATTGTGGTTAAAATGTCACAGAGACTGTTGATGGTGAGGGCATGGACCATTGTGATGACAAAGGTAATGAAGCAATGTGATGACTGGTGTCACGGAGCATTGTGATGACAGTTGTCATGGAGCACTGTGATAACAAGGGCATGGAGCGTTGTGATGACAATGGCATGTAGCATTGTGATGACCAGGTGAGGCAGTATTGTGAAGAGAGGTGTCAGGGAGCACTGTGATGACATATGTAATGGCCCATTGTGATGACAATATCATGGAGCATTGTGATGCCAAGTGTCATGGAGGTTTCTGATGGCAAAGGTAATGGAGCATTGTGATGACAATGGCTTGGAGCATTTTGATGACAAGGGTCAGGGAGCATTGTGCTGACAAGTGCATGGAGCATTGTGATGACAAGGGTCATGGAAAATTCTGATGACAAGCTTGTGGAGTATTTTGTTGACAATGGCATGGAGCATTGTGATGAAAACGGCATGGGGCATTGTGATGAAAAAGGCATGGAGCATTTTCGTGAAAGGGTTCAAGGAGCATTCTGACGACAAGTGTCAGGGAGCATTGTGATGACAAGTGTATTGAGAATTGTGATGACAATGGTCGTGGAGCATTGTGATGAAAAAGGCATGGAGTATTTGATGACAGGCACCATGGAGCGTTGTGATGACAAGTGCTATGGAACATTGTGATCACAAGGGTTTGCAGCATTGTGATGACAGAGGTCATGGATCATTTTGATTTCAAGGAGCATGGAGCATTGTGATGACAAGGGCATGGAGCATTGTGATCCCAAGTTTCATGGATGATTGTGATGACAATGGTAAATGGGTATTGTGATGACAAGCGCATAGAGCATTGTAATGACAAGGTCATGTAGCATTTTGCTGACAAAGGCATGGAGCATTGTGATGACAGGTGTCATGGAGCACTGTGATGACAAGCGTCACATAGCATTGTGAATAGATGGGTCATGGAGCATTGTGATGACAAGAGTCCCGGTTCATTGTGTTGTCAGGTGTCATGTAGTGTTGTGATACAGTGATCATGGAGCATTGTGATGATATTGGTCATGGAGCATTGTGATGAGAAGGTCATGGAGCATTGGCTTGAAAATATTCATGGAGCATTGGCCTGAAAATATTCATGGAGAATTGTGATGACTGGGGTCATGGAGCATTGTGATGACAAGGGAATGGAGCATGCTGATGAAAATGTCTTGGAGCATTGTGATGAGATGACCATGGAGACTTGTGATGACAAGTTTCATGGAGCATTCTGATGAAAAGGGGCATGGAGCATTGTGATTACTGGGGTCTTGGAGCATTGTGATGACAAGGGCATGGAGCATTGTGAGGAGAAGGCGATGGAGCATTCTGATGACATGCGTCATGGAGCTTTGTGATGACAAGGCCGTGGAACATTGTGATCACAGAGTCATGGAGCATGGTTATGACAGGGGTAATGGAGCATTGTGATGAGAAGGGCATGGAACACTGTGATACATGGGTCATGGAGGATTGTAATGACAAAGTCATGGGGCATTGTGATGAGAAAGGCATTGAGCATTGTGATGACAAGTGTCATGGAGGATTGTAATGACAAGGTAAAGGGGCATTGTGATGAGAAAGGCATTGAGCATTGTGATGACAATTGTCATGGAGCTTTGTGATGACAAGGCATGGAGCAATGTGATGAGAGGGTTCATGGAGCATTCTGATGACAATGACATGGAGCATTGTGATGCCAAGGGTCATGGCGCTTTGTAATGACAAAGGTCATGGAGCATTTTGATGACAAGTGCATTTTACATTGTGATGAGAAGGGCAGGGAGTATTTTGATGACAGGGTCATGCAGCAATATCATGGAAAGTGTATTGGAACATTTTGATGACAGGGGTTATAGAATACTGTGATGTCAGGGGTCATGGAACTTTGTGATGAGAAAGGGATGTAGCATTGTAATGACAGGGGTCATGGGACATTGTGATTACAGTGGTGAGGGAGTATTGTGACAACTAGTGATGGAACACTGTGATATCTCTGGTGAGAGAGCATTTTGATGAGAAGTGTATGGAGCATTGTGATTACAAGGTTTATGGAGCATTGCAATGACAATTTTCTGGACCGTTGTGATGAAAAGCGAATGGCACATTGTGATGACAAGGGTCATGCAACATTTTTCAGACAAAGTCATGGAGCATTTTGATGACAATGGTCACGGAGCATTGTGATGAAAACGGAATGGGGCATTGTGATGAAAAAGGCATGGAGCCTTTTCGTGACAGGGTTCAAAGAGCATTCTGATGACATGTGTCAGGGAGCATTGTGATGACAAGTGTACTGAGCATTGTGATGACAAATGTCATGGAGCACTGTGATGAAAAGGGCATGGAATTTTGTGATGACAGGCATCATGGAGCATTGTGATGACAAGTGTTATGGAACGTTGGGATCACATGGGTTTGGAGCATTGTGATGACAGAGGACATGGATCATTTTGATTTCAAGGAGCATGGAGCATTGTGATGACAAGGGCATGAAGCAATGTGGTCTCAAGGTTCATGGAGGATTGTGATGACAATGGAAATGGAGTATTGTGATGACAAGCGCATAGAGCATTGTAATGACAAGGTCATGTAGCATTTTGCTGACAAATTCATGGAGCATTGTGATGACAGGTGCCATGGAGCACTGTGATGACAAGCGTCACGGAGCATTGTGATGACAGGTGTCATGGAGCACTGTGATGACAAGCGTCACGGTGCATTGTGAATACAGGGGTCATGGAGCATTGGGATGACAAGGCCATGGATCACTGTGATGAGAAAGTCATGGAGTATTGTAAAGACAGGTGTCAGGGAGCATTGTGATGTCATATGTCATGGTCCACTGCAATGACAATGGCAGGGAGCATTGTGATGCCAAATGTATTTGAGGATTTTGATGACATATATAATGGAGCATTGTGAGGACTAGGGATTGGAGCATTATGATGACAAGGGCCATTGAGAATGTTCAGAACAAGGTCGTGAAGCATTGTGATGACAAGTTCCTGAAGCATTGTGATGAGAAATCCACAGAGACTTGTGATAACAAATCTCATGGAGCATACTGATGAAAAGGGGCATGGACCATTGTGATTACAGGGGTCTTGGAACATTGTGATGACATGGGCATGGAGCATTGTGAGGAGAAGGCCAAGGAGCATTCTGAAGACATGTGTCATTGAGCTTTGTGGTGACAAGGGCATGGCGCATTGTGTTTAAATGGGTCCTGGAGCATTGTGATGAAAAGGGCATGGATCACTGTGATGAAAAAGGCATGGAGCCTTGTCATGACAGGGTTCAAGGAGCATACAGACAACAAGTATCAGGGAGCATTTTGATGACAAGTGTATGGATTATTGTGATGACAAAGGTCATGGAGCATTGTGATGAGAAAACAATGGATAATTGTGCTGATGAGTGTCATGGGGCACTGTGACGACAAGTGTTATGGAATATTGTGATCACAAGGGTTTGGAGCATTGTTATGACTGAGGTCATGGAGCATTTTGATTTCATTGTGATGACAATAGCCTGAAGCATTATGATGATGGGCGTGGTGCATTGTGATGACAGGGTTCATGGATCATTGAGATGAAAAATGGGCATGGAGCATTGTGATTACAGGGGTCTTGGAGCATTGTGATGAGAAGAGTCATGGAGCCTTGTGATAAGAAGGCCACGGAACATCGTGATGGCAGTGGTCATGGAGCATTGTTATGACAGGGGTACTGGAGCATTGTGACGGCAAGGGCATGGAGCATTGTGATGAGAAGGCCATGGAGCATTCTGATGACATGTGTCATGGAGCTTTGTGATGACAAGGGCATGGAGCAATGCGATGAGAGTGTTCATGGAGCACTGTGATGACAATGACATGGAGCATTGTGATGCCAAGGGTCATGGATCTTAGTGATGACAAAGGTCATGGAGCATTTGGATGACAAGGGCGTTGTGCATTGTGATGAGAAGCGCAGGGAGCATTGTGATGACAGGGTCATGGAGCAATTTGATGAAAAGTGTCATGGAACATTTTGATGACAGGGGTTATGGAACATTGTGATGTCAGGGGTCATGGAGCATTATGATGAAAAGTGTCATGGAACATTTTGATGACAGGGGTTATGGAGCATTGTGATGTCAGGGGTCATCGAACATTGTGATGATGAGTGCATTTAACATTGTGATGACAGGGGTCATGGAACATTGTGATAACAGGGGTGAGTGAGTATTGTGACGAATAGTGATGTAACATTGTGATATCTGTGGTGAGAGGGCATTTTGATGAGAAGTGCATGGAGCATTGTGATGATAAGGTTTATGGAGCATTGTGATGACAAGCTTGTGGAGCACTGTGATGACAAGTGCATGGTGCATTATGATGACATGTGTCATGGAGCATCGTGCTGACAAGCGCATGGAGCATTGTGATGACAAGGGTCACAGAGCATTGCGCTGAGAAAGGCATAGAGCATTGTGATGACAAGGATCAAAGAGCATTGTGATGAAAATTGCATGGAGCATTGTGATGACAAGGGCATGGAGCATTGGTCTAATAAGTTTCATGGATTATTGTGATGACTGTTGGAATGGTGCATTGTGGTGACAAGGGCATGGAGTATTGTGATGACCAGGTCATGCAGTATTGTGAAGAGAGGTGTCAGGAAGCATTGTGATGACATATGTAATGGCCCATTGTGATGACAATGGCAAGGAGCATTGTGATGCCAGGTGTCATGGAGGATTCTGATGACAAAGGTAATGGTGCATTGTGATGACAGTGGCTTGGAGCATTGAGATGACAAGGGTCAGGGAGCATTGTGCTGACAAGTGCATGGAGAATTGTGATGACAAGGGTCATGGAACATTCCCATGATAAGCTTGTGGAGTTTTTTGCTGACAGTGGCGTGGAGCATTGTGATGAAAATGGCATGGGACATTGTGTTGAAAAATGCATGGAACCTTTTTGTGACAGGGTTCAAGGAGCATTCTGACGACAAGTGTCAGGGAGCATTGTGATGACAAGTGTATTGAGAATTGTGATGACAAAGGTCATGGAGCATTGTGATGAAAAGTGCATGGAGTATTGTGATGACAGGCATCATGGAGCGTTGGGATGACAAGTGTTATGGAACATTGTGATCACAAGGGTTTGGAGCATTGTGATGACAGAGGTCATGGATCATTTTGATTTCAAGGAGCATGGAGCATTGTGATGACAAGGGCATGTAGCAATGTGATCCCAAGATTCATGGAGGATTGTGATGACAATGGTAATGGAGTATTGTGATGACAAGCGCATTGAGCATGGTAATGACATGGTCATGTAGCATTTTGCTGACAAAGGCATGGAACATTGTGATGACAGGTGTCATGGAGCACTGTGATGAAAAGCGTCACGGAGCATTATGAATAAAGGTGTCATGGAGCATTGGGATGACAAGGGCATGGAGTATTGTGATGACTGGTGTCATGGAGCACTGTGATGAAAAGCGTCACGGAGCATTGTGAATACAGGGGTCATGGAGCATTGGGATGACAAGGGCATGGATCATTGTGATGACAAGGGTCATGGAGCATTGGGCTGAAAATGTTCATGGAGTATTTTGATGACAGGGGTCATGGAGCATTGTGATGACAGAGGTCATGGAGAATTTTTATTTCACTGTGGTGACAATTGCCGGAAGCATTGTGATGAAGGGTATGATGCATTGTTATGACAGGGTTCATGGAGCATTGAGATGAAAAGGGGTATGGAACATTGTGATTACAGGGTTCTTGGGGCACTGTAATGACAAGGGCATGGAGCATTTTGATGAGAAGGCCATGGAGCATTCTGATGACATGCGTCATTGAGCTTTGTGATGACAAGGTCATGGAGCATTGTGATGACCAGGTCATGCAGTATTGTGAAGACACGTGTCAGGTAGCATTGTGATGACATATGTAATGGCCCATTGTGATGACAATGGCTTGGAGCATTGTGATGATAAGGGTCAGGGAGCATTGTGCTGACAAGTGCATGGAGAATTGTGATGACAAGGGTCATGGAGCATTCTGATGACAAGCTTGTGGAGTATTTTGATGACAATGGCATGGAGCATTGTGATGAAAACGCCATGGGGCATTGTGATGAAAAAGGCATGGAGCCTTTTCGTGACAGGGTTCAAGGAGCATTCTGACGACAAGTGTCAGGGAGCATTTTGATGACAAGTGTATTGAGAATTGTGATGACAAAGGTCATGGAGCATTGTGATGAAAAGGGCATGGAGTATTGTGATGACTGGCATCATGGAGCGTTGTGATGAGAAGTGTTATGGAACACTGTGATCACAAGTGTTTGGAGCATTGTGATGACAGAGGTCATGGATCATTGGGATTTCAAGGAGCATGGAGCATTGTGATGACAAGGGCATGAAGCAATGTGATCCCAAGATTCATGGAGGATTGTTATGACAATGGAAATGGAGTATTGTGCTGACAAGCGCATAGAGCATTGTAATGCCAAGTTCATGTAGCATTTTGCTGACAAAGCATGGAGCATTGTGATGACAAGCGTCATGGAGCATTGTGAATACTGGGTCATGGAGCATTGGGATGACAATAGCATGGATCATTGTGATGTGACGGGTCATGGAGCACTGGGCTGAAATTATTCATGGAGTGTTGTGATGACAGGGGTCATAAAGCATTGTGATGACTACGGAATGGAGCATTGTGATGACAAGAGTCCCAGATCATTGTGGTGTCAGGTGTCATGTAGTGTTGTGATGACAGTGGTCATGGAGCATTGTGATGATATTGGCCATGGAGCATTGTGATGAGTAGGTCGTGGAGCATAGGGCTGAATATATTCATGAATTTTTGTTATTTCAGGGGTCATGGAGCATTGTGATGACAAGGGGATGGAGCTTGGTGATGACAAGGTCCTGGAGCATTGTGATGAGAAGACAATGGAGAGTTGTGATGACAAGTCTCATGGAGCATTCTGATGAAAAGGGGCATGGAGCATGTGATTACAGGGGTCTTGGAGCATTGTGATGACTAATGCACGGAGCATTGTGATGAGAAGGACATGGAGCATTCTGATGGCATGCGTCATGGAGTTTTTTGATATCAAGGGCATGAAGCATTGTGATTACAGGGGTCTTGGAACATTGTGATGACAAGGTCATGGAGCATTGTGAGGAGAAGACCAAGGAGAATTTTGATGGCATGCATCATTCAGTTTTTGATGACAAGGGCATGGAGCATTGAGATTACATGTGTCTTGGAGCATTGTGATGAAAAGGCCATGGATCATTGTGATGAAAAACGCATGGAGCCTTGTCATGACAGGGTTCAAGGAACATACATACAACAAGTGTCAGGAAGCATTTTGATGACAAGTGTATTGAGCATGGTGATGACAGAGGTCATGGAGCATTGTGATGAGAAGACCATTGATAATTGTGATGACACGCGTCATGGGGCATTGTGATGACAAGTGTTATGGAATATTGTGGTCACAAGGTTTTGGAGCATGGTTATGACAGAGGTCATGGAGCAGTTTGATTTCATTGTGATGACAATAGCATGAAGCATTATGATGATGGGCATGGTGCATTGTGATGACAGTGTTCATAGATCATTGAGATGAAAAGGGGCATACAGCATTGTGATTACAGGGTTCTTGGAGCATTGTGATGAGAAGGGTCATGGAGATTTGTGATGACAAGGCCAAGGAACATCGTGATGGCTGGGGTCATGGAGTATTGTGATGACTGGGGTAATTGAGCATTGTGATGGCATGGGCATGGAGCATTGTGATGAGAAGGACATGGAGCATTCTGATGACATTTGTCATGGAGCTTTGTGAAGACAAGGGCATGGAGCAATGTGATGAGAGCGTTCATGGAGCATTGTGATGAAAATGACATGGAACATTGTGATGCCAAGGGTCATGGATCTTTGTGATGACAATGGTCATAGAACATTTTGATGGCAAGGTCATTGTGCATTGTGATGAGAAGTGCATGGAACATTGGTCTGAAATGTTTCTTGGATTATTGTGATGAGAGTGGGCATGGAGCTCTTTGAAATCAAGGGTATGGAACACTATGATACATGGGTCATGCAGGATTGTAATGACAAGGGAATGGAGCATTGTGATGAGAAGGGCATCGAGCATTGTGATGACAAGTGTCATAGAGCTTTGTGATGACAAGGGCATTGAGGAATATTATGAGAGGGTTCATGGAGCATTGTGATGAAAATGACATGGAGCATTGTGATGCCAAGAGTCATGGAGTTTGTGATGACAAGTCATGGAGCATTTTGATGACAAGGGCATGGTGCATTGTGATGAGAAGGGCAGGGAGCATTTTGATGACCGGGTCATGCAGCAATTTGATGAAAAGTGTAAAGGAACATTTTGATTGCAGGGGTTATAGAACATTGTGATGTCAGGGGTCTTGGAACTTTGGGATGAAAAGGGTCATTGAGCATTTTGATGACAGGGGTTATGGAACATTGTGATGTAATGGGTCATGCAACATTGTGATGATAAGGGGATGTAGCAGTGTGATGACAGGGTCAAGGAACATTGTGATTACAGGGGTGAGGGAGTATTGTGATGACTAGCGATGGAACACTGTGATATCTCTGGTGAGAGAGCATTTTGATGAGAAGTGCATGGAGCATTGTGATTACAAAGTTTAGGGAGCATTGCAATGGCAAAGTTGTGGACCGTTGTGATGAAATGCACGTGGCACATTGTGATGTCAATGGTCATGGAGAATTGTTCTGAAAAAGACATGGAGCATTATGATGACAAGGGTCACAGAGAATTGTGATGAAAATTTCAGGGAGCATTGTGGTTACAAAAGTCACAGAGCCTTGTGATGACGCGGGCATAGACCACTCTGATGACAAACGTTATGAAACATTGTGATGACTGGAGTCACAAAGCATTGTGAAGACAGGGGTCATGTAGCTTTTTATGACAAGGGCATGGAGCATTGTGATGACAGGGGCATGGAGCAATTTTCTGACAAGTTTCATAGATTATTGTGATGACAGTGGGCATGGTGCATTGTGATGACCAGGGCCTGGAGCATTTTGATGAGAACGTCATGGTGTATTGTGAAGACAGGTGTCAAGGAGCATTGTGATGACATATATCATGGTCCATTGCGATTACAATGGCATGGAGCATTGTGATGGAAAATGTAATGGAGAATTGTGATGACAAATATAATGGAGCATTTTGATGATTAGGGCTTGGAGCATTATGATGACAAGGGACATTGAAAATTTTCATGATAAGGTCGAGAAGCATTGTGATGACAAGGTCCTGGAGCATTGTGATGGCAAAACCATGGAGCCTTGTGATTGCAAGTCTCATGGAGCATACTGATGAAAAGGGGCATGGAGCATTGTGATTAGAGGGGTCTTGGCACATTGTGATGACAAAGGCATGGAGCATTGTGAGGAGAAGACCAAGGAGCATTCTGATGGCATGCATCATTGAGCTTTGTGATGACAAGGGCAAGGAGCATTGTGATTACATGGGTCTTGGACCATTGTGATGAAAAAGGCATGGATCATTGTGATGAAAAAGGCATGGAGCCTTGTCATGACAGGGTTCAAGGAGCATACAGACAACAAGTGTCAGGGAGCATTTTGATGACAAGTGTATTGAGCATTGTGATGAGAAGACCATTGATAATTGTGATGACGAGTGTCATGGGGCATTGTGATGACAAGTGATAGGGAATATTGTGATCACAAGGGTTTGGATCATTGTTATGACAGAGGTCATGGAGCATTTTGATTTCATTGTGATGACAATAGCATGAAACATTATGATGATGGGCATGGTGCATTGTGATGACAGGGATCATGGATCATTGAGATGAAAAAGGGCATAGAGCATTGTGACTGCAGGGTTCTTGGAGCATTGTGATGAGAAGGGTCATGGAGCTTTGAGATGAAAAGGCCATGGGACATCGTGATGGCAGGGGTCATGGAGCATTGTTATGAGAGTGGTAATGGAGCATTGTGATGGCAAGGGCATGGAGCACTGTGATGAGAAGGCCATGGAGAATTCTGATGACATGTGTCATGGAGCTTTTAGAAGACAAGGGCATGGAGCAATGTGATGAGAGCGTTCATGGAGCATGGTGATGACAATGACATGGAGCATTGTGATGCCAAGGGTCATGGATCTTTGTGATGACAAAGGAGATGGAGCATTTAGATGGCAAGGGCGTTGTGCATTGTGATGAGAAGGGCAGGGAGCATTCTGATGACAGGGTCTTGGAGCAAATTGATGAAAAGTGTCATGAAACATTTTGATGACAGGTGTTATGGAACATTGTGATGTCAGGGATCATCAAACATTGTGATGATAAGTGCATGTAGCATTGTGATGACAGGAGTCATGGAACATTGTGATGACAGGGGTGAGGGAGTATTGTGACAAATAGTGATGTAGCATTGTGATATCAGTGGTGAGAGAGCATTTTGATGAGAAGTGCATGGAGCATTGTGATGACAAATTTTAAGGAGCATTGTGATGACAAGATTGTGGAGCACTGTGATGACAAGCGCATGGTGCATTGTGATGACATGTGTCATGGAGCATTGTGATGACAAGGGTCAAAGAGCATTGTGATGAAAAGTTCATGGAGCATTGTGGTTAAAAAGGTCACAGAGACTGTTGATGACGAGGGCATGGACCATTGTGATGACAAAGGTCATGAAGCACTGTGATGACTGGAGTCACGGAGCACTGTGATGACAGGGGCCATGGAGCATTGTGATAACAAGGGCAAGGAGCGTTTTGATGACAAGGGCATGGAACATTGGTCTAATAAGTTTCATGGATTATTGTGATGACAGTTGGAATGGCGCATTGTGATGAAAAGGGCATGGAGCATTGTGATGACCAGGTCATGCAGTACTGAGAAGACATGTGTCAGGTAGCATTGTGATGACATATGTAATGGCCCATTGTGATGACAATGGCTTGGAGCACTGTGATGACAAGAGTCAGGGAGCATTGTGCTGACAAGTGCATGGAGAATTGTGATGACAAGGGTCATGGAGCATTCTGATGACAAGCTTGTGGAGTATTTTGATGACAATGGCATGGAGCATTGTGATGAAAACGCCATGGGGCATTGTGATGAAAAAGGCATGGAGCCTTTTCGTGACAGGGTTCAAGGAGCATTCTGACGACAAGTGTCAGGGAGCATTTTGATGACAAGTGTATTTAGAATTGTGATGACAAATGTCATGGAGCACTGTGATGAAAAGTGCATGGAGTATTGTGATGACAGGCATCATGGAGCGTTGTGATGAGAAGTGTTATGGAACACTGTGATCACAAGTGTTTGGAGCATTGTGATGACAGAGGTCATGGATCATTTGGATTTCAAGAATCATGGAGCATTGTGGTGACAAGGGCATGAAGCAATGTGATCCCAAGGTTCATGGAGGAATGTGATGACAATGGAAATGGAGTATTGTGCTGGCAAGCGCATAGAGCATTGTAATGACCAGGTCATGTAGCATTTTGCTGACAAAGGCATGGAGAATTGTGATGACAGGTGTCATGGAGCACTGTGATGACAAGCGTCACGGAGCATTGTGAATACGGGGTCATGTAGCATTGGGATGACAATGGCATGGATCATTGTGATGAGAAGCGTCATGGAGCACTGGGCTGAAAATATTCATGTAGTGTTGTGATGACAGGGGTCATATAGCATTGTGATGACTACGGAATGGAGCATTGTGATGACAAGAGTCCCAGATCATTGTGTTGTCAGGTGTCATGTAGTGTTGTGATGACAGTGGTCATGGAGCATTGTGATGATATTGGCCATGGAGCATTGTGATGAGTAGGTCGTGGAGCATTGGGGTGAAAATGTTCATGGATTATTGTGATGACAGGTGTCATGGAACATTGTGATGACAAGGGAATGGAGCATGGTGATGACAAGGTCCTGGAGCATTGTGATGAGAAGACAATGGAGACTTGTGATGACAAGTCTCATGGAGCATTCTGATGAAAAGGGGCATGGAGCATTGTGATTACAGGGGTCTTGGAGCATTGTGATGTCTAAGGCATGGAGCATTGTGATGAGAAGGATATGGAGCATTCTGATGACATGCGTCATGGAGATTTTTTATGACAAGGGCATGGAGCATTGTGATTACAGGGATCTTGGAGCATTGTGATGAAAAGCCCATGGATCATTGTGATGAAAAAAGCATGGAGCCTTGTCACTACAGGGTTCAAGAACATACAGACAACAAGTGTCAGGAAGCATTTTGATGACAAGTGTATTGAGCATTGTGATGACAGAGGTCATGGAGCATTGTGATGAGAAGACCATTGATAATTGTGATGACACGTGTCATGGGGCATTGTGATGACAAGTGTTATGGAATATTGTGGTCACAAGTGTTTGGAGTATTGTTATGACAGAGGTCATGGAGCATTTTGATTTCATTGTGATGACAATAGCATGAAGCATTATGATGATGGGCATGGTGCATTGTGATGACAGTGTTCATGGATCATTGAGATGAAAAGGGGCATACAGCATTGTGATTACAGGGTTCTTGGAGCATTGTGATGAGAAGGGTCATGGAGCTTTTTGATGACAAGGCCATGGAACATCGTGATGGCAGGGGTCATGGAGCATTGTGATGAATGTGGTAATTGAGCATTGTGATGGCAAGGGCAAGGAGCATTGTGATGAGAAGGACATGAAGCATTCTGATGACATGTGTCATGGAGCTTTGTGAAGACAAGGGCATGGAGCAATGTGATGAGAGCGTTCATGGAGCACTGTGATGACAATGAAATGGAACATTGTGATGCCAAGTGTCATGGATCTTTGTGATGACAATGGTCATGGAACGTTTTGATGGCAATGTCATTGTGAATTGTGATGAGAAGTGCTTGGAGCATTCTGATGAGAGGGTCATGGAGCAATTTGATGAAAAATGCATGGATCATTGTGATGGAAAAGGCATGGAGCCTTGTCATGAAAGAGTGCACGGGGCATACTGAGGTCAATAGTCAGAGAGCATTGTGTTGACAACGGTATTGAGCATTGTGTTGACAAAAGGCATGGTGCATTGTGATGAGAAGCCCATGGATAACTGTGGTGACCAGCGTCATGGGGCATTGTGATGACAAGTGTTATGGGACATTGTGATCACAAGGGTTTGCAACATTGTGATGACAGATGTCATGGAGCTTTTTGATTTCATTGTGAAGACAATAGCATGAAGCATTATGATGATGGGCATGGTGCATTTTGCTGACAGCGTTCATGGAGCATTGTGATGAAAAGTGGCATGGAGCATTGGTCTGACAAGTTTCTTGGATTATTGTGATAAGAATGGGCATGGCACATTGTGATGACAAGGTCATGGAGCACTGTGATGACAAGGTCATGGATTATTGTGAAGAAAGGTGTCAGGGAGCATTGTGATGAAATATGTCATGTTCCAGTTTGATGACAATATCATGGAGCATTGTGATGCCAATTGTTATGGAGGATTGTTGTGACAAAGTAAAGGAGCATTGTGATGACAAGGGCATGAAGCATTGTGATATCAAGGGCCATTGAGAATTTTAATGTCTTGGTCGTGAAACATTGTGATGAAAAGCGCATGGAGCTTCCTATGACAGGGGTCATGGAGCATTGCGATGACAAGTGCATGGAGTATTGTGATGACAAGAGCATATATCATTGTGATGTGAAGTGCCATGGAGCATTGTAATGACAAGGACGAGGAGAATTGTGAGGAAAAGGGACATTGAGTTTTGAGATGACAAGGCATGGAGCATGGTGATGGTAAAACCGTGGAGCATTGTGATGAGAAGACCTTGGGTAATTGTGATGTCGAGCATCATGGAGCACTGCAATGACAAGGGTCATGAAGCATTGTGATGACAGGTGTCAGGGAGCAATGTGATGACAGGGGTCATGGAGCAATGTGATGACAAAGGCATGGAGCATTGTGATGACAAGGGCATGGAGCATTGCAATGTTAAGAGAATGGAGAATTGTGATGACAAGACCATGTAACATTTTGATGAGAATTGTCATGTAGCATTGTGATGACAAGGACGTGGATAATTTTGATGACAAGGGACATGGAGCATTTTGATAACCAAGGCATGGATCATTGTGATGACACGGGTCATGAAGCATTATTATGACAAGGGCCATGGTGCATTCTGACATAAGATATCACTTATGAAGGGAATGTAATCATGGCTACATATGAACTGAATTAGGGAAGAGAACAGAGTCTCAGATTTAGAAAACACTCTAACGCTTGCTTAAGGGGAAAGACAGGTGGGGACATGCACAAAACAAAAGTTTGATATTAGCACAGGTACCGTTCCTTAATCCAAAAACAAAAGAGACAAGCCCTACTCCTTCCTCAGTGAACGGAACCCAACATCCCTATTCCCCGCAGAGAAATATATCTGACTAGTAAGAATTTTAAAACCTATGTATTGATATGTCTCTCTAAGATAACTAAGTGTGTCTAGAATGACATAAACACGGCAGGGAGAATCAGCTCAAACCCAATATAAAAATGAATTTCAAAACAAAACATAAAAACAGAACAATTCTTACACAATACCTCCAGGGTCGCTGATGAAACCTGGAATGACCCTATCTACAATGACAGCTGTATGTGGCATAAGGCTGGACACTTGGGACTGAGAGGATTGGTGAGATTGGGTGAGCAAATATAGACCCTTAAAAGCAATAATGTGTGGTACCCATTCCATGTGTCCCAACAGGCCAGGTTTAAGGGCATATTACTAGAGCTATAATATGTACGGGAACCCTAGAAAATGGACACAGTGTGAATACGAAAGGTTTCTAAAACTCAACGAATAGTCCCTCTCCTGGTGCTCCCATTTGAGTTTCCAACTGCTTTACTATCAATCTCCCAACTTGGAGAGACAGCAACTTTAACCTGCTGGTTCACACAGGTTGCCAATTTGGCAGAGGATGAAAGGGAAGAGGGAGAACCAGTGAGAGAGTAGCTGTTAGACATTTGGACGGGCATATGTCACTCTTACTTCCCGGGAAGAAGAAGAAATAACCAAAGTCTCAGCCACCCACTGGGAACCAGTATAGGTCCTGAACCAAAATATTGGACTTGCGTTCAGCTCACAAAAAAACGAGTTAAATAATGTAGCTCACTGGCACAACAATTCACAAACAGGCAGAGTAATAAAGGACAACTATCGTCCAAAAATCTGTTGAGGGAAGGCAACGAGGCAGACTTGAAAGCGAGGCAGAATAGCAGGAAACAGATTTCAAGACGTACGTTGGAATCGCATTTAAGGCACAGGAAGAGGGGCACAACATCGACAATGATGCACTTGGCCAAAAAGGGCGTATGCGTTTTCTCCTGAATATATTCAGGAGAAAACGCATACGCCCTTTTTCGCCAAGCAAGCATGGTGGCAATGCAAATCTGCACTACAAAGTATCACTTCCCACTTGTCAAAAGGTTCATCCACAAAATGGGTAAAAACCAGAAAGGCAAGACAGGCCCTGGAGGACAGGGAGCCTTGTTATGCTGATGGGCGGGATGTAAATTGCCAACTGCCTCTCTGGAGGAGTGCATTCTGTTCCCTAAAACAAGTAAACAACAGAGCTACAGAGCCAAGGGCACTTCCAGTCTGGGGAATATATCTTGGGAAAGCAGAAAATCAATAAGACAGAGCCACCCCAAAATTTAGGGCTGCACTGCTTACAAGAACCTCAACTTGGGTACACCTTAAATATCCCAGGAAATATAAAAATGGTTCAAAAAATTGTGGTACTTACGTACGATGGAATATCCCTCAGCCATGAAATCCATGTCGTAAGACCAGTAGCAGCAAAATGAGTGGATTCAGGTACGATGATTCTAACTGAAATAAGTCACACAGATAAAGAAACTTATCATAAGATATCACTTATGAAGGTCCTCTAAACATAGCTACACATGAACAGAGTTAGGAAAGCGAACAGAGTCTCACATTTAGAAAACACACTTATTCCTGCTTAAGGGGGAAGGAGAGGTGGGGTGATGCATAAAACCAGAGTTTGATATAAGCACAGGTACCGTTCCAAAAACCAACTATGGAATAGACAAGACCTACCTATACCTTCCTCAGTGAAAGGGACTCAAAACCCCATATTTCCCGAAGAGGAATATATCTGACTACTAAGAATCTTAAAACCTATGTATTGATATGTTTCCGTAAGGGAATAAAGAGTGTCTAGACTGGCATAAACATGGCAGCGAGAATCAGCTCAAACCCACTATAAAATGGAATTTCAAAAACAATACAATAAAACAGTGAAATTCTTTGCAATTCCTTCAGGGTTTCTGATGAAACGTGGAATGACCCTGTCTACAATGACAGCTGGATGTGGCATACGGCTGGACACTTGGGACTTAGGGGATTGTTGAGATTGGGTGAGCAAATGCAGACACTTTAAATCAATAATGCATGGCACATATCCCATGGGTCCCAACTCTCCAGGTTGAAGGGAATATTACTACAGCTATAACATGTACGGGAAACCTAGAGAATGGACACACTGTGAATAGGAAAGGTCTCTAAAACTCAACAAATAGTCCCTCTCCTGGTGCTCCAGTTTGACTTTCCAACTGATTTACTATCAATCTCCCAACTTGGAGAGACAGCCCCTTTAACCTCGTGGTTCTCACAGGTGGCCAATTTGGCAGAGGATGAAAGGGAAGAGGGAGATCCAATGAGAGAGTAGCTGTTAGGCATTTGGACGGGCATATGACACTCTAATTTCCCGGCAGAAAGAAGAATTAACCAAAGTTGCAGCCACCCACCTGGAACCAGTATAGGTTCTGAACCAAAATTTTGGACATGCGTTCAGCTCACAAAAAACGAGTTGATAAATGGAGCTCAAGGGCACAGCAATTCACAAACTGGCAGAGTAAAAAAGGACAACTATAATCCAAAACTCTGTTGAGGGAAGGCAACGTGGCGGACTTGAAAGCGAGGCAGAATAGCAGGAAACAGATTTCAAGAGGTACGTTGGAATCACCTGTAAAGCACAGGAAGATGGGCACAACTTTGACAATGATGCACTTGGCCAAAAAGGGCGTATGCATTTTCTCCTGAATATATGCAGGAGAAAACACATACGCCTTTCTTGATCAAGCAAGCAAGCGGGCAACACAAATCTGCACTACAAAGAAGTATCACTTCCCACCGTTCAAAAGGGACATCCACAAAATGGGTAAAAACCAGAAAGGCAAGACAGCCCCTGGAGAACAAGGAGCCTTGTTATGCTGATGGGCGGGATGTAAATTGCCAACTGCCTCACTGCAGGAGTGCATTGTGTTCCCTAAAACATGTAAAGAACAGAGCTACAGAGCCAAGGGCACTTCCAGTCTAGGGAATATACCTTGGGAAACCTGAAAATCAATAAGACAGAGGCACACCAAAATTTAGGGCTGCACTGCTTACAAGAACCTCAACTTGGGTACACATTAAATATCCCAAGAAATATAAAAATGGTTCAAAAAATTGTGGTACTTAAGTACGATGGAATATCCCTCAGCCATGAAATCAATGTCATAAGACCAGTAGCAGCAAAATGAGTGGATTCAGGTACGATGATTCTAAGTGAGATAAGTCACACAGAAAAAGAAGCTTATCATAAGATATCACTTATGAAGATCCTGTAAACATGGCTACACATGACCTGAGTTAGGAAAGAGAACAGAGTCTCACATTTAGAAAACACTCGTATGCCTGCTTAAGGGGGAAGGAGAGGTGGAGTGATGCATAAAACCAGAGTTTGATATAAGCACAGGTACCGTTCCAAAAACCAACTATGGTATAGACAAGAACTACCTATACCTTCCTCAGTGATAGGGACTCAAAACCCCATATTTCCCACAGAGGAATATATCTGACTAGTAAGAATCTTAAACCTATGCATTGATATGTCTCCGGAATTGAATCAAGTGTGTCTAGACTGGCATAAACAGGGCAGCGAGAATCAGCTCAAACCAACTATAAAAGAATTTCTAAAACAAAACAAAAAAACAGGGAAATTCTTTATAATTCCTTCAGGGTCTCTGATGAAACCTGGAATGACACTGTCTACAATGACAGCTGGATGTGGCATAAGGCTGGACACTTGGGACTGAGGGGAACGGTGCGATTGGGTGAGCAAATGCAGACCCTTTAAATCAATAATGCATGGCCCCCATTCCATGGGTCACAACTCTCCAGGTTGAAGGGAATATTACTACAGCTATAACATATACGGGAAACTTAGAGAATGGACACACTGTGAATACGTAAGGTTTGTAAAACTCAACGAACAGTCCCTCTCCTGGTGCTCCAGTTTGACTTTCCAACTGCTTTACTATCAATCTCCCAACTTGGAGAGACAGCCCCTTTACCCTCCTGGTTCTCACAGGTTGCCAATTTGGCAGAGGATGAAAGGGAAGAGGGAGAACCAATGAGAGAGTAGCTGTTAGGCATTTGGACGGGTATATGTCACTGTAATTTCCTGGCAGGAAGAAGAATTAACCAAAGTGGCAACCACCCACTGGGAACCAGTATAGTTCCTGAACCAAAATATTGGACATGCGTTCAGCTCACAAAAAACGAGTTGAAAAATGGAGCTCAAGGGTACAGCAATTCACAAACTGGCAAAGTAATAAAGGACAACTATCATCCAAAAATCTGTTGAAGGAAGGCAACGAGGTTGACTGGAAAGCGAGGCAGAATAGCAGAAAACAGATTTCAAGAGGTACGTTGGAATCACCTGTAAGGCACAGGAAGTGGGGCACAACTTAGACAATGATGCACTTGGCCAAAAAGGGCATATGCATTTTCTCCTGAATATATGCAGGAGCAAACGCAAACACCCTTTTTGGCCAAGCAAGCAAGCAGGCAATGCAAATCTGCACTACAAAGAAGTATCACTTCCCACCGGGCAATAGGGACATCCACAATATGGGTAAATACCAGAAAGGCAAGACTGGCCCTGTGGAACAGGGAGCCTTGTTATGCCAATTGGCGAGATGTAAATTGCCAACTGTCTCCCTGGAGGAGTGCATTGTGTTCCCTAAAAAAGTAAACAACAGAGCTACAGAGCCAAGGGCACTTCCAGTCTAGGGAATATACCTTGGGAAACCTGAAAATCAATAAGACAGAGCCACACTCAAATTTAGGGCTGCATTGCTTTACAAGAACCTCAACTTGGGTAAACCTTAAATATCCCAGGAAATATAAAAATGGTTCAAAAAATTGTGGTACTTACGTACAATAGAATATCCCTCAGCCACGAAATCAATGTAATAAGACCAGTAGCAGCAAAATGAGTGGATTCAGGTACGATGATTCTAAGTGAAATAAGTCACACAGAAAAAGAAACTTATCATAAGATATCACTTATGAGGATCCTGTAAACATGGCTACACATGAACTGAGTTAGGAAAGAGAACAGAGTCTCACATTTAGAAAACACTCACATGCCTCCTTAAGGGGGAAGGAGAGGTGGGGTGATGCATAAAACCAGAGTTTGATATAAGCACAGGTACCGTTCCAAAAACCAACTATGGAATAGCCAATAACTAAAACTTCCTCAGTGAAAGGGACTCAAAATCCCATATTTCCCGCAGAAGAATATATCTGACTAGTAAGAATCTTAAAACCTATGAACTGATATGTCTCTGTAAGGGAATCAAGTGTGTCTAGACTGTCATAAACATGGCAGCGAGAATCAGCTCAAAACCACTATAAAAAGGAATTTCGAAAACAAAACAAAATAACAGGGAAATTCTTTACAATTCCTTCAGGGTCTCTGTTGAAACCTGGAATGACCCTATCTACAACGACAGCTGGATGTGGCATAAGGCTGGACATATGGGACTGAGAGTATTGGTGAGATTGGGTGAGCAAATGCAGACCCTTTAAAGCAATAATGCATGGCACCCATTCCATGGGTCCCAGCTCTCCAGGTTGAAGGGAATATTACTACAGCTATAACATGTACGGGAAACCTAGAGAATGGACACACAGTGAATACGAAAAGTATCTAAAACTCAAAGAATAGTGCCTCTCCTGGTGCTCCAGTTTGACTTTCCTACAGCTTTACTATCAATCTCCCAACTTGGAGAGACAGCACCTTTAACCTCTTGGTGTGCTCAGGTTGCCAATTTGGAAAAGGATGAAAGGGAAGATGGAGAACCAATGAGAGAGTAGCTGTTAGCCATTTGGACGGGCACCTGTCACTCTTATTTCCTGGGAGGAAGAATAATTTACCAAAGTCTCAGCCACCCACCAAAAACCAGTATAGGTCCTGAACCAAAATATTGGACTTGTGTTCAGCTCACAAAAAACGATTTAATAAATGGAGCTTTGGGGCAGAGCAATTCACAAACTGGCAGAGTTATAAAGGCCAACTATCATCCAAAAATCTGTTGAGGGAAGGCAACGAGGCGGACTTGAAAGTGAGGCAGAATAGCAGGAAACAGATTTCAAGAGGTACGTTGGAATCGCCTTTAAAGCACAGGAAGAGGGGCACAACTTCGACAATGATGCACTTGGCCAAAAAGGGCGTATGTGTTTTCTCCTGAGTATATTCAGGAGAAAACGCAAAAGCCCTTTTTGGCCAAGCAAGCAAGTGGACAATGCAAGTATTCACTACAAAGAAGTATCACTTCCCACTGGTCAAAAGGGTCATCCACCATATGGGTAAAATTCAGAAAGGCAAGAGAGGCCCTGGAGAACAGGAAGCCTTGTAGTGCTGATGGGTGGGATGTAAATTGCCAACTGCCTCTCTGGAGGAGTGCATTGTGTTCCCTAAACAAGTAAACAACAGAGCTACAGAGCCAAGGTCATTTCCAGTCTAGGGAATATACCTTGGGAAAACTGAAAATCAATAAGACAGAGCCACACCAAAATTTAGGCCTGCACTGATTACAAGAACCTCAACTTGGGTACAACTTGAATATCCCAGGAAATATAAAAATGGTTCAAAAATTTGTGGTACTTACATACGATGGAATATCCCTCAGCCATGAAATCAATGTCATAAGATCAGTGGAAGCAAAATGAGTGGATTCAGGTACGATGATTCTAAGTGAAATAAGTCACACAGAAAAAGGATCTTATCATAAGATATCACTTAAGAAGATCCTGTAAACATGGCTACACATGAACTGAGTTAGGAAAGAGAACAGAGTCTCACATTTATAAAACACTTTTTTTCCTGCTAAGGGGGAAGGAGAGGTGGGGTGATGCATAAAACCATAGTTTGATATAAGCACGGGTACAGTTCCAATAACCAACTATGGAATAGACGAGACCTACACCTTCCTCAGTGAAAGGGACTCAAAACACAATATTTCCCGCAGAGGAATATATCTTACTAGTAAGAATCTTAAAACCTATGTATTGATATGTCTCCATAAGGGAATGAAGTGTGTCTAGACTGGCATAAACATGGCAGCGAGAATCAGCTCAAAACCACTATAAAAAGGAATTTCAAAAACAAAACGAAAAAACAGGGAAATTCTTTCCAATTCCTTCAGGTTCTCTGATGAAACCTGGAATGACCCTATCTACAACGAAAGCTGGATGTGGCCTAAGGCTGGACACATGGGACAGAGAGGGTTGGTGAGATTGGGTGAGCAAACGCAGACCCTTTAAAGAAATAATGCATGGCACCCATTCCATGGGTCCCAACTCTCCAGGTTGAAGGGAATATTACTACAGCTATAACATGAATGGGAAACCTAGAGAATGGACATACAGTGAATACGAAACTTTTCTAAAACTCAACGGATAGTGTCTCTCCTTGTACTCCAGTTTGACTTTTCAACTACTTTACTATCAATCTCCCAACTTGGAGAGACAGAACCTTTAACCTCCTGGTTTGCACAGGTTGCCAATTTGGCAAACGATGAAAGGGAATAGGGAGAACCAATGAGAGAGTAGCTGTTAGGCATTTGGACGGGCACCTGTCACTCTTATTTCCTGGGAGGAAGAAGAAGTAATCAAAGTCTCAGCCACCCATCGAAAACCAGTATAGGTCCTGAACCAAAATACTGGACTTGCGTTCAGCTCACAAAAAAACGAGTTAAAAAATGGAGCTCAGGGGCACAGCAATTCACAAACTGGCAGATTTATAAAGGGCAACTATCGTTCAAAAATCTGTTGAGGAAATGCAAGGAGGCGGACTTGAAAGCGCGGCAGAATTGCAGGAAACAGATTTCAAGGGGTACGTTGGAATCACCTTTAAAGCACAGGAATAGGGGTACAACTTCGACAATGATGCCCTTGGCCACAAAGGTTGTATGTGTTTTCTCCTGAATATATTCAGGAGAAAACGCATACGCCTTTTTTGGCCAAGCAAGCAAGCGGGCAATGCAAATCTGCACTACAAAGAAGTACATCTTCCAACCAGTCAACAGGGAGATCCACAAAATGTGTAAAAACCAGAAAGGCAAGACAGGCCCTGGAGAACCGGGAGCCTTGTTATGCTGATGGGCGGGATGTAACTTGCCAACTGCCTCTCTGGAGGAGTGCATTGTGTTCCCTAAAACAAGTAAACAACACAGCTACAGAGCCAAGGGCACTTCCAGTCTAGGGAATATACCTTGGGAAAACTGAAAATCAATAAGAGAGAGCCACCCCAAAATTTAGGCCTGCACTGCTTACAAGAACCTCAACTTGGGTACACCTTAAATATCCCTGGAAATATAAAAACGGTTCAAAAAATTGTGGTACTTACGTATGATGGAATATCCCTCAGCCATGAAATCAATGTCATAAGACAAGTAGCAGCAACATGAGTGGATTCAGGTACGATGATTCTAAGTGAAATAAGTCACACAGAAAAAGAAACGTATCATAAGATATCACTTATGAAGATCATGTAAACATGGCTACACATGAACTGAGTTAGGAAAGAGAACAGAGTCTCACATTTAGAAAACACTCTTATGCCTGCTTAAGGGGGAAGGAGAGGTGGGGTGATGCATAAAACCAGAGTTTGATATTAGTACATGTACCAATCCAAAACCCTAATAGGGAATAGACAAGACCTCCACCTTCCTCAGTGAAAGGGACTCAACACCCCATATTCCCCGCAGAGGAATATATATGACTAGTAAGAATCTTAAAACCTATGTATTGAAATGTGTCCATAAGGGATTCAAGTTTGTCTCGACTGGCATAAACATGGCCCTGAGAATCAGCTCAAACCCACTATAAACAGGAATTTTAAAAACAAAACAAAAACAGGGAAATTCTTTACAATTCCTTCAGGGGCTCTGTTGAAACCTGAAATGACCATATCTACAATGACAGCTGGATGTGTCTTATGGCTGGATACTTGTGATTGAGAGGATTGGTGAGATTGGGTGAGCAAATGAAGACCCTTTAAAGCAATAATGCATTGCACATATTGCATTGGTCCCAACTCTCCTGGTTGAAGGGATTATTACTAGAGCTATAACATGTACGGGAATCCTAGAGAATGGACACACTGTGGATACGAATGGTATCTAAAACTAAACGAATAGTCCCTCTCCTGGTGCTCCGGTTTGACCTTTTAACTGCTTTACTATCAATATCCCTACTTGGAGAGACATCCCCTTTAACGTCCTGGTTCGCACAGGTTACCAAATTGGCAGAGGATGAAAGGGACGAGGGAGAACCAATTAGAGAGTAGTTGTTAGGCATTTGGACGGGTACATGTCACTCTAATTTCCCATCAGGAAGAAGAATTAACCAAAGTCTCAGCCTGCCTGTAGGAACGAGTATAAGTCCTGAACCAAAATTGTGGATTTGCGGTCAGATCACAAAAAAACGAGCTGAAAAATGGAGCTCAGGGTCACAGCAATTCACAAATTGGCAGAGTAATAAAGGACAACATTCGTCCATAAATCTATTGAGGGAAGGCAATGAGGCGGATTTGAAAATGAGGCAGAATAACAGGAAACAGATTTCATGAAGTACATTGGAATCGCCTTTGAAGCACAGGAAGAGGGGCACAACTTCGACAGTGATGCACTTGGCCAAAAAGGGCGTATGTGTTTTATCCTGAATATATTCAGGAAAGAAAGCATATGCCCTTTTTGGCCAAGCAAGCAATCGGGCAATGCAAATCTTCACTAAAAGAACGATCACTTCCCACAGGTCAAAAGGGATATCCGAAAAATATGTAGAAACCAGAAAGTCAAGACAGGCCCTGGAGATCACTGAACCTTGTTAGTCTAAAGGGCAGGATATAAATTGCCAACTACCTCTCTGGAGGAGTGCATTGTGTTCCCTATATCAAATAAACAACAGAGCTAATAATCCAAGGGCAGTTCCCGTCTAGGGAATATACCTTTTGAAAACTGAAAATCGATAAGACACATCCATGCCCAAATTTAGGGCTGCACTGCTTACAAGAACCTCAACTTGGGTACACCTTAAATATCCCAGGAAAGACAAAAATGTTTCAAGAAATTGTGGTACTTACGTACGATGGAATATCCCTCAGCCATGACATTAATGTCATAGGCCAGTAGCAGCAAAATGAGTGGGCTCAGGTACGATGATTCTAAGTGAAATAAGTCACACAGAAAAAGAAACTTATCATAAGATATCACTTATGAAGGTTCTGAAAACATGGCTACACATGAACTGATTTAGGAAAGAGAACAGAGTAACGAGTCTTATCATAAGATATCACTCATAGTGGGAGTGTACACATGACTACACATGAACTGAATTAGAAACACAACAGAGTCACACATTTAGAAAAGAATCTTCTTCCTGCTGAATGGGAAAGGCGAGGTGAGGTGATGCATAAAACCACAGTTTTAAATTAGCACACATACCGTTACATAAACCAAGTATTTAATAGACAGCACCTACTCCCGGCATAATGAACTGGACTCAACAACCCTTATTCATTTCAGAGGAATATATATGACTCTAAGAATTTTAAAACATATGTATTCTCATGTCTCCATAAAGGAATCATGTGTGTGTATAACGGCATGAACACAGCACTGAAATTCAGGTAAACCCCTTTATAAAAATAAATTGCAAAAGCAAAATGCAAAAACAGCGAAACAGTGAGAAAGTCTTACAATTTACGTTCAGGGCCTGTGATGCAACTTGGATTGTACACCTTTACACCCACAGCTGGATGAGACATAAGACTGGACACTTGGGGCTGACAAGATTGCTGAGGTTGTGTGAGCAAAAGAGAACCACTTAGAGCAATACTGTGTGCTACCCATTCTAGTGGTCCCAACTCTCCAGGTGTAAGGGAATCCTCCTACAGTTAAATCATGCATGGGAAACCCA
Source organism: Mesoplodon mirus (assembly GCF_964341445.2). Taxonomy (NCBI): domain Eukaryota; kingdom Metazoa; phylum Chordata; class Mammalia; order Artiodactyla; family Ziphiidae; genus Mesoplodon; species Mesoplodon mirus. The sequence continues at coordinate 449,646 of NW_028295627.1, read as the reverse complement.
GTGGATGGTACACTGTGTAATTGGGAAAGTTTTCTAAAAGGTACCTCATTTTTCCTTTTGTCGTGCTCGGCTTCGCCATTCCATCTGCATTACTCAAAATCTCCCCACTTGGAGTGTCAGCGTCTTTACCCTCCTGTTATGCACAGTTTGCAAATTGTGCAGAGGATGAACAGGAAGAGGTGAAATAAATGAGAGATAAGCTGTAGGTGTTTGGATGGGCACATGTCACTCTAGTTTCCCATCAGGAAGAAGAATTAACCAAAGGCTCAGCCTGAAGCCCCGGAACCAGACTAGGGCCTAAAGCCATCCTGCGGTATTTCAGCCAGCTCACAAATAGGCGAGTTGAAAAATGTAAATCAGGGGCACAGCAATTCACAAACTTGCAGAGTTATAAAGGACAACTATCATCCAGAACTATATTGAGGTAAGGCAGTGAAGAGGATTTGAATGCAAGGCAGAATTGAAGGAAACAGATTTCAAGAGGTAGAGTGGAGTCGTCTTTAAAGCACATGAAAAGCGACAGAACTTCGACAATGTTGCTCTTGGCTGAAAAGGGAGTATGTGTATTTTCTTGAATATATTAGGGAAAAAATGCATACACCCTTTTTCGCCAAGCAAGCCATCAGGCATTGCAAATCCACACTACAGAGAAGTGTCCCTTACCTCCAGTCAAAAGGGCCATCCACAAATAGTGTAAAAACCACAAATGCAGGACAGGCCATGGAGAAAAGGGAGCCTGGTTACGCCGATGGACAGGATGTAAATTGCCAACAGCCTCTCTGGAGAACTGTATGTTGTTTTCTAAAACAGAGCTACAGAGCATAGCACACTTCCACTGATGGCCGTGTATTTTGGGAAAACTAATAATCCACAACACACAGCCAGCCCAAAGTTTAGGACTGCTCTGTTTACAAGAACCTCGACTTCGGTACACTTTAAATATCCCAGTAAAAGAAAAAAAAAATGGATATAGATTTGTGGTACTTATATACAATGGAATGTCACTCAGACATAAAATCAATGTCATAAGGCCAATAGCAGCATAATGAGTGGCTTTAGGTACGATGATGCTAAGTGAAATGAGCCACAAAGAAAAAGAAACTTATTGTAATATATCACTTATAGAGGGAATGTAAACATGGCCACACATGAACTGAATTTCAAAAGAGAACAGAGTTACACATTTAGAAAACACACTTATGCCTCCTTAAGGGGAAAGGTGACGTGGGGTGATATGTAAAAGCAGAGTTTGAAATTAGCACAGATCCCATTCCATATACCAAATATGTAATAGACAAGACCTACTCCTTTCTCAATGAACTGGACACAAAACACCCTATTCACTGAAGAGGAATATATCTGACTGGTAATAACCTTGAAACCTATGTATTTATATGTCTCCATAATGGAATCAAGTGTATGTAGATTGGCATAAACACAGATCAATGGAACAGGACAGAAAGCCCAGAGATAAACCTACATACCTATGGCTATCTCATCTATGACAAAGGAGCTAAGGATATACAATGGAGAAAAGACAGTCTCTTCAGTAATTGGTGCTGGAAAAACTGGACCCCTACACATAAAAGAATGAAATTAGAACACTCCATAACACCATACACAAAAATAGACTCTAAATTGATTAGAGATCTAAATATAAGACCAGACACTATAAAACACTTAGAGGAAACCATAGGCAGAACACTCTATGACATAAATCACAGCAAGATCCTTTTGGACCCACCTCCTAGAAAAATGGAAATAAAAACAGAAATCAACAAATGGGACGTAATGAAACTTAAAAGCTTTTACACAGTACAGGAAAACATAAACAAGATGCAAAAACAACCCTCAGAATGGGAGAAAATATTTTCAAATGAAGCAATTGACAAAGGATTAATCTCCAAACATTACAAGCACCTCATGTAGCTCAATATCACAAAAAACAAACAACCCAATCCAAAAACGGGCAGAAGACCTAATAGACATTTATCCAAAGAAGATATACAGATTACCAAGAAACATATGAAAGTATGCTGAACATCACTAATCATTAGAGAAATGCAAATCAAAACTACCATGAGGTATCACCTAACAGCAGCCAGAGTGGCAATCATGAAAAAAATCTACAAAACAATAAATGCTGGAGAGGCCTTTATTGGAGAAAAGGGAACACACTTGCACTGTGGGTGGGAATGTAAAATGATATGGGCACTAGGGAGAACAGTACGGAGGTTCCTTTAAATAACTAACAATAGAAGTACCATACGACACAACAATCCAACTACTGGGCATTTGCCTTGCGAAAACCATAATTCAAAAAGAGTTATGTACAAAAATGTTCATTGCAGCTCTATTTGCATTAGCCAGGACATGGAAGCAACCTAAGTGTCCATCGACAGATGAATGGATAAAAAAGATCTGGCATATATATACAATCAAATATTACTCAACCATAAAAAGAAGCAAAACTGAGTTATTTGTACTGAGGTGGATGGACTTAGAATCTGTCCTACACAGTGAAGTAAGTCAGAAAGGGAAAAACAAATACTGTATGTTAACAGAGATATATGGATTCTAATGAAGAAAAAAAAAAGATTTTGAAGAACCTAGTGGCAGGACAGGATTAAGGACACAGATATAGAGAAAGGACTTGAGGACACCGGAAGGGGGATGGGTAAGCTGGGACAAAGTGAGAGAGTGGCATGGACATAAATACATTACCAAATGTAACACTGATAGCTACTGGGAAGCAGTCACAAAGAACAGGGAGATCAGCTCGGTGCTTTGTGACCACATAAAGGGGTGGGATATGGAGTGTGGGAGGGAGATGCAAGAGGGAGGGGATCTGGTGATATTTGTATATGTATAGCTGATTCACTTTGTTATACAGCAGAAACGAACACTCCATTGTAAAGGAATTATACTCCAATAAACGTGTAAAAGGAAAAAAAAAAAGAAAGCCCAAGGATAAACCTACACACCTATGGTCAACTAATCTATGACAAAGGAGGCAAGACTATACAATGGAGATAAGAGAGTCTCTTCAATCATTGGTGCTGGGAAATATGGACAGCTACATGTAAAAGAATGAAATTAGAACACTCCACAACACCATACATAAAAATATATTCAAAATGGATTAGATACCTTAATGAAAGACCAGACAGTATAAAACTCTGAGAGGAAAACTTACGAAGGATACTCTGACGTAAATCACAGCAAGATCTTTTTTGATCCACCTCCTATAGTAATGAAATAAAAAAGAAAAGTAAACAGATGGGACCAAATGAAACGTAAAAGCTTTTGCAAAGCAAAGGAAACTACAAACAAGACGAAAAGTCAACCCTCAGAATGGCAGAAACTATTTGCAAACGAATCAATGGACAAATGATTAATCTCCAATATATATAAACAGCTCATGCAGCTCAATATTAATAAAACAAACAACCCAATACAAAAATGGAAGAAGATCTAAATAGATATTTCTTCCAAGAAGACACAGAGATGGCCAGTACGCACATGAAAATCTGCTGAACATCACTAATTATTAGAGAAATGGAAATCGAAAATACAATGAGGTATCACGTCACACCTGTTAGAATGGGCATCATCAGAAAATCAACAAACAACAAATGCTGGAGTGGGTGTGGAGAAAAGGAACCTTCTTCCACTATTGTTGGGAATGTAAATTGATAGAGTCTCTATGGAGAACAGTATGGAGGTTCCTTAAAAAACTAAAAATAGAATTACCATATAATCCAGCAATCCCACTACTGGGCATATACCCAGAGAAAACCATAAATCAAAAAGACACATTCACCACAATGTTCACTGCAGCACTATTTAAAATAGACAGGTAATAGAAGCAAACTAAGTGCCCACAGACAGACGAATGAATAAAGACGTGGTACATATATACAATGGAATATTACTCAGCCATACATAGGAATGAAATTGGGTCATTTGTAGAGACCTTGATGGATCTAGAGACTGTCATACAGAGTGAAGTAAGTCAGAAAGAGAAAAACAAATATTGTATATTAATGCATATATGTGGAACCTAGAAAAATGGTACAGATGAACCGGAGTGCAGGGCAGAGATAGAGACACAGATGGAGAGAACAAACATATGGACACCAAGGAGGGAACGCCATGTGAGGGTGGTGGTAGGATGAATTGGGAGACTGCGATTCACATGTGCACACTTATATGTATAAAATAGATATCCAATAAGAACTTGCTGTGTAAAAGAAATAAATTTAAAAAAATAAAAATAAATAAATAACATTTAATAAAATAAAACAGAAAAAAAGTTTTTCCCTTCACCTAGACGTCTTTATATTAATGCATTATTTCCATGTTTATATCTCCAAATTAAAAAATAAGAGGAATAAATAAAATCTAACTTGAACCAAAAAGGAAAAAAAAAGAAAAAAAAAAAAACAAACAGAACTCACCAGTTATACAGAGGAAAATCGTATCAGGGCACTTGCTCCAGTGGTAATAAATTCTTAAGTTGGTCAGAGGTGGGAAATCGTCACCCATGCAGTCAGCAGTGCTCCCCCCCCACAAGGAGCATCCTCATTGCAAAGCTGGGGGAATGTGGCGAGGCGTCTGTGAGTAAATGTGAGCTGAGCCCCAATCCTGCTGCAGCTGAACTCTTCCCACCCTTTCCAGGTAAAACACCTGAATATGTACAAGCACTTGCAAGCCTAGAGGAAGGGCTGTGGAGCCACACTAGCGAGAGCACGCAGGCCGACTTGGTGCCTGCAAGCCAGCCAGGATGGTCCTGGCCCCAGATGCTCTTCTGGAATCTTTCCATTTCCCTGCTTCAGATACCCCTCCTGCCACGGCCCCCACTGCTTTTTTACTTCCTCACCACTGCCTGGGGAGAAATTCCAGTGGCAGGTATGTGTGACACATCCTCTTCTTTAGCAGGTGACAGTCTGGCAACTCGTGCAGAATGTCCAGCACAGCCCAAATCACACTGGGCCACCCACAAAGCTACGGTCCCTCACTCCCTCCCAACACCCCAGCCCCGACACTGCTCACGGGGCAGATAATATGGCGTCAGGCACAGCTACAGGGGCTCTTGCTGACTGGAGAGGTGTTTATAGTGACCTCAACCCAGGCACACCTGTGGGTGGGGGGCTGGCAGGCAGTGTCAGGCTGCCCAAATCAGCCAATCCTCACTCCTCAGGGGCTCACAGTAGCAGAAAATGAACCTTGCTAAACGGGTCAGTCCCAAGGAACAGGTGTGGACTCTTGAGAGTCAGGCTAGACAAGGGGCTGCAGCTGCGGCTTGTTTTCTTATCATTTTATCTGGTCCATGAGTGGAAAACAACTTCAAGAAGACCCTATCCTAATGAGAGGAACCCAGGAGTCAGGGAGAGGAGTGATGGTGGGTGGAGACAGAGGCCTGGTGCCCTGGCTGCAGTGGAAGTGTCTGGAAGACCAGGCAGAGAGAGGCTGCACAGAGTGATAGCCAGGGTCACAGACCTGTCAGAGCTGCTGTTTGTTAGTTCAAGTCCTGCTCTGAGGTGTTCTGTGTCAGCTGTGAGCGACAGGTGAGCTGGGGGTTCTCTGCAAGGTGGGCTATGTGCGCAGTTCCTGTGTGTCCAGCCCTGCTGGGGTACCTGCCCAGGGGAGTTCCGTATCCTGGGAAGGGCCTGACTATGAGAGCCCCATGGGCTGCTGGGTAGCTGCACAGATGAGCTCCATACCCTGTGAGGGACTTGAACACGAGAGCCCCGTGGGCTGTGGGGTGCGGGATGCAGCCCAGGTGAGCTCCATATCCTGGGATTGGCCTGACCACGAGAGCACCATGGGCTGCTGGAGACCTGGTAAAGTATATCAGGACAGTGAGTGAAGCCACCGAGGATATACATCCAGTAGCTCCTATTTCCTACACCCTGCTGCTCATTCTACCATCCACCAGGCCATGGCATTCTGTATTACACTTCAATGATGCCTTCTTCTGTATTCCATTCATCTCAGAGTCATAAGAATTTTTGGCTTGTGAGTGGCAGGACACAACATGCAACAAAAGCAATAATGCTGGGCCGTCCTGCCCCAATGGTTCAAAAATCCCCACACCATCATTGGGGAAATATCCTCTAATGACCTAAACGTTCTACCTCTGTAAAAGAGAACCCTCCTTCAATATGCAGATGACATTCTGATCGCCAGGCCTACTAAAGATGCCTCTGAACTACCTAGCCAAGAAAGGATAGAAGGTGTCCAAGAAAAAGGCTCAAATATCCCAGGCTCAGGTGACATGCCTGGGCTTCATTCTCACAGATATTCGGAGAAACGCATCCCAGGATAGGGAAGAAGCCATTTGCAGCCTTTCCTCTTCTAAAACTAGAAGACAGCTTAGGGGTTCCTGGGGCGGCCAAGGTTTTCTGCATCTGGATCCCTAACTACAGTCTGATAGCTGGGCCTCTACATGAAACACTGACACGAAAAGATGATGACCCTTTTGTATAGAATCCAGAAGCAGCCTTTCAAGAATGGAAAGAGCAGTCAATTTAGACCCTTGACCAGGAACTCCCTAATTTAGCTAAACCCTTTGACCTTTACATACCCGGTCAAAGGTTAATTGCCCTTGGAGCCTTAGTGCAAAAACTGGGACCACTTGAAATGGAGCAACACAAGAATGCCCTTCAGGTATGATAAACTATGGTCACCAAGGGCTTTGCCCACCGACTCATCAGGCCAGGATACTGGGGTATCTAAAAAGCTAGAAATCAGCAGCCTGCAAGGCCAGCTCCCTCCTAAGGGAAAAGGACCCCACGTCGTTATCCTAACCACCCATCATGCCCTGAAGTTGCAGGGGTCGCTCTGTGGACACACTGACCCCGAGTGAGGAGGCCCTCCAACTCCTACCTTCAGAGAGACAAATGGGGGCAACGGGTCCCCAAGATGACTTGTGTGACCATCACTTGACCTGGAGTTTCTCTCAGAAAACAACAAGACTGTGCCCCGAAAGAGCAGACTACTGCTTGCAGTACTTACTGCACCCAGAGGGGAGATAATAAGCTTGGCTGCGGAAACGTATATCACGCTTTCACCATAGAAAACCCTACAGACACCGCTGTGATTGTGGCCAATATGAACGGCTGGACTGCTGGCTACTTCTAAAGGCCGTTGACTCAGTGGACGTCATGGTCCTGGATCACCACTGACACTGGACTGTCTGGGAGTTGCACGGGCAGGGCTCTGACACATGGTGCTGTTTGTACATTAATTCAGGGACCTAACTAAAGAAAGCACAGACTACTGGTCAGAGCATCTAGGCTGGCAAAAAACGTCAGCCTAAGGTCACCGAACAAATGTGGGGTGGGGTGAAACCTGCCACCTCAGCATCTCTGCGCATCTCTTTCCTGGACACTTAAAGGTCATTAGAATCTATAACACTTCCAATGCTGGTGCTCAGGCGGACGAGAAGTGAGGCAGGAGGCTTTGGGACAATCAACCTCACCTGGACGCTGGTGGGGAGACGTTTTGCCCCTCGCACCAGGTATCAGGGCTCCCACCACAGCATGAAGCAGTTACAAAAGAGGGGTCTGCACCCTCAACACCCCAAGAATGAGGAACGGAACAAAAAGCAGAGGAGGGGTTCGTCTCTGGCAACGTTCATTAAAAGTTCCTGGGAGATAAAAAGAGAATCTGGGCAATAAAATAAAGTCTTACCTGTTTTTCCTTTGTGCTTTGTCTAATTTAACGTGCTCCTAGGGTTCCGCATGCAGAGGTCCCACACCCGGCACTTCAGACCCGAATTCCTAGTGCAGAATTGCTGGGTCGACACCTCAGCTAGCAGAGTCCCATGCAGACTCCACGGCATAGAGCCTGAGCTGCAGCCAACCCAGCCCTCGAGAGCTCCATCCCCTAACTCCCACTGACGCTGCCGGGATCCCTACACAGCAGCCCAGCCCACAGCCCGTGGGGGAGTGCACGCTCTCACCTCTCCATTCGGTTTTCAAAATAATGTTTCCTTTGCTTCTGAACCAAACTCAGTCTTGATCTCTTGGCTCCAATGACACTGGGCTCGGGGACTCCTGTTGGGGTCCACTCTGGAGGATCAGTAACAGAAATTGAGAACATTGTAACTTCAATGAACAGATGTGTGAGCCAAACTGTAGTTAACATAGAGCAGTGTATAATGCTCGGGTAAAATAAGGTTTTTCTAAGACTTACATTTGATATTTCCATCACTTTACTATAAGCAAGTTCAGTGAAGATGTCTGTCTTATTTGTCAGGTCAACATTAGAGAAATGAAGTGATATATTTCCATGGATGTAAATCGAACACTCTTGGCTGAAGCTTCAATCTTGTTTTGAATGCTTTTCCATTGAAAAGGATACCTCTCTTTCAGCTCCCCCATTTCTGAGAAGTATAAAATCTTATAATTTATTATTACCAAAGGGGAAAGTAGGAAAAGGGATAAATTAACAGTTTGGGATTAACACATACACACTGCTATGTATAAAATAGATCATCAACAAGGAATTACTGTATAGCACAGGGAACTACACTGAATATTTTGCAATAACCTATAAGGGGAAATAATCTGAAAAAGAATAGATATTTTTATTGACATCATCTATCAATGACAAATAAAATGTAACCTAAGCAAGGCCGATGGTGAGTGCTTCTGAACCTGAAGATTTCAATCATCTAAAATTTGGGCTCTGCCTATTTCCCAAGGCCCTTAATGGATGTACATATAGCCGTAGCTTAAAAATTCCCCAGTTTGGGGTTCGGGGAGGCACTGATTTGGAAACATCCCTGGTGTTCCTCTTCCATGCACGGGACCCTTCCTACATTTAAAACATGCCTGTCACACCTAGAGGATGGTACACCGTTTGATCGGAAAGAGTTTGGAAAAGGCACCTCATCTCCTCATCGCCTGGTGCTCGGGTTCACCCCTCCAGCATCTTTCCTAACAATCTCCTCACTTGGGGATATCAGCACCGTCAACATCCTGTTGAACACAGTTTGGAATTTGTCCAGAGGATGAAGCGGAAGGATGAGAAAAATTTAGAGACAAGTCTTAGGTGTTTGGACAGGCACATGCCACTCTAATTTCCAATCCGGAAGACAACTACATCAAAGGCTAGAATTGCCCACGGAAACAGAATAGGGCTAGAGGAAATCCCACTCTTTTGTGTCCAGTTTCCAAAAACACAAGTTGAAAAATGGAACTCGGGGGCACTAAAATTCATGAAACTGCAGAGTTGAAAATATCTATTGTCAAAAAATGTCTTGAGGTAAGTCACAGAAAAGGACTTGTAAGCAAGGGAGAGTGGTAGGAAACAGATTTAAAGAGGTAGAAAGGACTCCCCATTAAAGCACAAGAAAAGGGGCTGAACATCACGAATGTTGCACTTGGCCCAAAAGGGCGTATGCATTATTTTCTGAATATATTCAAGTAAAGGCCATACACACTTTTTATCCAACCAAACAGGTGGGCACTGGAAATCAATACTACAAAATGTATCACTTCACATCAGTCAGAAGGGCCATCCACATAAAGTGTAAACACCAGAAATACAGGACAGGGCGAGGAGAAAAGGGAGCCCTGTGAGGCTGATAGTGGAAATGTAATTTGCCAACGGCCACTCTGGAGAAGTGTATTGTGTTTGCTAAAACATCTGAAAACTGAGCTACAGAGCATAGGGCACTTGCACTCATGGGCGTATACCATGGGAAAAACAAAAATGGACAGTAAACAGGAACCACAACGTTTACCACCTCTCTGTTAAAAAGGGCCTCCACTTGGATATAACCTAAATGTCCCTGGAAGGATAAAATGGATAAAAGAGATGGGGTACTTATGTAGAATGGAATATTACTCATCCAGAAATCAATGAAATAAGGCCAGTTGGAACAACTCTGGAGGAGTTACATACGATCATTCTAAGTGACACATGTCAGAAAGGAAAAGACACATATCATAAGATGTCACTTAAAGGTGGAATCAAAAATGGCTACACATGAAATAAACTACAAAAGAGAAACATAGTCAAATATGTAGAAAATAGACATAAGGCTGCTAAATGGGAAAGGTGGGGAATGGTGAGGTATTATCCAGGGGGTTGAAATTAGCAAAGATACCATTACAAGTACCGAATTGAATAACTGGCAAGGCCTACACGGTACCTCAAAGAACTGAACTCAGTCCACTCAAGTCACTGGAAAATAATACATATGACTCGTAAGCATCTGAGAAAGAATTTATTGTTGTCACATAGTGCATGAATCAATTGCATGTACAGCAGCAAAAAACAGAGCTTTGAAAATCAGCTGTAACCAATATAAATTTAAAAATATTTATAAAAACAGTGAGACAGACAAAAATTCTTACAACTTTTGTTGAAGGGCTACAATGTAACATGGATTGAACACATGTAGACCCACAGCAGGATGATATATAAGGCTGGAAGCTATGCACGCTAAGAGATGTTAGAGAGGCTGGGTGAGGAAATGCAGACCTTTTAAAGTAATACTGCATGGTACCCATTCCATGGGTCCCAAATCTGCAGTTTCAAGGGAATCTTCTGACAGGGAAAACATGCCTGGGAAACCGAGATGAATGTACACCGTGTGCTCAGGAAAGGTGTCTAAAATGCACCTCATTTTTGATCTCCTGGTGCTGGGGTTCGCCATTCCAGCCACATTACTAAAAAATCTCCCCACTTGGAGAATCAGCACCTTTAACCTCCTGTTTCACACAGTTTGCAATTTTTTGCAGAGGATAAATGGGAAGAGGAGGAACCAATGAGAGATTAGCTGTAGGAGTTTTGACAGGCACATGTCACTCTAATTTTCCATTAGGAAGAAGAATTAACCAAAGGCTCAGCCTGCCTCCACAGAACCAGAATAGGGCCGGAAGCAATCCAATGGTTTGGCAGTCAGCTCACAAAAAAAGCGAGTTGCAAAATGGAGCTCAGGAGCAGACAATTCAAAGACCTGCAAAGATATAAATGATAACCAACGTCCAAAAATATATTCAGGTAAGGCAACGAAGAGGTTCTGAATGAGAGGCAGAATTGCAGGAAACATTTTTCAAAAGGTAGATTGTACTCACATTTAAAGCATATGAAAAGCAGCAGAATTTCTAAAATGATGCAGTTGGGTAAAAGGGTGTATGCGTTCTTTTCGTGAATATCTTCAGGAAAAAAACACGTACAGAGTTTTTGGCTAACCAAGCAAGAGGGAAATGCAAATCCGCACAATAAAGAAGTCTCAATTTCCACTGCTCAGAAAGTCCATCCAAAAAATGTGTACAAATCAAAAATGCAGGAGAGGCCATGGAAAACAGGGAGACCAGTCACGCTGATGGGTGGGGTATAAATATCCAAGAGCTACTCTGAAGAAGTGTATGCTGTTTCCTAAAACATCTAAAATACAAAGCCACCGAGCAAAGGGGACTTCAACTCATGGACATATAACTTGGGAAGACTAAATATCAACAAGACACAGGCACCCCAAACTTTAGGGTTGCTCTGCATACAAGAACCTCAACTTCGGTACACCTAAAGTATCCCAGGAAAAAGAGAAATGCATAAAGAACTTGTGGTAATTTTGTACAACGGAATATCACTCAGACGTGAAATCAATGTCATAAGGCCAGTAGCAGCATAATGAGAGGATTTAGGTATGATGATTCTAAGGGAAATTAGTCACACAGAAAAAGAATCTTATCATAAGATATCACTTACAGAGGGAATGTCAACATCACAACACATGAACTGAATTAGGAAAGAGAGCAGCGTCTCACATTTAGAAAACACTCTTATGCCTCCTTAAGGGGAAAGGAGAGGTGGGGTGATGCATAAAACCAGAGTTTGATATTAGCACAGGTACCATTCCATAAACCAAATACAGAATAGACAAGACCTACACCTTCCTCAGTGAACAGGATCCAAAACCCCTATTCCCCACAGAGGAATATATCTGATTAGTAAGAATCTTAAAACCTATGTATTGATATGCCTCTGTAAGGGAATCAAGTGTGTCAAGACCATCATAAACACGACAGTGAAAATCAGCTCAACCCCATTATAAAAATGAATTTCAAAAACAAAACAAAAAAAACAGCGAAATTCTTAACCAATTCCTTCAGGGGTTCTGATGAAACATAGAATGACCCTATCTGCAAAGACAGCTGGATGAGACATAAGGCTGGACACTTGGGACTGGGAGGACTGGTGAGATTGGGAGAGAAAATGCAGACCCTTTAAAGTAGTAATGCATGTCACCATTCCATGAGTCCCAAATTTCCAGGTAGAAGGGAATATCACTACAGTTATAACATATATGGGAAACCTAGAGAATGGACAACCTGTGATGGTGAAAGGTTTCTGAAAGTCTCCTACTTTTTCCTCTCCTTGTGCTACAGTTTGGCATTCCAACAACTTTACTATCAATCTCCCAACATAGGAGAGTCATCCCCTATAACCTCCTGGTTCGCACAGTTTGCTAATTGTGCAGAGGATGAAAGGGAAGAGGGAGAACCAATCAGAGAGTAGATGTAGGCATTTGGATGGATACATGTCACTGTAAATTCCCATCAGGAAGAAGAATTAACCAAAGCCTCAGCCACCCACAGGGAACCAGTATAGCCACCCCTGGAACCAGTACATGTCCTGAAGCAAAATTGTGGATTTGCGGTCAGCTCCCAATAATGGGATTTGAAAATTGGAACTCACGGGCAAAGCAAATCAAAAACCTGCAGAGTTATAAAGGACTACTCTCTTCCAAAAATCTGTTGAGGGAAGGCAACAAAGTGGACTTGAAAATGTGGCAGAATTGCACAAAACATATTTCAAGAGGTAAATTGGAATCGCCTTTAAAGCACTGGAAAGCCATCACAACTTCGAGAATGATGCCCTTGGCTAAAAACAGCGTATGACTTTTCTCCTGAATATATTCAGGAGAAAAGGCATAGGCCCGTTTTGGCCAATCAAGCACGTGTGCAATGCAAATCCACACTACAAAGAACTGTCACTTCCCACCAGTCAAAAAGGACATCCGAAAATCTGTAAAAACCAGAAAGGCAAGATAGAGATGACAAGGGCATAAAGCAATATGATCCCAAGGGTCATGGAGGATTGTGATGACAAGTGCAAGGAGCATTGTGATGACAAGATTATGTATCATTTTGCTGTCAAAGGCATTGTGATGACAAGGTTCATGGAGCACTGTGATGACAAGCGTCATGGAGCATTGTGATTACAGGGTTCATGGAGCATTGGTATGACAAGGGCATGGAGCATTTTGATGACAAGATTCCCGGATCATTGTGTTGTCAGGGTTCGTGGAGCGTTGTGATGACAGTGGTCATGGAGCATTGTGATGACAGAGGTCATGGAGCATTGTGATGAGAACGTCATGGAGCATTGGCCTGAAAATGTTCATGGAGTAATGTGATGACAGGGGTCAAGGAGCATTGTGATGACAAGGTACTGGAGCATTGTGATGAGAAGACCATGGAGCCATGTGATGAAAGGTCTCATGGAGCATTCTGATGAAAAGGGTCATGGAGCATTGTGATTACAGGGGTCTTGGAGCATTGTGATGACAAGGGCATGGAACATTGGGATGAGAATGTCATGGAGCGTTCTGATGACATGCATCATGGAGCTTTGTGATGACAAGGGCATGGAGCATTGTGATTACAGGGGTCTTGGTGCTCTGTGAAGAAAAGGGCATGTAACATTGTGATGAAAAAGGCAAGGAGCCTTGTCATGACAGGGTTCAAGGAGCATACTGATGACAAGTGTCAGGGACCATTGTGATGACAAGGGTATTGAGCATTGTGATGACAAATGTCATAGAGCATTGTGATTAGAAGACCATGGATAATTGTGATGACAAGCGTTATGGGGAGCTGTGATGATAAGTGTTAGGGAATATTGTGATCACTAGGATTGGGAGCATTGTGATGACAGAGGTCATAGAGCATTTTGATTTCATTGTGCTGACAATAGCATGAAGCATTATGATGATGCACATTGGTGCATTGTGATGACAGCGTTCATGTAGCATTGAGATGAAAAGGGGCATGGAGCATTATGATTACAGGAGTCTAGGTTCATTGTGATGAAAAGGGCTTGGAATATTGGTCTGAAATGTTTCATGGATTATTGTGATGAGAGGGGGCAAGGAGCACTGTGATAACAAGGGCACAGAACACTGTGATACATGGTTCATGGAGGATTGTAATGACAAGCACATGGAGCATTGTGAGAAGAATGGCATCGAGCATTGTGATGAAAAGCATCATGGATCCTGTGATGACAAGGGCTTGGAACAATGTGATGAGAGGTTTTTGGAGCATTGTGATGATAATGGCATGGAGCATTGTGATGCCAAGTGTCATGGAGTTTTGTGATGACAAAGGTCATGGAGCATTTTGATGACAAGGGTGTGGTGCATTCTCTTGTGAAGGGGAGGGGGCATTGTGATGACAGATTCATGGAGCAATTTGATGAAAAGTGTCATGGAACATTTTGATGACAGGGGTTATGGAACATTGTGATGTCAGGAGTCATGGAACATTTTCATGACGGTGTTGTGGACCATTGTGATGACAGGGGAGTGGGTGTATTGTGATGACTAGTGAGGGAACATTTTTATATCGTTCGTGAGAGAGCATTTTGATAAGAAGTGCATGGAGCATTGTGATGACAAGTTTTATGGAGCATTGTGATGACAAGGTTGTGGAGAATTGTGATGACAAGCACATGGCGCATTGTGATGACATGGGTCATGAAGCACAGTGCTGACAAAGGCATGGAGCACTGTTATGACAAGGGTCAACGAGCACTGTGATGAAAATTTCATGGAGCATTTTGGTGACAAAGGTCACAGAGCCTTGTGATGACGAGGGCATGGACCATTGTGATGACAAAGGTCATGAAGCATTGTGATGACTGGAGTCACGGAGCATTGTGATGACAGGGGTCATAGATCATTGTGATGAAAAGGCAATGAGCATTGTGATGACAGGGGCATGGAGCGTTGTGATGACAAGTGTTATGGAACATTGTGATCACAAGGGTTTGGAGCATTGTGATGATAGAAGTCATGGATCATTTTGATTTCAAGGAGCATGGAGCATTTTGATGACAAGTGCATGAAGCAATGTGATCCCAAGGTTCATGGAGGTTTGTGATGACAATGGTAAGGGAGTATTGTGATGACAAGCAAATGGAGCATTGTGATGACAAGGTCATGTAGCATTTTGCTGACACAGGCATGGAGCATTGTGATGATAAGGGTCATGGAGCACTGTGATGAGAAGCATCATGGATCATTGTGATTACAGTGGTCATGGAACTTTGGGATGGCAAGGACATGGATCTTTGTGATGACTAGTGTCATGGAGCATTGGGCTGAAAATGTTCATGGAGCAATGTGATGACTAGGGTATGGAACATTGTGATGAAAAGAGTCCCGGATCACTGTGTTGTCAGGGGTCATGGAGCGTTGTGATGACAGTGGTCATGGAGCATTGTGATGATAGGGATCATGAAGCATTGTGATGAGAAGTTCCTGGAGATTTGGACTGAAAATGTTCACGAAGTATTGTGAGGACAGGGGTCATGAAGCATTGTGATGACTAGGGAATGGAGCACTGTGATGAAAAGTTCCTGGAGCACTGTGATGAGAAGACCATGAAGCCTTGTAATAACAAGTCTCATGGAGCATTCTGATGAAAAGGGGCATGGAGTATTGTGATTACCGGGGTCTTGGAGCATTACGATGACAAGGGCATGGAGCACTGTGATTACTGGTGTCTTGGAGCATTGTGATGAAATTGGCATGGATCATTGTTATGAAAATGGTATGGAGCCTTGTCATGACAGGGTTCCAGGAGCATACTGATGACAAGTGTCAGGGAGCATTGTGATGAGAAGAACATGGATAATTGTGATGATGAGCCTCATGGGGCGTTGTGATGATAAATGTTATAGGACATTGTGATCACAAGGATTTGGAGCATTGTGATGAGATAGATCATCGAATATTTTGATTTCATTGTGATGACAATAGCCTGAAGCATTATGATGGTGGGCATGGTGCATTTTGATGACAGTGTTCTTGGAGCATTGAGATGCAAAGGGGCATGGAGCATTGTGATTAGAGGGTTCATGGAGCATTGTGATGACAATGGCATGGAGCATTGAGATGCCAAGGGTCATGGAACTTTGTGATGACATAGGTTATGGAGCATTTTGATGACAAGGGCGTTTTGCATTGTGATGAGAAGGGCAGGGAGCATTGTGATTACAGGGTCATAGAGCAATTTGATGAAAAGGGTCATGGAATATTTTGATGACAGGGGTTATGGTACATTGTGATGTCAGGGTTCATGGAGCATTTTGATGAAAAGGATCATGGAGAATTATGATTATAGCGGTTATGGAAGATTGTGATGTCAGGGGTCATTGAGCATTTTGAGGAAAAGTGTTATGGAGAATTTTGATGACAGGGTTTATGGAACATTGTGATGTCAGGGGTCATAGAACTTTGTGATGCTAAGTGCATGTAGCACTGCAAAGACAGGAGTCATGGAAAATTGTGATTACAGGGGTGAGGGAGTATTGTGATGAATAGTGATGTAGCATTGTTATATCAGTGGGGAGAGAGCATTTTGAAGAAAAGTGCATGGAGAATTGTGATGACAAGTTTTATGGAGCATTTTGGTGTCAAGATTGTGGAGCACTGTGATGAGAAGCGCAGGGTGTATTGTGATGACATGGGTCATGGAGCATTGTGCTGAGAAAGGCATAGAGCATTGTGATGACAAGGGTCAAAGAGCATTGTGATGAAAAGTTCATGGAGCATTGTGGTTAAATATATCACAGAGACTGTTGATGACGAGGGCATGGACCATTGTGATGACAAAGGTCATGAAGCATTGTGATGAATGGAGTCATGGAGCACTGTGATGACAGGGGTCATGGAGCATTGTGATAACAAGGGCATGGAGCATTGTGATGACAAGGGAATGTAGCTTTGGATTAATAACTTTCATGGATTATTGTGATGACAGTTGGAATGGCGCATTGTGATGACAAGGGCAAGGAGCATTGTGATGAACATGTCATGCAGTATTGTGAAGACAGGTGTCAGGGAGCATTGTGATGACATATGTAATGGCCCATTGTGATGAAAATGGCATGGATCATTGTGAAGCCAAGTGTCATGGAGGATTCTGATGACAAAGGTAATGGAGCATTGTGATGACAATGGCTTGGAGCATAGTGATGACAATGGTCACTGAGCATTGTGTTGACAGGTGCATGGAGAATTGTGATGAAAAGGGTCATGGAGTATTCTAATGACAAGCTTGTGGAGTATTTTGATGACAATGGCATGGAGCATTGTGATGAAAAAGGCATGGGGCATTGTGATGACAAGTGTATTGAGAATTGTGATGACAAATGTCATGGAGCATTGTGATGAAAAGGGCATGGAGTATTGTGATGACAGGCATCATGGATCGTTGTGATGACAAGTGTTATGGAACATTGTGATCACAAGGGTTTGGAGCATTGTGATGACAGAGGTCATGGATCATTTTGATTTCAAGGAGCATGGAGCATTGTGATGACAAGGGCATGAAGCAATGTGATCCCAAGTTTCATGGAGGATTGTGATGACAATGGTAATGGATTATTGTGATGACAAGTGCATAGAGCATTGTCATGACAATGTCATGTAGCATTTTGCTGACAAAGGCATGGATCATTGTGATGACAGGTGTCATGGAGCACTGTGATGACAAGAGTCACGGAGCATTGTGAATACAGGGGTCATGGAGCATTGGGATGACAAGGGCATGGATCATTGTGATGACAAGGGTCATGGAGAATTGGGCTGAAAATGTTCATGGACAATTGTGATGACTGGGGTCATGGAGCATTTTGATGAGAAGGTCATGGAGCATTGGGCTGAAAATATTCATGGAGTATTGTGATGACAGGGATCATGGAGCATTTTGATGACAAGTTCCTGGAGCACTTTTATGAGAAGACAATGGAGACTTGTGATGACAAGTCTCATGGAGCATTCTGATGAAAAGGGACATGGAGAATTGTGATTACAGGGGTCTTGGAGCATTGTGATGACAAGGGCATGGAGCATTGTAATGAGAAGTCCATGGAGCATTCTGATGACATGCGTCACTGAGCTTTTTGATGACAAGGGCATGGAGCATTGTGATTACTGTGGTCTTGGAGCATTGTGATTAAAAGGGCATGGAGCATTGTGATGACAAGTGTCATGGAGCTTTGTGATGACAAGGGAATGGAGCAATGTGATGAGAGGGTTCATGGAGCATTGTGATGACAATGACATGGAGCATTGTGATGCCAAGGGTAATGGAGCTTTGTGATGACAAAGGTAATGGAGCATTTTGATGACAAGTGCATGGTGCATTGTGATGAGAAGGGCAGGGAGTATTTTAATGACAGGGTCATGCAGCAATATGATGAAAAGTGTATTGGAACATTTTGATGACAGGGGTTTTAGAACATTGTGATGTCAGGGGTCATGGAACATTGTGATGATAAGGGGATGTAGCAGTGTGATGACAGGGGTCATGGGACATTGTGATTACAGGGGTGAGGGTGTATTGTGACGACTAGTGATGGAACACTGTGATATCACTGGTGAGAGAGCATTTTGATGGGAAGTGTATGGAGCATTGTGATTTCAAGGTTTATGGAGCATTGCAATGACAAGTTTCTGGACCGTTGTGATGACAAGGGTCATGGAACATTTTTCAGACAAAGGCATGGATTATTGTGATGACAATGGTCAGGAGCATTGTGATGAAAACGGCATGGGGAATTCTGATGAAAAAGGCATGCAGCCTTTTCGTGACAGGCTTCAAGGAGCATTCTGATGACAAGTGTCAGGGAGCATTGTGATGACAAGTGTACTGAGCATTGTGATGACAAACGTCATGGAGCATTGTGATGAAAAGGGCATGGAATTTTGTGATGACAGGCATCATGGAGCATTGTGATGACAAGTGTTATGGAACATTGAAATCACAAGGGTTTGGAGCATTGTGATTGCAGAGGTCATGGATCATTTTAATTTCAAGGAGCATGGTGCATTGTGATGACAAGGGCATGAAGCAATGTGATCCCAAGGTTCATGGAGGATTGTGATGACAATGGAAATGGAGTATTGTGATGACAAGCACATAGAGCATTGCAATGACAATGTCATGTCGCATTCTGCTGACAAAGGCATGGAGCATTGTGATGACAGGTGTCACGGAGCAGTGTGATGACAAGCGTCACAGAGCATTGTGAATACAGGGGTAATGGAGCATTGGGATGACAAGGGCATGGATCATTGTGATGACAATGGTCATGGAGCATTGGGCTGAAAATATTCATGGAGTATTGTGATGACAGAGGTCATGGAGCATTGTGATGACAGAGGTCATGGAGAATTTTGATTCCATTGTGCTGACAATAGCTAGAAGCATTATGATGATGGGCATGATGCATTGTGATGACAGGGTTCATGGAGCATGGAGATGAACAGGAGCATGGAGCATTGTGATTACAGGGGTCTTGGAGCACTGTGATGACAAGGGCATGGAGCAATTTGAGGAGAAGGCCGTGGAACATTCTGATGACATGTGTCATGGAGATTTGTGATGACAAGGGAATGGAGCATTGTGATTACAGGGGTCTTGGAGCATTGTGATGACAAGTGTCATAGAGCCTTGTGATGACATGGCAATGGAACATCGTGATGGAAGGGGTAACGGAGCATTGTTATCACAGGGGTAATGGAGCATTGTGATGAGAAGGGCATGGAGCATTGTGATTACAAGGTTTATGGAGCATTGCAATGAGAAACATGTGGATCGATGTGATGAAATGTGGGTGGCACATTGTGATGAAAAGTATCATGGTGCATTTTTCTGACAAAGGCATGGAGCATTGTGATGACAAGGGTCACGGAGCATTGTGATGAAAAGTTCATGCAGCATTGTGGTTACAAAGGACAAAGAGTCTTGTGATGACGCGGGCATGGACCATTGTGATGAAAAATGTTATGAAGCATTGTGATGACTGGAGTCACGGAGCATTGTGATGACAGCGGTCATGAAGCATTGTGATGACGGGTCAAGAAGCATTGTGATAACAAGGGCATGGATCATTGTGATTACAGGGGCATGGAGCATTCATCTGACAAGTCTCATAGATTATTGTGATGACAGTGGACATGGTGCATTGTGATGACAAGGGCATGGAGTATTGTGAAGACAGGTGTCAGGGAGCATTGTGATGATATATGTCATGGTCCATTGTGATGACAATAGCAGGGAGCATTGTGATGTCAAATGTAATGTAGGTTTTTGATGTCAAATATAATGGAGCACTGTGATGACTTGGGCTTGGAGCATTATGATGACAAGGGCCATTGAGAATTTTCAGGACAAGGTCATGAAGCATTTTGATGACAATGTCCTAGAGCATTGTGATGAGAAAAACACGGAGCCTTGTGATGACAAATCTCATGGAGCATACTGATGAAAATGGACATGGACCAATGTGATTACAGGCGTCCTGGAACATTGTGATGACATGTGCATGGAGCATTGTGAGGAGAAGGCCAAGAGCATTCTGAAGACATGTGTCATTGAGGTTTGTGATGACAGGGGCATGGAGCATTGTGATTACTTGGGTCTTGGAGCATTGTGATGAAAAGGGCATGGATCATTGTGATGAAAACGGCATGGAGCCTTGTCATGACAGGTTTCAAGGAGCATACAGACAACAAGTGTCAAGGAGCATTTTGATGACAAGTGTATTGAGCATTGTGGTGACAAAGGTCATTGAGCATTGTGATGAGAAGACCATGGATAATTGTGATGACAACAGTCATGTGGCATTGTGATGACAAGTGTTTTGGAATATTGTGATCACAAGGGTTTGGAGCATTGTTATGACAGAGGTCATGGAGCATTTTGATTTCATTGTGATGACAATAGCATGAAGCATTATGATGATGGGCATGGTGCACTGTGATGACACGGTTCATGGATCAGTGAGATGAAAAGTGGCATGGAGCATTTTGATTACACGGGTCTTGGAGCATTGTGATGATAAGGGTCATGGAGCCTTGTGATGACAAGGCCATGGAACATCGTGATGGCAGGGGTCATGGATCATTCTTATGACAGGGGTAATGGAGCATTGTGATGGCATGGGCATGGAGCATTGTGATGAGAAGGCCATGGAGCATTCTGATGACATGTGTCATGGAGATTTTGACGACAAGTCATGGAGCAATGTGATGAGAACCATCATGGAGCATTGTGATGACAATGACATGGAGCACTGTGATGCCAAGGGTCATGAATATTTGTGATGACAAAGGTCATGGAGCATTTTGATGACAAGGGCGTTGTGCATTGTGATGAGAAGGGTAGGGAGCATTGTGATGACATGGTCATGGAAAATTTGATGAAAAGTGTCATGGAACATTTTGATGACAGTTGATATGGAACATTGTGATGTCAGGGGTCATCGAACATTGTGATGATAAGTGCATGTAGCATTGTAAGGACAGGAGTCATGGCACATTTTGATGACAGGGATGAAGGAATATTGTGTCGAATAGTGATGTAACATTGTGATATCAGTGGTGTGAGAGCATTTTGATGAGAAGTGCATGTAGCATTGTGATGACAAGTTTCATGGAGCATTGTGATGACATGATTGTGGAGCACTGTGATGACAAGCGCATGGTGCATTGGAATGAAATGTGTCATGGAGCATTATGCTGACAAGCGCATGGAGCATTGTGATGACAAGGGTCATGGAGCATTGTGCTGAGAAAGGCATAGAGCATTGTGATGACAAGGGTCAAAGAGCATTGTGATGAAAAGTTCATGTAGCATTGTGGTTAAAAAGGTCACAGAGACTGCTGATGACGAGGGCATGGACTATTGTGATGACAAAGGTCATGAGGCATTGTGATGACTGGAGACATGGAGCATTGTGATAACGAGGGCATTGCGCATTGTGATGACAAGGGCATGGAGCATTGGTCTAATAAGTTTCATGGATTATTGCGATGACAGTTGGAAAGGTGCATTGTGATGACAAGGGCATGGAGCATTGTGATGACCAGGTCACGCAGTATTGTGAAGAAAGGTGTCAGGGAGCATTGTGATGATATATGTAATGGCCCATTGTGATGACAATGGCATGGAGCATTGTGATGCCAAATGTCATGGAGGATTCTGATGATAAAGTAATGGAGTATTGTGATGTCAATGGCTTGGAGCATTGTGATGACAAGGGTCAGGGAGCATTGTGCTGACAAGTGCATGGAGAATTGTGATGAAAAGTGTCATGGAACATTCTGATGACAAGCTTGTGGAGTATTTTGATGACAATGGCATGGAGCATTGTGATGAAAACGGCATGGGGCATTGTGATGAAAAAGGCATGGAACATTTTCGTGATAGGTTTCAAGGAGTATTCTGACGGCAGTTTTCAGGAAGCATTGTAATGACAAGTGTATTTAGAATTGTGATGACAAATGTCATGGAGCATTGTGATGAAAAGGCCATGGAGTATTGTCATGACAGCCATCATGGAGCGTTGTGATGCCAAGTTTTATGGAACATTGTGATCACAAGGGTTTGGAGCATTGTGATGACAGAGGTCATGGATCATTTTGATTTCAAGGAGCATGGAGAATTGTGATGACAAGGGCAGGAATCAGTGTGATCCCAAGGTTCATGGAGGATTGTGATGACAATTGTAATGGAGTACTGTGATGACAAGCGCATAGAGCATTCTAATGACAAGGTCATGTAGCCTTTTGCTGACAAAGGCATGAAGCATTGTGATGCCAGGTGTCATGGAGCACTGTGATGACAAGCGTCACGGAGCATTGTGAATACAGGGGTCATGGAGCAATGGGATGACAAGGGCATCGTTCAATGTGATGACAAGGGTCATGGAGCATTGGGCTGAAAATGTTCATGGAGTAATGTGATAACAGGGGTCATGGAGCATTGTGATGATTAGAGAATGGAGCATTGTGATGACAAGAGTTCTGGATCATTGTGTTGTCAGCGGTCATGGAGTGTTGTGATGACAGTGGTCATGGAGCATTGTGATGAGTAGGTCGTGGAGCATTGGGCTGAAAATATTCATGGATAATTGTGATGACAGTGGTCATGGAGCATTGTGATGACAAGGGAATGGAGCATAGTGATGACAATGTGCTGGAGCATTGTGATGAAATGACCCTGGAGACTTTTGATGACAAATCTCATGGAGCCTTCTGATGAAAAGGGGCATGGAGCATTGTGATGAGAAGACCATGGATAATTGTCATGATGAGCGTCATGGGGTGTTGAGATGATAAGTGTTATGAAACATTGTGATCACAAGGGTTTGGAGCATTATGATGAGAGAGGTCATGGAGAATTTTGATTTCACTGTGATGACAAGAGCCTGCAACATTATGATGATTGGCATGGTGCATTGTGATGACAGGGTTCATGGAGCATTGAGATGAAAAGGGGAATGGAGCATTGTGATTACCGGGGTCTTGGAGCATTGTGATGATAAGGGCATGGAGCATTGTGTTGAGAAGGCCATGGAACTATCTGATGACATGCATCATGGAGTTTTGTGATGAGAAGGGCATGGCGTAATGTGATTACTGGTGTCTTGGTGCATTGTGATGAAAAGGGCATGTATCATTGTGATGAAAAAGGCATGGAGCCTTGTCATGAAAGGGTTCAAGAAGCATACTGACGACAATTGTCAGGGAGCATTGTGATGACAAGTGTATTGATCATTTGATGACAAAGGGCATGGAGCATTGTGATGAAAATGCCATGGAACTTTCTGATGACACGCGTCATGGAGCTTTGTGATGACAAGGGCATGGAACAATGTGATGAGAGTGTTCATGGAGCATTGTGATGACAATGACATGGAGCACTGTGATGCCAAGGGTCATGGATATTTGTGAAGACAAAGTTATGGAGCATTTTGATGACAAGGCCGTTTTGCATTGTGATGAGAAGGCAGGGAGCATTGTGATGACAGGATCATGGAGCAATTTGATGAAAAGTGTCAAGGAACATTTTGATGAGAGGGGTTATGGAACATTGTGATGTCAGGGGTCATCGAACATTGTGATGACAGGGGTGAGGGACTATTGAGACGAATAGTGATTTAACATTGTGATATCAGTGGTGAGAGATCATTTTGATGAGAAGTGCATGGAGCATTGTGATGACAATGTTTATGGAGCATTGTGATGAAATGATTTTGGAGCACTGTGATGACAAGCCCATGGTGCATGGTGGTGACATGTGTCGTGGAGCATTGTGCTGACAAGCACATGGAGCATTGTGATGACGAGGTTCATGGAGCATTGTGCTGAGAAAGGCATAGAGGATTGTGATGACAAGGGTCAAAGAGCA
Source organism: Mesoplodon mirus (assembly GCF_964341445.2). Taxonomy (NCBI): domain Eukaryota; kingdom Metazoa; phylum Chordata; class Mammalia; order Artiodactyla; family Ziphiidae; genus Mesoplodon; species Mesoplodon mirus. The sequence continues at coordinate 425,134 of NW_028295627.1, read as the reverse complement.
TTGTGATGAAAATTTCATGGAGCATTTTGGTTAAAAATGTCACAGAGACTGTTGATGATGAGGGCATGGACCACTGTGATGACAAAGGTCAAGAAGCACTGTGATGACTGGAGTCACGGAGGATTGTGATGACATGGGTCATGGAGCATTGTAATAACAAGGGCAAGGAGCATTGTGATGACAAGTACACGAAGCATTGGTCTAATAATTTTCATGGATTATTGCAAAGAGAGTTGGAATGGCGCATTGTGATGACAAGGGCACGGAGCATTGTGAAGACCAGGTCATGCAGCGTTGTGAAGAGAGGTGTCAGGGAGCATTGTGATGACATAAGTAATGGCCCATTGTGATGGCAATGGCATGGAGCATTGTGATGCCAAGTGTCATGGAGGATTCTGATGACAAAGGTAATGGAGCATTGTGATAACAATGGCTTGGAGCATTGTGAAGACAAGGGTCAGGGAGCATTGTGATGACAAGTGTGTTGAGAATTGTGATGACAAAGCTCATGGAGCATTGTGATGAAAAGGGCATGGAGTATTGTGATGACAGGCATCATGGAGCGTTGTGATGAGAAGTGTTATGGAACATTGTGATCACAAGGTTTTGGAGCATTGCGGTGAGAGAGGTCATGGATTATTTTGATTTCAAGGAGCAGGGAGCATTGTGATTACAAGGGCATGAAGCAATGTGATCCCAAGGTTCATGGAGGATTGTGATGACAATGGTAATGGAGTATTGTGATGACAAGCGCATAGAGCATTGTAATGACAAAGTCATGTAGCATATTGATGACAAAGGCATGGAGCATTGTGATGACAGGTGTCATGGAGCACTGTGATGACAAGCTTCACGGAGCATTGTGAAAACAGGAGTCATGGAGCATTGGGATGATTAGGGCATCGAGCATTGTGATGACAAGTGTCATGGAGCATTGTGATGACAAGGGCATGGAGCAATGTGATGAGAGGGTTCATGGAGCATTGTGATGACAATGACATGGAGCATTGTGATGTCAAGGGTCATAGAGTTTTGTGATGACAAATGTCATGGAGCATTTTGATGAAAAGGGTGTGGTGCATTGCGATGAGAATGGCAGGGGGCCTTTTGATGACAGGGTCATGCAGCAATTTGATGAAAAGTGTAATGGAACATTTTGATGACAGGGGTTATAGAACACTGTGATGCCAGGCGTTGTGGAGCTTTGGGATGAAAAGGGTCATGGAGCATTTTGATGAAAGTGGTTATGGAACATTGTGATGTCAGTGGTCATGGAACATGGTGCTGATAAGGGGATATAGCATTGTGATGACAGGGGTGATGGAACATTGTGATAACAGGGGTGAGGGAGGATTGTGATGACAAGGGCATGGAGCATTGTGATGACCGGGGCATGGAGCATTGGTCTGACATGTCTCATAGATTATTGTGATGAGAGTGGACATGGTGCATTGTGATGAGAAGGGCATGGAGCATTGTGATGACAAGGGCATGGAGTATTGTTAAGAAAGGTGTCAGGAAGCATTGTGATGACATATGTCAAGGTCCATTGCGATGAAAATGGCATGGAGCATTGTGATTCCAAATGTAATGGAGGTTTGTGATGACAAATATAATGGAGCATTGTGATGACTAGGGCTTGGAGCATTATGATGACAAGGGCCATTGAGAATTTTCATGACAATGTCGTGAAGCATTGTGATGACAAGATCCTGGAGCATTGTGATGAGAAAACCATGGAGCCTTGTGATGACAAATCTCATTGAGCATACTGATGAAAAGGGGCATGGAGCATTCTGCTTACAGGGGTCTTGGAACATTGTGATAACTAGGGCATGGAGCATTGTGATGACAATGGCATGGAGCATTGGTCTAATAAGTTTCATGGATTATTGTAATGACAGTGGAATTGTGCATTGTGATGACAAGGGAATGGAGCATTGTCATGACCAGATCATGCAGTATTGTGAAGAGAGGTGTCAGGGAGCATTGTGATGACATAGGTAATGGCCCTTTGTGATAACAGTGGCATGGAGCATTGTGATTCCAAGTGTCATGTAGGATTCTGATGACAAAGGTAATGGAGCATTGTGATGACAATGGCTTGGATCATTGTGATGACAAGGGTCAGGGAGCATTGTGCTGACAAGTGCATGGAGAATTGTGATGACAAGGGTCATGGAGCATTCTGATGACAAGCTTGTGGAGTATTTTGATGACAATGGCATGGAGCATTGTGATGAAAATTTCATGGGGCTTTGTGATGAAAAAGGCATGGGGCCTATTTGTGACAGGGTTCAAGGAGCATACTGAAGACAAGTGTCAGTGAGCATTGTGATGACAAGTGTATTGAGAATTGTGATGACAAAGTCATGGAGCATTGTGATGAAAAGTGCATGGAGTATGGTGATGGCAGGCATCATGGAGCGTTGTGATGACAAGTGTTATGGAACATTGTGATCACAAGGGTTTGGAGCATTGTGATGACAGAGGTCATAGATCATTTTGATTTCAAAGAGCATGGAGCATTTTGATGACAAGGGCATGAAGCAATGTGATCCCAAGGTTCATGGAGGACTGTGATGGCAATGGTAATGGAGTATTGTGATGAGAAGCGCATAGAACTTTGTAATGACAAGGTCATCTAGTATTTTGATGACAAAGGCATGGAGCACTGTGATGACAGGTGTCATGGAGCACTGTGATGACAAGAGTCACGGAGCATTGTGAATACATGGGTCATGGAGCAATGGGAAGACAAGGGCATGGATCACAGTGATGACAAGGGTCATGGAATATTGGGCTGAAAATGTTCATGGAGTATTGTGAATACAGGGGTCATGTAGCATTGTGATGAGTAGGGAATTGAGCATTGTGATGATAAGAGTCCCGGATCATTGTGTTGTCAGGTGTCATGGAGTGTTGTGATGACAGAGGTCATGGAGCATTTTGATGATATTTGTCATGGAGCATTGTGATGAGAATTTCATGGAGCATTGGGCTGAAAATATTCATGGAGTATTGTGATGACAGGTGTCATGGAGCACTGTGATGACAAGGGAATGGAGCTTGGTGATGACAAGTTCCAGGAGCATTGTGTTGATAAGACCATGAAGACTTGTGATGACCAGTCTCATGGAGCATTCTAATGAAAAGGGGCATGGAGCATTGTGATTCCAGGGGTTTTGGAGTATTGTGATGACAAGGGCATGGAGCATTGTGAGGAGAAGGCCATGGAGCATTCTGATGACATGTGTCATGGAGCTTTTTGATGACAAGTGCATGGAGCATTGTGATTACAGTGGTCTTGGAGCATTGTGATGAAAAGTGCATGGATCATTGTGATGAAAAGGCATGGAGCCTTGTCATGACAGGGTTCAAGGAGCATACTGACGACAAGTGTCAGGGAGCATTGTGATGACAATTGTATTGAGAATTGTGATGACAAAGGTCAGGGAGCATTGTGATGAGAAGACCATGGATAATTGTGATGATGAGCGTCATAGGGTGTTGTGATGATAAGTGTTATTTAACATTGTGATCACCAGGGTTTGGAGCATTATGATGACAGTGGTCATGGATAATTTTGATTTAATTGTGATGACAATAGCCTGAAGCATTATGATGATGGGCATGGTGTATTTTAATGACAGGCTTCATGGAGCATTGAGATGAAAAGGAGCATGGAATATTGTGATTACAGGGGTCATGGAGCATTGTCATGACAAGGGCATGGAGCATTGTGATGAGAAGGCCATGGGACATTCTGATGGCATGTGTCATGGCGCTTTGTGATGACAAGGGCATGGAGCATTGTGATTACAGTGGTCTTGGAGCATTGTGATGACAAGGGTCATGAAGCCTTGTGATGACAAGGCCGTGGAACATTGTGATGGCAGGGGTCATGGAGCATTGTTATGACAGAGGTAATGGAGCATTGTGATGAGAAATGCATTGAGCATTGGTCTGAAATGTTTCATGGATTATTGTGATGAGAGTGGGAATGGAGCATTCTGATGACCAGGGCACGAAAAATTGTGATACATGGTTTATGGAGGATTGTAATGTCAAGGCATTGATCATTGTGATGAGAAGGGAATCGAACATTGTGATGACAAGTGTCATGGAGCTTTGTGATGACAAAGGCATGGAGCAATGTGATGAGAGGGTTCATGGAGCCTTATGATGACAATGACATGGAGCATTGTGATGCAAAGCATCATGCAGCTTTGTGACGACAAAGGTCATGGAGCATTTTGATGACAAGGGTGTGGTGTATTGTGATGAGAAAGTCAGGGAGCATTTTGATGACAGGGTCATGCAGAAATTTGATGAAAAGTGTAATGGAACATTTTGATGACAGGGGTTATAGAACATTGTGATGCCAGGAGTCATGGAGCTTTGTGATGAAAATGGTCATGGAGCACTTTGATGACAGTGGTTATGGAACATTGTGATGTCATGGGTCATTGAATATTGTGCTGATAAGGGGATGTAGCATTGTGATGGCAGGTGTAATTGAACATTGTGATAACAGGGGTGAGGGAAGACTGTGATGACTAGTGATGGTACATTGTGATATGGCATGTGAGAGAGAATTTGGAAGAGAAGTGCATGGAGCATTGTGATTACAAGGTTTATGGAGCATAGCGATGGCAAGGTTGTGGATCATTCTGATGAAAATTGCATGGCACATTGTGATGACAAGGGTCATGGAGCATTGTTCTGACAAAGGCATGGAGCATTGTGATGACAAGGGTCACGGAGCATTGTGATGAAATGTTCATGGAGAACTGTCGTTACAAATGTCACAGAGCCTTGTGATGATGCGGGCATGGACCGTTGTGATGACAAACGTTATGAAGCATTGTGATGACTGGAGTCACGGAGCTTTGTGATGACAGGGGTCATGGAGCACTGTGATGAAAAGTTCATGGAGCATTGTGATGACATGGGTATGGAGCATTGTTCTGACAACTTTCATAGATTATTGTGATGACAGTGGACATGGGGCATTGTGATGACAAGGGCATGGAGCATTGTGATGACAAGGGCTTGGAGTATTGTGAAGACAGGTGTCAGGGAGCACTGTGATGACATATGTCATGGTCCATTGCGATGACAATGGCATGGAGCATTGTGATGCCAAATGTAATGGAGGATTGTGATGACAAATATAATGGAGCATTGTGATGACTAGTGCTTGGAGCATTATGATGACAAGCACATTGTGAATTTTCATGACAATGTCCTGGAGCATTGTGATGAGAAGACCATGGAGACTTGTGATGACCAGTCTCATGGAGCATTCTGATGAAAAGGGGCATGGAGCATTGTGATTACAGGGGTCTTGGAGCACTGTTATTGCTAGAGCATGGAGCATTGTGATGAGAAGGACATGGAGCATTCTAATGGCATGTGTCATGGAGTTTTGTGATGACAAGGGCATGGAGCATTGTGATTACAGGGATCTTGGAGCATTGTGATCAAAACGGCACGGATCATTGTTATGAAAAATGTATGGAGCCTTGTCATGACAGGGTTCAAGGAGCATACTGACGACTAGTGTCAGGGAGCATTGTGATGACAAGTGTATTGAGCATTGTGATGACAAAGCTCATGGAGCATTGTGATAAGAAAACCATGGTTAATTGTTATGATGAGCGTCATTGGGTGTTGTGATGATAAGTGTTATGGAACATTGTGATCACAAGGGTTTGGAGCATTATGATTTCAGAGGTCATGGAGATTACTGATTTCATTGTGATGACAATAGCCGGAAGCATTATGATGATGGGCATGCTGCATTGTGATGACAGGGTTCATGGAGCATTGACATGAATAGTGGCATGGATCATTTTGTTTACAGGGGTCTTGGAGCATTGTGATGACAAGGGCATGGCGCATTGTGATGAGAAGGCCATGGAACATTTTGATGACATGCGTCATGGAGCTTTGTGATGACAAGGACATGGAGGATTGTGATTACAAGGGTCTTCAGCATTGTGATGAAAAGTGTCAAGGAACATTGTGATGACTAGGCCGTGGAACATTGTGATGGCAGGGGTCATGGTGCCTTGATATGACAGAGGTAATGGAGCATTGTGATGAGAAGGGCATGGAACTTTGGTCTAAAATGTTTCATGGATTATTGTGATGAGAGTGGGCATAGAGCATTGTGATGACAAGGGTACGGAACACTCTGAAGCATGAGTCATGCAGAATTGTAATGAAAAGGGCATGGAGCATTGTGATGACAAAGTTCATGAAGCATTGTGATGAGTGGAGTCACGGAGCATTGTGATGACAAGGGCATGGAGCATTGTGATGAGAAGGCCATGGAACATTCTGATGACATGCGTCATGGAGCATTGTGATGACAGGGGAACGGAACACTGTGATACATGGGTCATGGATCATGAAGCTTTGTGATGGCAAGTAATGGATCATTGTGATGACAAGGGCATGGAGCATTGTGATGACATGGGCATGGAGCATTGTTATGACAGGGGCATGGAGCATTGGTCTGACAAGTTTCATAGATTATTGTGATGACAGTGGACATGGTGCATTGTGATGACAAGGGCGTGGATCATTGTGAAGAGAAGGTCATGGAGTATTTTGAAGACAGGTGTCAGGGAGCATTGTGATGACATAAGCCGTGGTCCATTGCGATGACAATAGTAGGGAGTTTTGTGATGCCAAATGTAATGGAGGGTTGTGATGACAAATATAATGGAGCATAGTGATGACTAGGGCTTGGAGCATTATGATGACAATGGCCAATGAGAATTTTCATGACAACGTCGTGAAGCATTGTGATGACAAGGTCCTGGAGCATTGTGATGAGAAATCCATGGAGCCTTGTGATGACAAATGTCATGGTGCATACTGATGAAAAGGGGCATGGAGCATTGTGATTACAGGGTTCTTGGCACATTGTGATGACAAGGGCATGGAGCATTGTGAGCAGAAGGCCAAGGAGCATTCTGATGACATGTGTCACTGAGCTTTGTGATGACAAGTGCATGGAGCATTGTGATTTCAGGGGTTTTGGAGCATTGTGATGAAAAGGGCATGGATCATTGTGATGAAAAAGGCATGGAGCCTTGTCATGACAGGTTTCAAGGAGCATACAGAAAACAAGAGTCAGGGAGAATTTGATGACAAGTGTATTGAGCATTGTGATGACAAAGGTCGTGGAACATTGTGATGAGAAGGCCATGGATAATTGTGATGACGAGTGTCATGGGGCATTGTGATGACAAGGGTTATGAATATTGTGATCAAAAGGGTGTGGAGCATTGTTATGACAGAGGTCATGGAGCATTTTGATTTCATTGTGATGACAATAGCGTGAAGCATTTTGATGATGGGCATGGTGCATTGTTATGACAGGGTTCATGGATCATTGAGATGAAAAGGGGCATAGAGCATTGTGATTACAGGGTTCTTGGAGCATTGTGATGAGAAGGGTCATTGAGCCTTGTGATGAAAAGGCCATGGAATATCGTGATGGCAGGGGTCATGGAGCATTGTTATGACAGGGCTAATGGAGCATTGTGATGGCAAGGGCATTGAGCATTGTGATGAGAAGGCCATGGAGCATTCTGATGACATGTGTCATGGAGCTTTGTGAAGACAAGTGCATGGAGCAATGTGATGAGGGCGTTCATGGAGCATTGTGATGACAATGATATGGAGCATTGTGATGAGAAGGCCATGAAGCATTCTGATGACATGTGTCATGGAGCATTTTGATGACAAGAGCATGGAGCATTGTGATTACAGCGATCTTGGAGCATTGTGATGAAAAGGACATGGATTATTGTCATGAAAAAGGCATGGAGCCTTGTCATGACAGGGTTCAAGGAGCATACTGACGACAAGTGTCAGGGAGCATTGTGATGACAAGTGTATTGAGCATTGTGATGACAAAGATCATGGAACATTGTGATGAGAAGACCATGGATAACTCTGATGATGAGCGTCATGGGGTGTTGTGATGATAATTGTTATGGAACATTGTGATCACAAGGTTTTGTAGCATTATGATGACAGAGGTCATGGAGAATATTGATTTCATTGTGATGACAGTAGCCTGAAGCATTATGATGATGGGCATGGTGCATTGTGATGACAGGGTTCATGGAGAATTGAGATGAAAAGGGGCATGGAGCATTGTGTTTACCAGGGTCTTGGAGCATTGTGATGACAAGCGCATGGAGCATTTTGATGAGAAGGCCATGGAACATTCTGATGACATGCGTCATGGAGCTTTGTGATGACAAGGGCATGGAGCATTGTGATTACAGGGGACTTCAGCATTGTGATGACAAATGTCATGGAACCTTGTGATGACTAGGCTGTGGAACATTGTGATGGCAGGGGTCATGGTGCATTGTTATGACAGAGGTAATGGAGCACTGTGATGAGAAGGGCATGGAACATTGGTTTGAAATGTTTCATGGATTATTGTGATGAGAGTGGGCATGCAGCATTGTGATGACAAGGGTACGGAACACTATGATACATGGGTCATGCAGGATTGTAATGACAAGGGCATGGAGGATTGTGATGAGAAGGGCATCGAGCATTGTGATGACAAGTGTCATGGAACTTTGTGATGACAAGGGCATTGAGCAATGTTATGAGAGAGTTCATGGAGCATTGTGATGACAATTACATGGAGCATTGTGATGCCAAGGGTCATAGAGATATGTGATGACAAGTCATGGAGAATTTTGATGACAAGGGCATGGTGCATTGTGATGAGAAGTGCAGGGAGCATTTTGATGACCGGGTCAGGCAGCAATTTCATGAAAAGTGTAATGGAACATTTTGATGGAAGTGGTTATAGAACATTGTGATGTCAGGGGTCTTGGAGCTTTGGGATGAAAAGGGTCATGGAGCATTGTGATGACAGGGGTTATGGAACATTGTGATGTCAGGGGTCATGGAACATTGTGATGAAAAGGGGATGTAGCACTGTGATGACAGGGTCATGTAATATTGTGATGACAAACGTTATGAAGCATTGTGATGACTGGAGTCACGGAGCATTGTGATGACAGAGGTCATGGAGCATTGTCATTACATGTGTCATGGAGCATTGTGATGACAAGGACATGGAGCAACGTGATGAGAGCGTTCATGGAGCATTGGGATGACAATAAGATGGAGCACTGTGATGCCAAGGGTCATGGATCTTTGTGATGACAAAGGTCATGGAGCATTTTGATGGCAAGTGCATTTTGCATTGTGATGAGAAGGGCAGGGAGCATTTTGATGACAGGGTCATGGAGCAATTTGATGAAAAGTGTCATGGAACATTTTGATGACAGGTTTTACGGAAAACTGTAATGTCAGGTGTCATGGAGCATTTTGATGAAAGGGATCATGGAGCATTTTGATGACAGGTGTTATGGAACATTATGATGTCAGGGGTCATCGAATACTGTGATGATAAGTGCATGTAGCATTGTGATGACAGGTGTCATGGAACATTGTGATGACAGGGGTGAGGGAGTATTGTGACAAATAGTGATGTAGCATTGTGATATCAGTGGTGAGAGAACATTTTGATGAGAAGTGCATGGAGCATTGTGATGACAAGTTTTATGGCGCATTGTGATGACAATTTTGTGGAGCACTGTGATGACAAGCGCATGGTGCATTGTGATGACATGTGTCATGGAGCATTGTGCTGACAAGCGCATGGAGCATTGTGTTGACAAGTGTCATGGAACATTGTGCTGAGAAAGGCATAGAGCATTTTGATGACAAGGGTCAAAGAGCATAGTGATGAAAAGTTCATGGAGCATTGTGGTTAAAAAGGTCACAGAGACCGTTCATGACGAGGACATGGACAATTGTGATGACAACGTTCATGAAGCATTATGATGACTGGAGTCACGGAGCACTGTGATGACAGGGGTCAGGGATCATTGTGATAACAAGGGCATGGAGCATTGTGATGACAAGGGCATGGAACAGTGGTCTATTAAGTTTTATGGATTATTGTGATGACCGTTGGAATGGTGCATTGTGATAACCAGGTCATGCAGTATTGTAAGACAGGTGTCAGGGAGCATTGTGATGACATATGTCTTGGCGCATTGTGATGACAATGGCATGGAGCATTGTGATGCCAAATCTCATGGAGCATTCTGATGACAAAGGTAATGGAGCATTGTGATGAAAATGGCTTGGAGCATTGTAATGACAATGGTCACGGAGCATTGTGCTGACAAGTGCATAGAGATTTGTGATGACAAGGGTCATGGAACATTCTGATGGCAAGCTTGTGCAGTATTTTGATGACAATGGCATGGAACATTGTGATGAAAATTTCATGGGGCATTGTGATGAAAAATGCATGGAGCCTTTTCCTGACAGGGTTCAAGGAGGATTCTGACGACAAGTGTCAGGGAGCATTGTGATGACAAGTGTATTGAGAATTGTGAGTACAAAGGTCAATGAGCATTTTGATGGCAAGGGCTTTGTGCATTGTGATGAGAAGGGCAGGGAGCATTTTGATGACAGGGTCATTGAGCAATTTGATGAAATGTGTCATGGAATATTTTGATGACAGGTGTTATTGAACATTGTGATGTCAGGGGTCATGGAGCATTTTGATGAAAAGGATCATGAAGCATTTTGATGACAGATGTTATGGAATATTGTGATGTCAGAGGTCATCGAACATTTGGATGATAAGTGCATGTAGCATTGTGATGATAAGTTCATGGAGCATTTGGCTGAAAATGTTCATGGAGTATTGTGATGACAGGGGTCATGGAGCATTTTGATGAGAAAGTCATGGAGCATTGGGCTGAAAATATTCATGGAGTATTTTGATGACAAGGGTCATGGAGTATTCTGATGACAAGCTTGTGGAGTATTTTGATGACAATGGCATGGAGCATTGTGATGAAAAAGGCATGGGGCATTGTGATGACAAGTGTATTGAGAATTGTGATGACAAAGGTCATGGAGCATTGTGATGAAATGGGCATGGAGTATTGTGATGACAGGCATCATGGAGCATTGTGAAGACAAGTGTTATGGAACATTGTGATCACAAGGGTTTGGAGCATTGTGATGACAGAGGTCATGTATCATTTTAATTTCAAGTAGCATGGAGCATTGTGATGACAAGGGCATGAAACAATGTGATCCCAAGGTTCCTGGAGGACTGTGATGACAATGGTAATGGAGTATTGTGATGACAAGCATAAAGAGCATTGCAATGACCAGGTCAGGTAGCATTTTGCTAACAAAGGCATGGATCATTGTGATGACAGGTGTCATGGAACACTGTGATGACAAGCGTCACGGAGCATTGTGAATACAGGGGTCATGGAGCATTGGGATGACAAGGGCATGGATCACTGTGATGACAAGGGTCATGGATAATTGGGCTGAAAATGTTCATGGAGAATTGTGATGACAGGGGTCATGGAGCATTTTGATGAGAAGGTCATGGAGCATTGGGCTGAAAATATTAATGGAGTATTGTGATGACAGGGATCATGGAGCATTTTGATGACAAGTTCCTGGAGCACTTTTATGAGAAGACAATGGAGACTTGTGATGACAAGTCTCATGGATCATTCTGATGAAAAGGGACATGGAGCATTGTGATTACAGGGGTCTTGGAGCATTGTGATGACAAGGGCATGGAGCATTGTAATGAGAACTCCATGGAGCATTCTGATGACATGCGTCATTGAGCTTTTTGATGACAAGTGCATGAAGCATTGCGATTACAGTGGTCTTGGAGCATTGTGATTAAAAGGGCATGGAGCATTGTGATGACAAGTTTCATGGAGCTTTGTGATGACAAGGGCAGGGAGCAATGTGATGAGAGGGTTCATGGAGCATTGTGATGACAAGGGCATGGAGCATTGTGATGACAGGGGCATGGAGCATTGGTCAAACAAGTTTCATAGATTATTGTGATGACAGTGGACATGGTGCATTTTGATGACAAGGGCATGGAGCATTGTGATGACAAGGGCAAGGAGTATTGTGAAGACAGGTGTCAGGGAGCATTGTGATGACATATGTCATGGTCCATTGCGATGACAATGGCAGGGAGCATTGTGATGCCAAATGTAATGGAGGATTGTGATGACAAATATAATAGAGCATTGTGATGACTAGGGCTTGGAGCATTATGATGACAAGGGCCATTGACAATTTTCATAACAATGTCGTGAAATATTGTGATGACAATGTCCTGGAGCATTGTGGTGAGAAAACCATGGAGCCTTGTGATGACAGGTCTCATGGAGCATACTGATGAAAAGGGGCATGGAGCATGCTAATTACAGGGGTCTTGGAACATTGTGATAACAAGGGCATGGCGCATTGTGATCATAAGGGCATGGATCATTGGTCTAATAAGTTTCATGGATTATTGTTATGACATTTGGGATGGTGCATTGTGATGACAAGGGCATGGAGCATTGTGATGACCAGGTCATGCAGTATTGTGAAGAGAGGTGTCAGGGAGCATTGTGATGACATATGTAATGGCCCATTGTGATGACAATGGCATAGTGCATTGTGATGCCAAGTGTCATGGAGGATTCTGATGAAAAAGGTAATGGAGCATTGGGATGACAAGCGCATGGATCATTGTGATGACAAGGGTCATGGAGCACTGGGCTGAAAATGTTCATGGAGTGTTGTGATGACAGGCGTCATGGAGCATTGTGATGACTATGGAATGGAGCATTGTGAAGACAAGAGTCCCGGATCATTGTGTTGTCAGGTGTCATGGAGTGTTGTGATGAGAGTGGTCATGGAGCATTGTGATGATATTGGCCATGGAGCATTGTGATGTGTAGGTCTTGGAGAATTGGGCTGAAAATGTTCATGGAGTATTGTGATGACAAGGGAATGGAGCACTGTGATGACAAGGTCCTGGAGCACGGTGATGTGAAGACCATGTAACCTTGTGATGACATGTCTCATGGAGCATTCTGATGAAAAGGCGCAGGGAACATTGTGATTACAGGGGTCTTGGAGCACTGTGATGACAAGGGCATGGAACATTATGATGAGAAGGCCATGGAGCATTCTGATGACATGTGTCATGGAGCTATTTGATGACAAGTGCAAGGAGCCTCGTGATCACAGGTGTCTTGGAGCATTGTGATGAAAATGTCATGGATCATTGTGATGAAAAAGGCATGGAGCCTTGTCATGAAAGAGTTCAAGTTGCATACGGAGGGCAATAGTCAGAGAGCATTGTGATGACATGTGTACTGAGCATTGTGATGACAAAAGTCATGGTGCATTGTGATGAGAAGACCATTGATAATTGTGATGACGAGCGTCATGGGGCATTGTGATGACAAGTGTTATGGAACGTTGTGATCACAAGGGTTTGCAGCATTGTGATGACAGAGGTCATGGAGCATTTTGATTTCATTGTGATGACAATAGCATGAAGCATTATGATGATGGGCATGGTGCATTGTGATGACAGCGTTCATAGAGCATTGTGATGAAAAGTGGCATGGAGCATTGATCTAACAAATTTCATGGATTATTGTGATAAGAGTGGGCATGGCACCTTGTGATGACAAGGGCATGGAGCACTGTGATGACAAGGTCATGGATTTTTGTGAAGAAAGGTGTCAGGGAGCATTGTGATGAAATATGTCATGTTCCAGTTTGATGACAATATCATGGAGCATTGTGATGCCAAGTGTCATGGAGGATTGCTGTGAAAAAGTAAAGCAGCATTGTGATGACAATAGCATGAGGCACTGTGATACCAAGGGCCATTGATAATTTTAATGTCCAGGTCGTGAAACATTGTGATGAAAAGCGCATGGAGCTTCCTATGACAGGGTTCATGGAGCATTGCGATGACAAGTGCATGGAGTATTGTGATGACAAGAGCATATAATATTTTGATGTGAAGTGCCATGGAGCATTGTAATGACAAGGACGTGGAGAACTGTGAGGACAAGGGACATTGAGCTTTGAGATGACAAGGCATGGAGCATGGTGATGGCAAAACCGTGGAGCATTGTGATGAGAAGACCTTGGGAAATTGTGGTGTCGAGCATCATGGAGCACTGTAATGACCAGGGGCATGAAGCATTGTGATGACAGGTGTCAGGGATCATTGTGATGACAGGTGTCATGGAACAATGTGATGACAAGGGCATGGAGCATTGTGATGACAAGTGCATGGAGCATTGTGATGACAAGTGCATGGAGCATTGCAATGTGAAGTGCATGGATAATTGTGATACAAGAGCATGTAACATTTTGATGAGAAGTGTCTTGTAGCATTGTGATGACAAGGACGTGGAGAATTGTGATGACAAGGGACATGGAGCATTGTGATAACCAGGGCATGGATCATTGTGATGACAGGGGTCATGGAGCATTATTATGACAAGGGACATGGTGCATTCTGACATAAGATATCACTTATGAAGGGAATGTAAACATGGCTACATATGAACTGAATAAGGGAAGCGAACAGAGTCTCAGATTTAGAAAACACTCTAACGCTTGCTTAAGGGGAAAGAGATGTGGGGAGATGCACAAAACAAAAGTTTTATATTAGCACAGGTACCGTTCCATAATCCAAAAACATAAGAGACAAGCCCTACTCTTTCCTCAGTGAACAGAACTCAACATTCTTATTCCCCGCAGAGAAATATATCTGATTAGTAAGTACTTTAAAACCTATGTATTGATATGTCTCCATAAGGGAACTAAGTGTGTCTAGAACCACATAAACATGGAAGTGAGAATCAGCTCAAACCCACTATAAAAATGAATTTCAAAACAATACATACAAACAGTAAGATTCGTACACAATACCTTCAGGGGTTCTGATGAAACCTGGAATGACCCTATCTACAATGAAAGCTGGATGTGGCATAAGGCTGGTCACTTGGGACTGAGAGGATTGGTGAGATTGGGTGAAAAAATGCAGACCCTGTAAAGCAATAATGCCTGCCAGGCATTCCATGTTTCCCAACTCTCCAAGTAGAAGGGAATATCACTATAGTTATAACATGTATGGGAACCTAGAGAATGGAAACCATCTGATGGTGAAAGGTTTCTAAAACTCTACTACTTTTTTCTCTCCTTGTGCTCCAGTTTGACATTCCAACTGCTTTACTAGCAATCTCCCAACTTGGCGAGTCAGCCCCTATAACCTCCTGGTTCGCACAGTTGGCAAATTGTGCAGAGGACATAAGGGAAGAGAGAGAACCAATGAGAGAGTAGCTGTAGGCATTTGGACGGCCACATTTCACTCTAATTTCCCGTCACGAAGAGGAATTAACCAAAGACTCAGCCTGCCCCGCCCAGAACCAGTATAGGTCCAGAAGGAAAACGGTGGATTTGCGGTCAGCTCACAAAAACGCGAGTTGAAAAATGGAGGTCAGAGCAAAAGCAATTCACTAACCTGCAGAGTTCTAAAGGACTACTCTTTTCCAAAAATCTGTTGAGGGAAAGCAACGAGGCGGAAGTGAAAATGAGGAAGAATAGCATGAAACAGATTTCAAGAGGTACATTGGAATCACCTTTAAACACAGGAAAAGCATCACAACTTCGAAAATTATGGAAATGGCCATAAAGGGCATATGTGTTTTCACGTGAATATAATCAGAAGAAAACGCATAGGCCCTTTTCGGCCAAGCAAGGAAGCGGGCAATGCAAATCTGCACTACAAAGAAGTATCACTTCCCACCAGTCAAAAGGGACATCCGCAAAATGTGTAAAAACCAGAAAGGCAAGAGAGGACCTGGAGAACAAGGAGCCTTGTTATGCTGATGGGCGGGATGTAAATTGTCAACTGCCTCTCTGGAGGAGTGCATTGTGTTCCCTAAAACAAGTAAACAACAGAGCTACAGAGCCAAGGGCACTTCCAGTCTAGGGAATATACCATGGGAAAACTGAAAATTAATAAGACAGATCCACAACAAAATTCAGGGCTGCACTGCTTACAAAAACTTCAACTTGGGTACACCTTAAATATCCCAGGAAAGACAAAAATGGTTCAAGAAATTGTGGTACTTACGTATGATGGAATATCCCTCAGCCATCAAATCAATGTCATAAGGCCAGTAGCAGTTAAATGAGTGGATTCAGGTACGATGATTCTAAGTGAAATAAGTCACACAGAAAAAGAAACTTATCATAAGATATCAATTATGAAGATCCTGTAAACATGGCTACACATGAACTGAGTTAGGAAAGAGAAGGGAGTCTCACATTTAGAAAACACACTTATGCCTTCTTAAGGGGGAAGGAGAGGAGGGGTGATGCATAAAACCAGAGTTTGATACTACTACAGGTACAGTTCCAAAAACCAAATACAGAATAGACAAGCCCTACAACTTCCTCAGTGAAAGGGACTCAACACTCCATATTCAACGCAGAGTAATATATCTTACTACTAAGAATCTTAAAAGCTATGTATTGTTATGTCTCCGTAAGGGAATCAAGTGTGTCTAGACTGGCATAAACATGACAGTGAGAATCAGCTCAAACCCACTATAAAAAGGAATTTCAAAAACAAACAAAAAAAAACAGGGAAATTCCTTACAGTTCCTTCAGGGTCTCTGATGAAACCTGGAATGACCCTATCTACAATGACAGATGGATGTGGCATAAGGCTGGACACTTGGGACTGAAAGGATTGGTGAGACTGGGTGAGCAAATGCAGACCCTTTAAAGCAATAATGAGTGGCAGATATTCCATGGGTCCCAACTCTCCAGGTTGAAGGGAATATTACTATAGCTCTAACATGTATGAAAAACCTAGAGATTGGACACACTGTGAATACAAAAGGTCTCTAAAACTCAACTAATAGTCCCTCTCCTTGTGTTCCAGTTTGATTTTCCAAATGCTTTACTATCAATCTGCCAACTTGGAGAGACAGCCCCTTTAACCTCCTGGTTCTCACAGGTGGCCAATTTGGCAGAGGATGAAAGGGAAGAGGGAGAAGCAATGAGAGAGTAGCTGTTAGGCATTTGGCTGGGCACACGTCACTCTAATTTTCCGGCCGGAAAATGAATTAACCGATGTCTCAGCCACCCACCGGACACCAGTATAGGTCCAGAACCAAAATTTCGACTTGCATTCAGCTCACAAAAAACGAGATGAAAAATGAAGCTGAGTGGCACAGCAATTCACCAACTGGCAGAGTAGTAAAGGACAATTCTAGTACAAAAATCTGTTGAGGGAAGGCAACGAGGCGGACTTGAAAACGAGGCAGAATAGCAGGAAACAGATTTCAAGTGGTACGTTGGAATCACCTTTAAAGCACAGGAAGAGGGGCACAACTTCGACTATGCTGCACTTGGCCAAAAAGGGCGTATGTGTTTTCGCCTGAATATATTCAGGAGAAAACGCATACGCCCTTTTTGGCCAAGCAAGCAAGCGGGCAATGCAAATCTGCACTAGAAAGAAGTATCACTTCCCACCAGTCAAAAGGGACATCCACAAAATAGATAATAACCAGAAAGGCAAGACAGGCCCTGGAGAACAGGGAGCCTTCTTATGCTGATGGGTGGGATGTAAATTGACAACTGCCTTTCTGGAGGAGTGCATTGTGACCCCTAAAACAAAAATACAACCGAGCTACAGAGCCAAGGGCACTTCCAGTCTAGGGAATATACCTTGGGAAAACTGAAAATCAATATGACAGAGCCACCCCAAAATGTAGGGCTGCACTGCTTCCAAGAACCTCAACTTGGGTACACCTTAAATATCCCAGGAAAGATAAAAATGGTTCAAAAAATTGTGTTACTTACACACGATGGAATATCTCTCAGCCATGAAATCAATGTCATAAGACCAGTAGCAGCAAAATGAGTGGATTCAGGTACGATGATTCTAAGTGAAATAAGTCACACAGAAAAAGAAACTTATCATAAGATATCACTTATGAAGATCCTGTAAACATGACTACACATGAACTGAGTTAGGAAAGCGAACAGAGTCTCACATTTAGAAAACACTCTTATGCCTGCTTAATGGGGAAGGAGATGTGGGGTGATGCATAAAACCAGAGTTTGATATAAACACAGGTACCGTTCCAAAAACCAACTATGGAATAGACAAGACCTACACCTTCCTCAGTGAAAGGGACTCAAAACCCCATATTTCCCACAGAGGAATATATCTGACTAGTAAGAATCTTAAAACCTATGTATTGATATGTCTCCATAAGGGAATCAAGTGTGTCTAGGCTGGCATAAACATGGCAGCGAGAATCATTCAACCCCACTATAAAAAAAATTTTAAAACCAAAAAAAAAAGGTGAATTCTTTACAATTACTTCAGGGTCTCTGATGAAACCTGGAATTACCCTATCTACAACGACCGCTGGAGGTGGCATAAGGCTGGACACATGGGACTGAGAGGATTGGTGAGATTGTGTGAGCAAATGCAGACCCTTTAAAGCAATAATGCATGGCACACATTCCATGGGTCCCAACTCTCCAGGTTGAAGGGAATATTACTACAGCTATATCATGTACGGGAAACCTAGAGAATGGACACACTGCGAATACGAAAGGTCTCTAAAACTCAATCAACAGACCTTCTCGTGGTGTTACGCTTTGACTTTCCAACTGCTTTACTATCAATCTCCCAGCTTGAAGAGACAGCTCTTTAACATCCTGGTTCGCACAGGTTTCCAATTTCGTAGAGGATGAAAGGGAAGAGGGAGAACCAATGAAAGAGTAGCTGTTAGGCATTTGGACGGGCACTTATCACTCTTATTCCCCGGGAGGAAGAAGAATTAACTAAAGTCTCAGCCACCCACCAGGAACCAGTATAAGTCCTGAACCAAAATATTGGACTTGTGTTCAGCTCACAAAAAACGAGTTAAATAATTGAGCTCAGGTCACAGCATTTCACAAACAGGCAGAGTAATAAAGGACAACTATCGAACAAAAATCTGTTGAGGGAAGGCAACGAGGTGGACTTGAAAGCAAGGCAGAATTGCAGGAAACAGATTTCAAGAGGTATGTTGAAATCGCCTTTAAAGCACAGGAAGAGGGGCACAACTTCGACAATGATGCACTTGGCCAAAAAGGGTGTATGCGTTTTCTCCAGAATATATTCAGGAGAAAACGCATACGCCCTTTTTGGCCAAGCAAGCAAGCGCGCAATGCAAATCTGCACTACAAAGAAGTATCACTTCCCACCGGTCAAAAGGGACATCCACAAATGTGTAAAAACCAGAAAGGCAAGAGAGGCCCTGCAGAACTGGGAGCCTTGTTATTCTGATGGGCCGGATGTAAACTGCCAACTGCCTCTCTGGAGGAGTGCAATGTTTTCCCTAAAACAAATAAACAACAGTGCTACAGATCCAAGGGCACTTCTAGTCTAGGGAATATACCTTGGGAAAACTGAAAATCAATAAGACAGAGCCACCCCAATATTTAGGGCTGCACTGCTTACAAGAACCTCAACGTTGTTACACCTTAAATATACCAGGAAAGATAAAAATGGTTCAAAAAATATTGGTATTTACATACGATGGAATATCCCTCAGCCATGAAATGAATGTCATAAGACCAGTAGCAACAAAATGAGTGGATTCAGGTACGATGATTCTAAGTGAAATAAGTCACACAGAAAAAGAAACTTATCATAAGATATCACTTATGTAGGTCCTGTAAACATGGCTACACATGAACTGAGTTAGGAAACAGAACAGAGTCTCACATTTAGAAAACACTCTTATGCCTGCTTAATGGGGAAGGAGAGGTGGGGTGATGCATAAAACCAGAGTTTGATATTAGCACTGGTACTGTTCCAAAAACCAACTATGGAATAGACAAGACATACACCTTCCTCAGTGAAAGGCACTCAAAACCCCATATTTCCTGCAGAGGAATATATCTGACTAGTAAGAATCTTAAAACCTATGTATTGATATGTCTCCGTAAGGGAATCAAGTGTGTCTAGGATGGCATAAACATGGCAGCGAGAATCAGCTCAAACCCACTATAAAAAGAGATTTGAAAAACAAAAAAAAGGTAAATTCTTTACAATTACTTCAGGGTCTCTGATGAAACTTGGAATGACCCTATCTACAACGACAGCTGGATGTGGCATAAGGCTGGACACATGGGACTGAGAGGATTGGTGAGTTTCGGTGAGCAAATGCAGACCCTTTAACGCAATAATGCATGGCACCCATTCCATGGGTCCCAACTCTCCAGGTTGAAGGGAATATTACTACAGCTATAATATATACGGGAAACCTAGAGAATGGACACACTGTGAATACGAAAAGTCTCTAATACTCAACGAATAGACCCTCTCGTGCTGCTACGCATTGACTTTCCAAATGCTTTACTATCGCCCAGCTTGAAGAGAGAGCACATTTAACCTCCAGGTTCGCACAGGTCGTCAATTAGGCAGAGGATGAAAGGGAAAAGGGAGAACCAATGAAAGAGTAGCTGTTAGGCATTTGGACGGGCACATGTCAGTCTTATTTCCCGGGAGGAAGAAGAATTAACTAAAGTCTCAGCCACCCACCGGGAACCAGTATAGGTCCTGAACCAAAATATTGGACTTGCGTTCAGCTCACAAAGAACTAGTTCAATAATTGACCTCAGGGGCACAGCAATTCACAAACAGGCAGAGTAATAAAGGACAACTCTCGTCCAAAAATCTGTTGAGGGAAGGCAACGAGGCGGACTTGAAAGTGAGGCAGTATAGAAGGAGACAGATTACAAGAGGTATGTTGGAATCGCCTTTAAAGCACAGGAAGAGGGGCACAACTTCGACAATGATGCACTTGGCCAAAAAGGGCGTGTGGGTTTTCTCCTGAATATATTCAGGAGAAAACACGTACGCCCTTTTTGGCCAAGCAAGCAAGCGGGCAATGCAAATCTGCACTACAAAGAAGTATCACTTCCCACTGGTCAAAAGGGACATCTGCAAAATGTGTAAAAACCAGAAAGGCAAGACAGGCCCTGGAGAACAGGGAGCCTTGTTATGCTGATGGGCGGGATATAAATTGCGAACTGCCTCTCTGGAGGAGTGCATTGTGTTCCCTAAAACAAGTAACCAATAGAGCTACAGAGCCAAGGGCACTTCCAGTCTAGGAAATATACCTTGAGAAAACTGAAAATCAATAAGACAGAGCCACCCCCATATTTACGCCTGCACTGCTTACAAGAACCTCAACTTGGGTATACCTTAAATATCCCAGGAAAGACAAAAATGGTTCAAGAAATTGTAGTACTTATGTACGATGGAATATCCCTCAGCCATGAAATCAATTTCATAAGGCCAGTAGCAGCAAAATGAGTGGATTCATGTACGATGATTCTAAGTGAAATAAGTCACACAGATAAAGAAACTTATCATAAGATATCACTTAGGAAGGTCCTTTAAACATGGCCACACATTAACTGAGTTAGGAAAGATACCAGAGTAACGAATCTTATCATAAGATATCACTCATAGCGGGAATGTATACATGGCTACACATGAACTGAATTACAAACACAACGGAGTCACACATTTAGAAAACGAGCTTCTGCCTGCTTAAGGGGAAAGGCGACGTGGGGTGATGCATAAAAGCACAGTTTTAAATTAGCACAGATACCGTTACATAAACCAAGTATGTAATAGACAACACCTACTCCCGCCACAATGAACTGGACTCAACAACGTCTATTCATTGCAGAGGAATATGTCTGACTCTCAGTATTTTAAAACATATATATTCCCATGTCTCCATAAAGGAATCATATGTGTGTATAACGGCATGAACAGAGCACTGAAATTCAGTTAAACCCACTTATAAAAATAAATTTCAAAAGCAAAATGCCAAAACAGCGAAACAGTGAGAAAGTCTTAAAAATTACGTTCAGGGCCTGTGATGCAACCTGGATTGACCACCTTTACACCCACAGCTGGAAGAGACATAAGACTGGACACTTGGGGCTGACAAGATTGCTGAGGTTGTGTGAGCAAAAGAACACCACTTAGAGCAATACTGTGTGCTACCCATTCTAGTGGTCCCAACTCTCCATGTTTAAGGGAATCTTCCTACAGTTAAAACATGCATGGGAAACCCAGTTGATGGTACACTGTGTAATTGGGAAAGTTTTCTAAAAGGTACCTCATTTTTCCTTTTGTCGTGTTCGGCTTCGCCATTCCATCTGCATTACTCAAAATCTCCCCACTTGGAGTGTCAGAGCCTTTACCCTCCCGTTATGCACAGTTTGCAAATTGTGCAGAGGATGAAAAGGAAGAGGGGGAATAAATGAGAGATTAGTTGTAGGTGTTTGAATGGGCATATGTTACTCTAGTTTCCCACCCGGAAGAGGAATTAACCAAAGGTTCAGCCTGAAGCCCCGGAACCAGATGAGGGCCTAAAGACATCCTGCGGTATTGCAGCCAGCTCACAAATAGGCGAGTTGAAAAATGGAAATCAGGGGCACAGCAATTCAAAACTTGCAGAGTTATAAAGGAAAACTATCATCCACATATATATTGAGGTAAGACAGTGAAGATGATTTGAATGCAAGGCAGAATTGAAGGAAACAGATTTCAAGTGGTAGATTGGAGTCATCTTTAAAGCACATGAAAAGCGACAGAATTTCGACCATGTTGCCCTTGTCTGAAAAGGGAGTATGTGTATTTTCTTGAATATATTCGAGAAAAAAATGCATACGCCCATTTTTGGCTAAGAAAACCATCAGGCATTGCCAATCCACACTACAGAGAAGTGTCCCTTACCTCCAGTCAAAAGGGCCATCCGCAAATAGTGTAAATACCACAAATGCAGGACAGGCCATGGAGAAAAGGGAGCCTGGTTACACCAATGGACAGGATGTAAATTGCCAACAGCCTCTCTGGAGAACTGTATGTTGTTTTCTAAAACAGAGCTACAGAGCATAACACACTTCCACTCATGGGCGTGTATTTTGGAAAACTAAAAATCCATAACACACAGCCAGCCCAACTTTAGGGCTGCTCTGTTTACAAGAACCTCGACTTCGGTACACTTTACATATCCCAGGAAAGGAAAAAAACAAAATGGATATAGATGTTGTGGTACTTATATACAATGGAATGTCACTCAGACATAAAATCAATGTCATAAGGCCAATAGCAGCTTAATGAGTGGCTTTAGGTACGATGATGCTAAGTGAAATGAGCCACAAAGAAAATGAAACATATTGTAATATATCACTTATAGAGGGAATGTAAACATGGCTACACATGAACTGAATTTCAAAAGAGAACAGAGTTACACATTTAGAAAACACACTTATGCCTCCTTAAGGGGAAAGGTGACGTGGGGTGATGTGTAAAAGCAGAGTTTGAAATTAGCACAGATCCCATTCCATATACCAAATATGTAATAGACAAGACCTACTCCTTTCTCAATGAACTGGACACAAAACACCCTATTCACTGAAGAGGAATATATCTGACTGGTAATAACCTTGAAACCTATGTATTTATATGTCTCCATAATGGAATCAAGTGTATGTAGATTGGCATAAACACAGATCAATGGAACAGGACAGAAAGCCCAGAGATAAACCTACATACCTATGGCTATCTCATCTATGATAAAGGAGCTAAGGATATACAATGGAGAAAAGACAGTCTCTTCAGTAATTGGTGCTGGGAAGACTGGACCCCTACACATAAAAGAATGAAATTAGAACACTCCATAACACCATACACAAAAATAAACTCTAAATTGATTAGAGATCTAAATATAAGACCAGACACTATAAAACACTTAGAGGAAACCATAGGCAGAACACTCTATGACATAAATCACAGCAAGATCCTTTTTGACCCACCACCTAGAGAAATGGAAATAAAAACAGAATTCAACAAATGGGACCTAATGAAACTTAAAAGCTTTTACACAGTACAGGAAAACATAAACAAGATGCAAAAACAACCCTCAGAATGGGAGAAAATATTTTCATATGAAGCAATTGACAAAGGATTAATCTCCTAACTTTACAAGCACCTCATGTAGCTCAATTTCACAAAAACAAACAACCCAATCCAAAAACGGGCAGAAGACCTAAATAGACATTTCTCCAAAGAAGATATACAGATTACCAAGAAACAGATGAAAGGATGCTGAACATCACTAATCATTAGAGAAATGCAAATCAAAACTACCCTGAGGTATCACCTCACAGCAGTCAGAGTGGCAATCATCAAAAAAATCTACAAAACAATAAACGCTGGAGAGGCCTTTATTGGAGAAAAGGGAACACACTTGCACTGTGGGTGGGAATGTAAATTGATATGGGCACTAGGGAGAACAGTACGGAGGTTCCTTTAAATAACTAACAATAGAAGTACCATATGACACAGCAATCCAACTACTGGGCATTTGCCTTGTGAAAACCATAATTCAAAAAGAGTTATGTACAAAAATGTTCATTGCAGCTCTATTTGCAATAGCCAGGACATGGAAGCAACCTAAGTGTCCATCGACAGATGAATGGATAAAGAAGATCTGGTGGGAGGGAGACGCAAAAGGGAGGGGATATGGAAACATATGTATATGTATAACTGATTAAATTTGTTATAAGGCAAAAAATTAAAAAAAAAATCAGAGTAAGACAGAAATTATAAGAATGTATAGTGTTTAAAATAAACAGATCAAAAGCAAAAAAAAATAATAATAAATTGATTAAAATAAAATTAAAAAATAAAAAAAACAAAAAACAAACAAACAAACAAAAAAAAAGAAGATCTGGCCATATATACAATGGAATATTACTCAGCCATAAAAAGAAGCAAAACTGAGTTATTTGTACTGAGGTGGATGGACTTAGAATCTGTCCTACACAGTGAAGTAAGTCAGAAAGGGAAAAACAAATACTGTATGTTAATAGAGATATATGGAACCGAATGAAGAAAAAAAAAGATTTTGAAGAACCTAGTGGCAGGACAGGATTAAGGACACAGACATAGAGAAAGGACTTGAGGACACCGGAAGGGGAATGGGTTAGCTGGGACAAAGTGAAAGAGTGGCATGGACATAAATACATTACCAAATGTAACACCGATAGCTACTGAGAATCAGCCACATAGAACAGGGAGATCAGCTCAGTGCTTTGTGACCACATAAAGAGGTGGGATATGGAGTGTGGGAGGGAGATGCAAGAGGGAGGGGATCTAGTGATATTTGTATATGTATAGCTGATTCACTTTGTTATACAGCAGAAACGAACACTCCATTGTAAATCAATTATACTCCAATAAACGTGTAAAAGGAAAAAAAAAAAAAAAGAAAGAAGGCCCAGGGATAAACCTACACACCTATGGTCAACTAATCTATGACAAAGGAAGCAAGACTATACAATGGAGATAAGACAGTCTCTTCAGTCATTGGTCCTGGGAAATATGGACAGCTACATGTAAAAGAATGAAATTAGAACACTCCCCAACACCATACATAAAAATATATTCAAAATGGATTTGAGACCTTAATGTAAGACCGGACAGTATAAAACTCTGAGAGGAAAACTTACGAAGGATACTCTGACGTAAATCACAGCAAGATCTTTTTTGATCCACCTCCTATAGTAATGAAGTAAAAAAGAAATCTATACAGATGGGACCTAATGAAACTTAAAAGCTTTTGCAAAGCAAAGGAAACTACAAACAAGATGAAAAGACAACCCTCAGAATGGCAGAGAATATTTGCAAACGAATCAATGGACAAATGATTAATCTCCAATATATATAAACAGCTCATGCAGCTCAATATTAATAAAACAAACAACCCAATACAAAAATGGAAGAAGATCTAAATAGATATTTCTTCCAAGAAGACATAGAGATGGCCAGTACGCACATGAAAATCTGCTCAACATCACTAATTATTAGAGAAATGGAAATCGAAACTACAATGAGGTATCACGTCACATCATCAGAAAATCTACAAACAACAAATGATGGAGAGGGTGTGGAGAAAAGGAACCTTCTTCCACTATTGTTGGGAATGTAAATTGATACAGTCTCTATGGAGAACAGTATGGAGGTTCCTTAAAAAACTAAAAATAGAATTACCATATAATCCAGCAATCCCACTACTGGGCATATACCCAGAGAAAACCATAAATCAAAAAGATACATTCACCACAATGTTCATTGCAGCACTATTTACAATAGCCAGGTAATGAAAGCAACCTAAGTGCCCACAGACAGACGAATGGATAAAGATATGGTACATATATACAATGGAATGTTACTCAGCCATACATAGGAATGAAATTGGGTCATTTGTAGAGACCTTGATGGATCTAGAGACTGTCATACAGAGTGAAGTAAGTCAGAAAGAGAAAAACAAATATTGTATATTAATGCATATATGTGGAACCTAGAAAAATGACACAGATGAACCGGTTTGCAGGGCAGAGATAGAGACACAGATGTAGAGAACAAACATATGGACACCAAGGGGGGAACACCATGTGAGGGTGGTGGTGGGATGAATTGGGAGACTGGGATTCACATGTGCACACTTATATGTATAAAATATATATCCAATAAGAACCTGCTGTATAAAAGAAATAAATAAATTTTAAAAAATTAAAAATAAATAAATAACATTTAATAAAATAAAACAGAAAAAAGTTTTTCCCTTCACATAGACGTCTTTATATTAATGCATTATTTCCATGTTTATATCTCCAAATTTAAAAAAAAAGTGGAATAAATAAAATCTACCTTGAAACAAAAAGAAAAAAAGAAGAAAAAAAAAACAGAACCCACCAGTTATACAGAGGAAAATCATATCAGGGCACTTGCTCCAGTGGTAAAAAATTCTTAAGTTGGTCAGAGGTGGGAAATCATCTCCCATGCAGTCAGCAGCGCTCCCCCCCACAAGGAGCATCCTCACTGCAAAGCTGGGGGACTGTGTCGAGTCGTCTGTGAGTAAATGTGAGCTGAGCCCCAGTCCTGCTGCAGCTGAACTCTTCCCACCCTTTCCAGGTAAAACACCTGAATATGTACAAGCACTTGCAAGCCTACAGGAAGGGCTGTGGAGCCACACCAGCGACAGCACGCAGGCCGACTTGGTGCCTGCAGGCCAGTCAGTATGGTCCTGGACCCAGATGCCCTTCTGGAAGCTTTCCTTTCCCCTGCCTGAGATACCCCTCCTGCCACAGCCCACACTGCTTTTTTACTTCCTCACCTCTGCCTGAGGAGAAAATCCAGTGGCAGGTATGGATGACACATCCTCTTCTTTAGCAGGTGGCAGCCTAGCAACTCCTGCGAAAAGTCCAGCAGAGCCCCACTCACACTGAGCCACCCACAAAGCCACGGCCCCTCACTCCCTCCCACCACCCCAGCCCCGAAACTGCTGACGGGGCAGAGAATATGGCGTCAGGCACAGCTACAGGGGCTCTTGCTGACTGGAGAGGTGTTTATATTGACCTCAACCCAGGCACACCTGGGGAGGGTTGGCAGGCAGTGTCACGCTGCCCAAATCAGCCAATCCGCACCCCTCAGGGACTCACAGTAGCAGAAAATGAACCTTGCTAAACGGGCCAGGCCCAAGGAACAGGTGTTGGCCTTAGAGTCAGGCTAGACAAGGGGCTGCAGCTGCGGCTTGTTTTCTTATCATTTTATCTGGTCCATGAGTGGAAAACAACTTCAAGAATACACTATCCTAATGAGAGGAACCCAGGAGTCAGGGAGAGGAGTGATGGTGGGTGGAGACAGAGGCCTGGTGCCCTGGCTGCAGTGGAAGTGTCTGGAAGACCAGGCAGAGAGAGGCTGCACAGAGTGATAGCCAGGGTCACAGACCTGTCAGAGCTGCTGTTTGTTAGTTCAAGTCCTGCTCTGAGGTGTTCTGTGTCAGCTGTGAGCGACAGGTTAGCTGGGGGTTCTCTGCAAGGTGGGCTATGTGCACAGTTCCTGTGTGTCCAGCCCTGCTGGGGTACCTGCCCAGGGGAGCTCTGTATCCTGGGAAGGGCCTGACTATGAGAGCCCCATGGGCTGCTGGGTAGCTGCACAGGTGAGCTCCATACCCTGGGATGAACTTGACAACGAGAGCCCCGTGGGCTGTGGGGTGGGGTGTGCAGCCCATGTGAGCTCCATATCCTGGGATTGGCCTGACCACGAGATCCCCATGGGCTGCTGGAGACCTGGTAAAGGATATCAGGACAGTCAGTGAAGCCACCGAGGATATACATCCAGTAGCTCCTATTTCCTACACCCTGCTGCTCATTCTACCATCCACCAGGCCATGGCATTCTGTATTACACTTCAATGATGCCTTCTTCTGTATTCCATTCATCTCAGAGTCACAAGAATTTTTGGCTTGTGAGTGGCAGGACAAAACATGTAACAAAAGCATTAATGCTGGGCCGTCCTGCCCCAATGGTTCAAAAATCCCCACACCATCATTGGGGAAATGTCCTCTAAAGACCTAAAAGTTCTACCTCTGTAAAAGGGAACCCTCCTTCAATATGCCGATGACATTCTGATCACCAGGCCTACTAAAGACGCCTCTGAACTACCTAGGCAAAAAAGGATAGAAGGTGTCCAAGAAAAAAGCTCAAATATCCCAGGCTCAGGTGACATGCCTGGGCTTCATTCTCACAGATATTCGGAGAAACGCATCCCAGGATAGGGAAGAAGCCATTTGCAGCCTTTCCTCTTCTAAAACTAGAAGACAGCTTAGGGGTTCCTGGGGAGGCCAAGGTTTTCTGCATCTGGATCCCTAACTACAGTCTGATAGCTGGGCCTCTACATGAAACACTGACACGAAAAGATGATGACCCTTTTGTATAGAATCCAGAAGCAGCCTTTCAAGAATGGAAAGAGCAGTCAATTTAGACCCTTGACCAGGAACTCCCTAATTTAGCTAAACCCTTTGACCTTTACATACCCGGTCAAAGGTTAATTGCCCTTGGAGCCTTAGTGCAAAAACTGGGACCACTTGAAATGGAGCAACACAAGAATGCCCTTCAGGTATGATAAACTATGGTCACCAAGGGCTTTGCCCACCAACTCATCAGGCCAGGATACTGGGGTATCTAAAAAGCTAGAAATCAGCAGCCCACAAGGCCAGCTCCCTCCTAAGGGAAAAGGACCCCACGTCGTGATCCTAACCACCCATCATGCCCTGAAGTTGCAGGGGTCGCTCTGTGGACACACTGACCTCGAGTGAGGATGCCCTCCAACTCCACCTCCAGAGAGACAAACGGGGGCAATGGGCCCCCAAGATGACTCGTGTGACCATCACTTGACCTGGAGTTTCTCTCAGAAAACAAGAAGACTGTGCCCCTAAAGAGCAGACTACTGCTTGCAGGACTTACTGCACCCAGAGGGGAGCTAATAAGCTTGGCGGGGGAAATGTATATCACGCTTTCACCATAGAAATCCCTACAGACACTGCGGTGATGGTGGCCAATATGACCGGCTGGACTGCTGGCTACTTCTAAAGGCCGTTGACTCAGTGGACGTCATGGTCCTGGATCACCACTGACACTGGACGGTCTGGGAGTTGCGCGGGCAGGGTTCTGACACATGGTTCTGTTTGTACATTAATTCAGGGACCTAATTAAAGAAAGCACAGACTACTGGTCAGAGCATCTAGGCTGGCAAAAACCTTCAGCCTAGGTCGCCGAACAAATGTGGGGTGGGGTGAAACCTGCCACCTCAACATCTATGCGCATCTCTTTCCTGGACACTTCAAGGTCATTAGAATCTATAACACATCCAATGTTGGTGCTCAGGCGTACGAGAAATGAGGCAGGAGGCATTGGGACAATCAACCTCACCTGGAGGCTGTTGGGGAGTGGTTTTGCCCCTCCACCAAGGTATCAGGGCTGCCACCACAGCATGAAGCAGTTACAAAAGAGGGGTCTGCACCCTCAACACCCCAAGAATGAGGAACGGAACAAAAAGCAGAGGAGGTGTTCGTCTCCGGAAATGTTCATTAAAAATTCCTGTGAGATAAAAAGTGAACCTGGGCAATAAAATAAAGTCTAACCTGTTTTTCCTTTGTGCTTTGTCTAATTTCACGTGCTCCTAGGGTTCTGCATGCAGAGACCCCACACCCGGCACTTCAGACCCGATTTCCTAGTGCAGAATGTCTGGGTCGACACCTCAGCTAGCAGAGTCCCATGCAGACTCCACGGCATAGAGCCTGAGCTGCAGCCAACCCAGCCCTCGAGAGCTCCATCCCCTCCCTCCCACTGACGCTGCCGGGATCCCTACACAGCAGCCCAGCCCACAGCCCGTGGGGGACTGCACGCTCTCACCTCTCCATTCAGTTTTCAAAATAATGTTTCCTTTGCTTCTGAACCAAACTCAGTCTTGATCTCTTGGCTCCAATGACACTGGGCACGGGGACTTCTGTTGGGGTCCACTCTGGAGGATCAGTAACAGAAATTGAGAACATTTTAACTTCAATGAACAGATGTGTGAGCCAAACTGTAGTTAACATAGAGCAGTGTATAATGCTCGTGTCAAATGAGATGTTTCTAAGACTTACCTTTGATATTTCCATCACTTTACTATAAGCAAGTTCAGTGAAGACGTCTGTCTTATTTGTCAGGTCAACATTAGAGAAATGAAGTGATTTATTTCCTTGGATGTACATCAAATACTCTTGGCTGAAGCTTCAATCTTGTTTTGAATGCTTTTCTATTGAAAAGGATACCTCTCTTTCAGCTCCCCCATTTCCGAGAAGTATAAAATCTTATAATTTATTATTACCAAAGGGGAAAGGTAGGACAAGGGATAAATTAACAGTTTGGGATTAACACATACACACTGCTATGTATAAAATAGATCATCAACAAGGAACAACTGTATAGCACAGTGAACTACACTGAATATTTTGCAATAACCTATAAGGGGAAATAATCTGAAAAAAGAATAGATATTTTTATTGACATCATCTATCAATGACAGATAAAATGTAACCTAAGCAAGGCCGATGGTGAACGCTTCTGACCCTGAAGATTTCAATCATCTAAAGTTTGGGCTCTGCCTATTTCCCAAGGCCCTTAATGGACATATGTGTAGTTGTAGCTTAAAAATTCCCCAGTTTGGGGTACGGGGAGCCACTGATTTGGAAAAATCCCTGGTGTTCTCCTTCCATGCACGGGACCCTTCCTACAGCTAAAACATGCCTGTCACACCTAGAGGATGGTACACCATTTGATCGGAAAGAGTTTGGAAAAGGCACCTCATCTCCTCATCGCCTGGTGCTCGGGTTCACCCCTCGAGCATCTTTCCTAAAAATCTCCTCACTTGGGGATATCAGCACCGTCAACATCCTGTTGCACACAGTTTGGAATTTGTCCAGAGGATGAAGCGGAAGGATGAGAAAAATTTAGAGACAAGTCTTAGGTGTTCGGACAGGCACATGCCACTCTAATTTCTAATCTGGAAGACAAATTCATCAAAGGCTAGAATTGCCCACAGAAACAGAATAAGTCTAGAGGAAATCCCGCTGTTTTGTGTCCAGTTTCCAAAAACACAAGTTGAAAAATGGAACTCAGGGGCACTAAAATTCATGAAACTGCAGAGTTGAAAATATCTATCGTCGAAAAATGTCTTAAGGTAAGTCACAGAAAAGGACTTGTAAGCAAGGGAGAGTGGCAGGAAACAGATTTGAAGAGGTAGAAAGGACTCCCCATTAAAGCACAAGAAAAGGGGCTGAACATCGCCAATGATGCAGGTGGCACAAAAGGGCGTATGCATTTTTTCTGAATATATTCAAGTAAAGGCCATACACACTTTTTATCCAACCAAACAGGTGGGCACTGGAAATCAATACTACAAAATATATCACTTCACATCAGTCAGAAGGGCCATCCACATAAAGTGTAAACACCAGAAATGCAGGACAGGGCGAGGAGAAAAGGGAGCCCTGTGAGGCTGATAGTGGAATTGTAAGTTGCCAACGGCCACTCTGCAGAAGTGTATTGTGTTTGCTAAAACATCTAAAAACTGAGCTGCAGAGCATAAGGCACTTGCACTCATGGTCGTATACCTTGGGAAAAACAAAAATGGACAGTAAACAGGAACCACAACGTTTACCACCTCTCTGTTAAAAAGGGCCTCCACTTGGATATAACCTAAATGTCCCTGGAAGGATAAAATGGATAAAAGAGATGGGGTACTTATGTAGAGTGGAATATTACTCATCCAGAAATCAATGAAATAAGGCCAGTTGGAACACCTCTGGAGGAGTTACATACGATCATTCTAAGTGACATATGTCAGGAAGAAAAAGACACATATCATAAGATGTCACTTAAAGGTGGAATCAAACATGGCTACACATGAAATAAACTACAAAACAGAAACATAGTCAAATATGTAGAAAATAGACATGAGGCTGCTAAATGGGAAAGGTGGGGAATGGTGAGGTATTATCCAGGAGGTTGAAATTAGCAAATATACCATTCCAAGTACCAAATTGAATAACTGACAAGGCCTACACGGTACCTCAAAGAACTGCACTCAGCCCACTCAAGTCACTGGACAATAATACATATGACTCGTAAGCATCTGAAAAATAATTCACTGTTGTCTCACAGTACATGAATCAAGTGGATGTACAGCAGCAAAAAACAGAGCTTTGAAAATCAGCTGTAACCAATATAAAAATAAATTTAAAAATATTTATAAAAACGGTGAGACAGACAAAAATTCTTACAACTTTTGTTGAAGGGCTACGATGTAACATGGATTGAACACATGT
Source organism: Mesoplodon mirus (assembly GCF_964341445.2). Classification (NCBI taxonomy): domain Eukaryota; kingdom Metazoa; phylum Chordata; class Mammalia; order Artiodactyla; family Ziphiidae; genus Mesoplodon; species Mesoplodon mirus. The sequence continues at coordinate 392,387 of NW_028295627.1, read as the reverse complement.
AGACCCACAGCAGGATGATATATAAGGCTGGAAGCTATGCAGGCTAAGAGATGTTAGAGAGGCTGGGTGAGGAAATGCAGATCTTTTAAAGTAATACTGCCTGGTATCCATTCCATGGGTCCCAAATCGGCAGTTTCAAGGGAATCTTCTGATAGCGAAAACATGCCTGCAAAACCGAGATGAATGTACACCGTGTGCTCAGGAAAGGTGTCTAAAATGAACCTCATTTTTGATCTCCTGGTGCTGAGGTACGCCATTCCAGCCACATTACTAAAAATCTCCCCACTTTGAGAATCAGCACCTTTAACCTCCTGTTTCACACAGTTTGCAATTTGTGCAGAGGATAAATGGGAAGGGGGAACCAATGAGATATTAGCTGTAGGAGTTTTGACAGGCACATGTCACTCTAATTTCCCATTAGCAGAAGAATTAACCAAAGGCTCAGCCTGCCTCCTCAGAACCAGAATAGTGCCAGAAGCAATCCAAAGGTTTGGCGGCCAGCTCACAAAAAAGCGAGTTGCAAAATGGAGCTCAGGAGCAGACAATTCAAAGACCTGCAAAGATATAAATGATAACCAACGTCCAAAAATATATTCAGGTAAGGCAACGAAGAGGATCTGAATGAGAGGCAGAATTGCAGGAAACAGATTTCAAAAGGTAGATTGTACTCACATTTAAAGCATATGAAAAGCAGCAGAATTTCTCAAATGATGCAGTTGGGCAAAAGGGTGTATGCCATTTTTTCGTGAATATCTTCAGGAAAAAAACACATACAGAGTTTTTGGCCAACCAAGCAAGCGGGAAATGCAAATCTGCACAACAAAGAAGTCTCAATTTCCACTGCTCAGAAAGGCCATCCAAAAAATGTGAACAAACCAGAAATGCTGGAGAGGCCATGGAGAACAGGGAGCCTAGTCACGCTGATGGGTGGGGTATAAATATCCAAGAGCCACTCTGAAGAAGTGTATGTTGTTTCCTAAAACGTTTAAATACAAAGCCCCCGAGCAAAGGGGACTTCAACTCATGGACATATAACTTGGGAAGACTAAATATCGACAAGACACAGGCACCCCAAAGTTTAGGGCTGCTCTGCATACAAGAACCTAAACTTTGGTACACCTAAAATACCCCAGGAAAAAGAGAAATGCATAAATAAATTGTGGTAATTTTGTACAACGGAATATCACTCAGACGTGAAATCAATGTCATAAGGCCAGTAGCAGCATAAAGAGTGGATTTAGGTATGATGATTCTAAGTGAAATTAGTCACACAGAAAAAGAATCTTATCATAAGATATCACTTACAGAGGAATGTCAACATCACAACACATGAACTGAATTAAGAAAGAGAACAGAGTCTCACATTTAGAAAACACTCTTATACCTGTTTAATGGGATAGGAGACGTGGGGTGATGCATAAAACCAGAGTTTGATATTAGCACAGGTACCATTCCATAAACCAAATAGAGAATAGACGAGACCTACCCCTTCCTCAGTGAACGGGACTCAAACCCTCTATTCTCCACAGAGGAATATATCTGACTAGTGAGCATCTTAAAACCTATGTATTGATTTGTCTCCATAAGGGAATCAAGTGTGTCTAGACGGGTATAAACACGTCAGTGAAAATCAGCTCAACCGCACTATAAAAATGAATTTCAAAAACAAACAGAAAAACAGCGAAATTCTTACACAATTCCTTCAGGGTTTCTGATGAAACCGGGAATGACCCTATCTGCAAAGACAGCTGGATGAGACATAAGGCTGGACACTTGGGACTGAGAGGACTGGTGAGATTGGGAGAGAAAATGCAGACCCTTTAAAGTAGTAATGCATGCCACGATTCCATGGATCCCAAATCTCCGGGTAGTAGGGAATATCACTACAGTTATAAAATGTATGGGAAACCTAGAGAATGGACACCCTGTGATGGTGAAAGATTTCTAATAGTCTCCTAATTTTTCCTCTCCTTGTGCTACAGTTTGGCATTCCAACTGCTTTACTATCATTCTCCCAACTTAGGAGAGCCAGCCCCTATAACCTCCTGGTTTGCACAGTTTGCTAATTGTGCAGAGGATGAAAGGGAAGAGGGAGAACCAATCAGAGAGTAGATGTAGGCATTTGGACGGGCACATGTCACTCTAAATTCCAGTCAGGAAGAAGAATTAACCAAAGCCTCAGCCACCCACAGGGAACAGTATATCCACCCCTGGAACAAGTATAGGTCCTGAAGCAAAATTGTGAATTTGCGGTCAGCTCCCAAAAATGGGATTTGAAAATTGGAGCTCACGGGCACAGCAATTCACAAACCTACAGTTATAAAGGACTACTGTCTTCCAAAAATCAGTTGAGGGAAGGCAACGAAGCTGACTTGAAAATGAGGCAGAATTGCACAAAACATATTTCAAGAGGTAAATAGGAATCGCCTTTAAAGCACAGGAAAAGCATCACAACTTCGACAATGATGCACTTGGCCAAAAAGGGCGTATGCTTTTTCCCCTGAATATATTCAGGAGAAAACGCATACGACCTTTTTGGCCAAGCAAGCAAGCAGGCAATGCAAATCCACACTACAAAGAATTGTCACTTCCCACGGGTCTAAAGGGACATCTGAAAATCTGTAAAAACCAGAAGGGCAAGAGGGAGATGACAAGGGCATGAAGCAATATGATCCAAGTGTCATAAAGGATTGTGATGACAAGCGCATGGAGCATTGTGATGACAAGATTATGTAGCATATTCCTGACAAAGGCATGGAGCATTGTGATGACAAGTTTCATGGAGCACTGTGATGACAAGTGTCACGGAGCATTGTGATTACAGGGGTCATGGAGCATTGGGATGACAAGGGCATGGAGCATTTTGATGACAAGAGTCCCGGATCATTGTGTTGTCAGGGTTCATGGATCATTGTGATGACAGGAGTCATGGAGCATTGTGATGACAGGGGTCATGAAGCATTGTTATGAGAAGGTCAAGGAGCATTGGGCTGAAAACGTTCATGGATTATTGTGATGACAGGGGCCATGGAGGCTTGTGATGACAAGGTACTGGAGCATTGTGATGAGAAGACCATGGAGACTTGTGATGACAAGTCTCATGGAATATTCTGATGAAAAGGGGCATGGAGCATTGTGATTACAGGGGTCTTGGGGCATAGTGATGACAACGGCATGGGGCATTGGGATGAGATGGCCATGGAGTGTTTGGATGACATGCATAATGGAGCTTTTGATGACAAGGGCATGGAACTTTGTGATGAAAAAGTCATGGAGCCTTGTCATGACAGGGTTAAGGGAGCATACTGAAGACAAGTGTCAGGGAGCATTGTGATGACAAGTGTATTGAGCATTTTGATGACAAAGATCATGGAGCATTGTGATGAGAAGACCATGGATAACTGTGATGACGAGCGTCATGGGGCGTTGTGATGATAAGTGTTATGGAACATTTTGATCACAAGGATTTGGAGCATTGTGATGACAGAGGTCATGGAGCATTTTGATTTCATTGTAATGACAATAGCATGAAGCATTTTGATGATGGGCATGGTGTATTGTGATGACAGAGATCATGGAGCATTGAGATGAAAAGGGGCATGGAGCATTTTGATTACAGGGTTCTTGGAGCATTGTGATGACAAGGGCATGGAGCCTTGTGATGACAAGGCCATGGAACATCGTGATGGCAGGGGTCATGGAGCATTGTTATGACAGGCGATATTTAGAATTGTGATGGAAAGGGCATGGAACATTGTGATGAGAAGGCCATGGAGCATTCTCATAACATGCGTCATGGAGCTTTGTGATGACAAGATCATGGAGCAATGTGATGAGAGCGTTCATGGAGCATTGGGATGACAATGACAGTGAGCATTGTGATGAAAAGTTCATGGAGCATTGTGGTGACACATTTCACAGAGCCTTGTGATGATGAGGACATTGACATTTGTGGTGACAAAGGTCATTGAGCCTTGTGATGACGGGACACATGGAGCATTGTGATGACTGGGGTCATGTAGCATTGTGATGACAGGAGCATGGAGCATTGGTCTGACAAGTTTCATGGATAATTGTGTTGACAGAGGGCATGGCACATTGTTATGACAAGGGCATGAAGCATTGTGATGACAAGGTCATGGCGTATTGTGAAGACAGGTGTCAGGGACCATTGTGATGGCATATTTCATGTTCCATTGTGATGACAATGACATGGAGCATTGTGATGCCAAGTGTTATGGAGGATTGTGATGACAAAGGTAACGGAGCACTGTGACAACAAGGGCTTGGAGCATTGTGATGACAAGGGACATGGAGCATTGTGATGACCAGGGCATGGAGCATTGTTATGGCAAGACCGTGGAGCACTGTGATGAGAAGGCCATGGATAATTCTGGTGACGAGCATCATGTAGCACTCTAATGAGAAAGGGCATGGAGCATTGTGATGATACGTCTCATGGAGAATTGTGATGACAGGGGTCATGGATCATTGAGATGACAAAGGTCATGGAGTATTCTGATGACAAGCTTGTGGAGTATTGTGATGACAAAGCATTTAACACTGTGATGGGAAGTGTCATGGAACATAGTGATGCCAAGATCGTGGAGAATTGTGATGACAGGGAACATAGAGCATTGTGATGAACAGGGCATGGAGCACTGTGATGGCAAGACCGTGGAGCACTGTGATGAGAAGTCCATGGATAATTGTGATGATGAGCGTCATGGAGCGCTATAATGACAAGCGGCATGGAGCATTGTGATTTCAGGGGTCTTGGAGCATTGTGATTACAAGGTCATGGATCAATGTCATGAAAAAGGCATGGAGCCTTGTCATGACAGTGTTCAAGGAGCATACTGACGACAAGTGTCAAGGAGCATTGTGATGACAAGTGTATTGAGCATTGTGATGAGAATGGTTATGGAGCATAGTGATGAGAATACCATGGATAATTGTGATTATGAGCATCATGGGTTGTTGTGATGAGAAGTGTTATGGAACATTGTGATCCCAACGGTTTGGAGCATTGTGATGACAGAGGTCATGGAGCATTTTGATTTCATTGTGATGAAAATACCCTGAAGCATTATTATAATGGGCATGGTGCATTGTGATGAAAGGATTCATGGAGCTTTGAGATGAAAAGGGGCATGGAGCATTGTGATAAAAAATGTCTTGGTGCATTGTGATGACAAGGGCATGGAGCATTGTGCTGAGAAGTCCATGGAACTTTCTAATGAAATGCGTCATGGAGCTTTGTGATGACAATGGCATTGAGCAATGTGATGAATGCGTTCATGGAGCATTGTGATGACAAAGACATGGAGCATTGTGATGCCAAGGGTCATGGATCTTTGTGATGACAAAGGTCATGGAGGATTTTGAAGACAAGGGCGTTGTGCATTGTGAGGACAAGGGCAGGGAGCACTGTGACGACAGGGTCATGGAGCAATTTGATGAAAAGTGTCATGAAATATTTTGATGACAGTGGTTATGGAACATTGTGATGCCAGGGGTCATGGAGCATTTTGATGAAAAGATTTTGGGAGCATTTTGATGACAGGGGTTATGGAACATTGTGATGTCAGGGGCCATCGAACATTGTGATGATATGTGCATGTAGCATTGTGATGACAGGAGTCATGGAACATTGTGATGACAGGGGTGAGTGAGTATTGTGACGAATAGTGATGTAACATTGTGATATCAGTGGTGAGAGAGCATTTTGATGAGAAGTGCATGGAGCATTGTGATGACAAGTTTTATGGAGCATTGTGAGGACAAGATTGTGGAGCACTGTGATGACAAGCGCATGGTGCATTTTGATGATGTGTCATGGAGCATCGTGCTGACAAGCGCATGGAGCATTGTGATGACCAGGGTCATGGAGCATTGTGCTGAGAAAGGCATAGAGGATTGTGATGACAAGGGTCAAACAGCATTGTGATGAAAAGTTCATGGAGCATTCTGGTTAAAATGGTCACAGAGACTGTTGATGACGAGGGCATGGACCATTGAGATGATAAAGGTCATGAAACATTGTGATGAATGAAGTCACGGAGCATTGTGATGACAGGGGTCATGGAACAATGTGATAACAAGGGATTGGAGCATTGTGATGACAAGGGCATGGAGCATTGGAATAATAAGTTTCATGGATTATTGCGATGAGAGTTGGAATGGCGCATTGTGATGACAAGGGCATGGAGCATTGTGATGACCAGGACATACAGTATTGTGAAGACAGGTGTCAGGGAGCATTGTGATGACATATGTAATGGCCTATTGTGATGACAATGGCATGGAGCATTGTGATGCCAAGTGTCATAGAGGATTCTGATGACAAAGGTAATGGAGCATTGTGATGAGAAGACCATGGATAATTGTGATGATGAGCGTCATGATGTTTTGTGATGATAAGTGTTAAGGAACATTGTAATCACAAGGGTTTGGAGCATTATGATGACAGAGGTCATGGAGTATTTTGATTTCATTGTGATGACAATAGCCTGAAGCATCATGATGATGGGCATGGTTCATTGTGATGACAGGGTTCATGGAGCATTGTGATGAAAAGGCTCATGGAGCACTGTGATTACACGGGTCTTGGAGCATTGTGATGACAAGTGCATGGAGCATTGTGAGGAGAAGGACATGGAACCTTCTGATGACATGCATCACGGAGCTTTGTGATGACAAAGGCATGGAGCCTTGTGATAACATGGGTCTTGGTGCATTGTGATGACAAGGGTCATGGAGCCTTGTGATGACAAGGCCGTGGAACATTGTGATGGCACGGGTCATGGAGCATTGTTATGACAGAGGTAATGGAGCATTGTGATGAGAAGGGCATTGAGCATTGTTGTGAAATATTTCATGGATTATTGTGATTAGAGTGGGCATGGAGCATTGTGATGACAAGGGCATGGAACACTGTGATATATAGGTCATGGAGGATTGTAATGACAAGGGCATGAAGCATTGTGATGAGAAGGGCATCGAGCATTGTGATGACAAGTGTCATGGAGCTTTGTGATGACAAGGGCTTGGAGCAATGTGATGAGAGGGTTCATGGAGCATTGTGATGACAATGACATGGAGCATTGTGATGCCAAGGGTCATGGCGCTTTGTGATGACAAAGGTCACGGAGCATTTTGATGACAAGTGTGTGGTGCATTGTGATGAGAAGGGCAGGGAGCATTTTGATGACAGAGTCATGCAGCAATTTGGTGAAAAGTGTAATGGAACATTTTGATGACAGGTGTTATAGAACATTGTGATGCCAGGGGTCATGGAGCATTGGGATGAAAAGGGTCATGGAGCATTTTGATGACAGGGGTTATGGCACATTTTGATGATAAGGGGATGTAGCATTGTGATGACAGGGGTCATGGAGGATTCTGATGAGAAAGGTAATGGAGCATTGTTATGACAATGGCGTGGAGCATTGTGATGACAAGGGTCATGGAGGATTCTGATGAGAAAGGTAATGGAGCATTGTGATGATAATGGCTTGGAGCATTGTGATGACAAGGGTCAGGGTGCATTGTGCTGACAGGTGCATGGAGAATTGTGAAGAAAACGGTCATGGAGTATTCTGATGAAAAGCTTGTGGAGTATTTTGATGACAATGGCATGGAGCATTGTGATGAAAAGGGCATGGAGTATTGTGATGACAGGCATCATGGAGCGTTGTGATGACAAGTGTTATGGAACATTGTGATCACAAGGGTTTGGAGCATTGTGATGACAGAGGTCATGGATCATTTTGATTTCAAGGAGCATGGAGCATTGTGATGACAAGGGCATGAAGCAATGTGATCCCAATGTTTATGGAGGACTGTGATGACAATGGTAATGGAGTATTTTGATGACAAGCGAATAGAGCATTGCAATGAAAATGTCAGGTAGCATTTTGCTGAAAAAAGCATGGAGCATTGTGATGACTGGTGTCATGGAGCACTGTGATGACAAGCGTCACAGAGCATTGTGAATAGAGGGGTCATGGAGCATTGTGATGACAAGGGCATGGATCATTGTGATGACAAATGTCATGGAACATTGGGCTGAAAATGTTCATGGAGTATTGTGATGACAGGGGTGATGGAGCATTTTGATGAGAAGGTCATAGGGCATTGGGCTGAAAATATTCATGGAGTATTGTGATGACAGGGATCATGGAGCATTTTGATGACAAGTTCCTGGAGCACTTTGATGAGAAGACAATGCTGACTTGTGATGACAATTCTCATGGAGCATTCTGATGAAAAGGGACAGGGAGCATTGTGATTACAGGTGTCTAGGAGCATTGTGATGAAAAGGGCATGGAGCATTGTGAGGAGAAAGCCATGGAACATTCTGATGACATGCGTCATTGAGCTTTGTGATGACAAGATCATGGAGCATTGTGATTACATGGGTCTTGGAGCATTATGATTAAAAGGGCATGGATCATTGTGATGAAAAAGGCATGGAGACGTGTCATGATAGGGTTAATGGAGCATACTGATGACAAGTGTCAGGGATCATTGTGATGACAAGTGTATTGAGCATTGTGATGACAAAGGTCATGAAGCATTGTGATGAGAAGACCATGGATAATTGTGATGATGAGCGTCATGGGGTGTTGTGATGATAAGTGTTATGGAACATTGTGATCACAAGGGATTGGAGCATTATGAGGACAGAGGTCATGGAGAATATTGATTTCATTGTGATGACAATAGCCTGAAGCATTATGATGATGGGCATGGTCCATTGTGATGACAGGGTTCATGGAGCTTTGAGATGAAAACACGCATGGAAAATTTTGATTACAAGGGTCTTGGAGCATTGTGATGACAAGGGCATGGAGCATAGTGATGAAAGGGCCATAGAACATTCTGATGACATGCGTCATGGAGCTTTTTGATGACAAGGGCATGGAGCATTTTAATTAGAAGGGTCGTGGATCATTGTGATGACAAGTGTCTTTGAGCCTTCTGATGACAAGGCCGTGGAACATTGTGATGGCAGGTGTCAGGGAGCATTGTTATGACAGAGGTAAGGAGCACTCTGATGAGAAGGGCATGGAGCATTGGTCTGAAATGTTTCATGGATTATTGTGATGAGAGTGGGCATAGAGCAATGTGATGATAAGGGCATGGAACACTGTGATACATGGGTCATGGAGGATTTTAATGACAAGGGCATGGGCCATTGTTATGAGAAGGGCATCGGGCATTGTGATGACAAGTGTCATGTTGCTTTGTGATGACAAGGGCATGAAGCAATGTGATCCCAAGTTTCATGGAGGATTGTGATGACAATGGTAATGGAGTATTGTGATGACAAGCTTATAGAGCATGGTAATGACAAGGTCATGTAGCATTTGCTGACAAAGGCATCTAACATTGTGATGACAGGTGTCATGTAGCACTGTGATGACAAGCGTCACGGAGCATTGTGAATAGTGGGGTCATGGAGCATTGTGATGACAAGGGCATGGAGCCTTGTGATGACAGGTGTCATGGAGCACTGTGATGACAAGCGTCAAGGAGCATTGTGAATACAGGGGTCATGGAGCATTGGGTTGACAAGGGCATGGATCATTGTGATGACAAGGGTCATGGAGCATTGGGCTGAAAATGTTCACGGAGTATTTTGATGACAGGTGTCATGGAGTATTGTGATGACAGAGGTCATGGAGAATTTTTATTTCATTGTGCTGACAATAGCCGGAAGCTTTATGATGAAGGGTATGATGCATTTTGATGACAGGTTTCATGGGGCATTGAGATGAAAAGGGGCATGGAGCATTGTGATTACAGGGGTCTTGGAGCACTGTAATGAAAAGTACATGGAGCATTTTGATGAGAAGCCCATCGAACCTTCTGATGACATGTGTCATGGAGCTTTGTGATTACAAGGGCATGGAGCATTGTGATTACAGGGGTCTTGGAGCATTGTGATGACAAGTGTCATGGAGCCTTGTGATGACAAGACCGTGTATCATTTTGATGACAGAGGTCATGGAGCATTGTTATGACACGGGTAATGGAGCATTTTGATTAGGAGGGCATGGAGCATTGTGATTACAAGGTTTATGGAACATTGCTATGACAAATTTGTGGACCGTTGCGATGAAAAGTTTGTGGCACATTGTGATGACCAGGGTCATGGAGCATTTTTCTGACAAAGGCATGGAACATTGTGATGAGAAGGGTCACAGAGAATGGTGATGAAAAATTCATGGAGCATTGTGGTTACAGGGGTCTTGGAGCATTGTGATGAGAAGTGTCATGGAACCTTGTGATGACTAGGCCGTGGAACATTGTGTTGGCAGGGGTCATGGTGCATTGTTATGAAAGCGGTACTGGATCATTGTGATGAGAAGGGCATGGAACATTGGTCTGAAATGTTTCATGGATTATTGTGATGCGGGTGGGCATGGAGCATTGTGATGACATGGGTACGGAACACTATGATACATGGGTCATGCAGGATTGTAATGACAAGGGCATGGAGCATTGTGATGATAAGGGCGTCGAACATCGTGATGACAAGTGTCATGGAACTTGTGATGACAAGTGCTTTGAGCAATGTTTTGAGATGGTTCATGGAGCATTGTGATGACAATAACATGGAGCATTGTGATGCCAAGTGTCATGGAGCTTTGTGATGACAAGTCATGGAGCATTTTAATGACAAGTGCATGGTGCATTGTGATGAGATGGGCAGGGATCATTTTGATGACCGGGTCATGCAGCAATTTGATGAAATGTGTAATGGAACATTTTGATGGCAGGGGTTTTAGAACATTGTGATGTCAGGGGTCTGGAGCTTTGGGATGAAAAGGAAGGGTCATGGAGCATTTTGATGACAGGTGTCATGGAACATTGTGATGATAAGGGGATGTAGCAGTGTGATGACAGGTTCATGGATCATTGTGATTACAAGGGTGAGGGAGTATTGTGATGACTAGTGATGGAACACTGTGATATCTCTGGTGAGAGAGCATTTTGATGAGAAGTGCATGGAGCATTGCGATTACAAGGTTTATGGAGCATTGCAATGACAAGGTTGTTCACCGTTGTGATGAATTGCGTGTGGCACATTGTGATGACAATGGTCATGGAGCATTTTTCTGACAAAGACTTGGAGCACTGTGATGACAAGGGACACAGAGAATGGTGATGAAAAGTTCATGGAGCATTGTGGTTACAAAAGTCACAGATGCTTGTGATGATGCGGACATGGACCAGTGTGATGACAAACATTATGAAGCATTGTGATGACTGGGGTCACGGAGCATTGTGATGACAGTGGTCATGGAGCATTGTGATGACATGTGTAATGGAACATTGTGCTGAAAAGTGCATGGACCATTGTGATGACAAGGGTCATGGAGCATTGTGGTGAGAATGGCATAGGGCATTTTGATGACAAGGGTCAAAGAGCATTGTGATGAAAAGTTCATGGAGCATTGTGGTTGAAAAGGTCACAGAGACTGTTGATGACGAGGGCATGGACCATTGTGATGACAAAGGTCATGAAGCATTGTAATGACTGGAGTCACGGAGCATTGTGATGACAGGGGTCATGGAGCATTGTGATAACAAGGGCATGGAGCATTGTGATGACAAGTTTTATGGAGCATGGCAATGACAAGGTTGTCGCCTGTTGAGACGAAAACCGCCTGGCACATTGTGATGACAAGGGTCATGGAACATTGTTCTGACAAAGGCATGGAGCATTGTGATGAGAGGGGCATGGAGCAATTGTCTGACAAGTTTCATAGATTATTGTGATGACAGTGTGCATGTTGCATTGTGATGACAAGGGCATGGAGCATTGTGAGGAGAAGTCCATGGAACATTCTGATGACATGCGTCATGGAGCTTTGTGATGACAAGGGCTTGGAGCATTGTGATTACAGGGGTCTTGGAGCATTGTGATGACAGGGGTCATGGAGCCTTGTGATGACAAGGCCGTGGAACATTGTGATGGCAGGGGTCATGGAGCATTTTTCTGACAAATGCATGGAGCATTGTGATGACAAGGGTCACGGAGCTTTCTGATGAAAATTTCATGGAGCATTGTGGTTACAAATGTAACAGAGCCCTGTGATGACGTGGGAATCTATCACTGTGATGACAAATGCTATGAAGAATTGTGATGACTGGAGTCAAAGAGCATTGTGATGACAGGGGTCATAGAGCATTGTGATGACAAGGGCATGGAGGATTGTGCTGAGAAAGGCATAGAGCATGGTGATGACAAGGGGCAAAGAGCATTGTGATGAAATGTTCATGGAGCATTGTGGTTAAAAAGGTCACAGAGACTGTTGATGATGAGGGCATGGACCATTGTGATGACAAAGGTCATGGAGCATTGTGATGACAGGATTCACGGAGCATTGTGATGACATGGGTCATGGAGCACTGTGATAACAAGGGCATGGAGCATTGTGATGACAAGGGCATGGAGCATTGTGATGACCAGGTCTTGCAGTATTGTGAAGACAGGTGTCAGGGAGCATCCTGATGACATATGTAATGGCCCATTGTGATGACAGTTGGATGGAGCATTGTGATGCCAAGTGTCATGGAGGATTTTGATGACAAAGATAATGGAGCATTGTGATGAAAATGGCTTGGAGCATTGTGATGACAAGGGTCAGGGAGCATTGTGCTGACAAGTGCATGGAGAAATGTGATGACAAGGGTCATGGAGCATTCTGATGACAAGCTTGTGGAGTATTTTGATGACAATGGCATGGAGCATTGTGATGAAAACGGCAAGGGGCTTTGTGATGAAAAAGGCATGGAGCCTTTTCATGACAGGGTTCAAGGAGCATTCTGACGACAAGTGTCAGGGAGCATTGTGATGACAAGTGTATTGAGAATTGTGATGACAAAGGTCATGGAGCATTGTGATGAAAATGGCATGGAGTATTGTGATGACAGTCATCATGGAGCGTTGTGATTACAAGTGTTATGAAACATTGTGATCACAAGGGTTTGGAGCATTGTGATGACAATGCTCATGCATCATTTTGATTTCAAAGAGCATGGAGCACTCTGATGACAAGGGCATGAAGCAATGTGATCCCAAGGTTCATGGAGGATTATGATGACAATGGTAAAGGAGTATTGTGATGACAAGCACATAGAGCATTGTAATGACAAGGTCATGTAGCATTTTGCTGACAAAGGCATGGAGCATTGTGTTGACTGGTGTCATGGAGCACTGTGATGACAAGCGTCACGGAGCATTGTGAATACAGGGGTCATGGAGCATTGGGATGACAAGGGCATGAATCATTGTGGTGACAAAGGTCTTGGAGCAGTGGTCTGAAAATGTTAATGGAGTATTGTGATGACAGGGGTTATGGAGCATTATGATGACAGAGGTCATGGAGAATTTTGATTTCATTGTGCTGACAATAGCTGGAAGCATTATGATGATGGGCATGATGCATTGTGATGACAGTTTTCATGGACCATTGTGTTGAAAAGGGGCATGGAGCATTGTGATTACAGGGGTTTGGGAGCCTTGTGATGACAAGGGCATGGAGCATTTTGAGGAGAAGACCATGGAACATTCTGATGACATGTGTCATGGAGATTTGTGATGACAAGGGCATGGAGCATTGTGATCACAGGGGTTTTGGAGCATTGTGATGACAAGGGTCATGGAGCATTGTTATGACTGGTGTAATGGAGCATTGTGATGAGAAGGGCATGGAGCATTGTAATTAGAAGTTTTATGGAGCATTGCCCTGACAAATTTGTGGACCGTTGGGATGAAAAGCGTGTGGCACATTGTGATGACAAGTGTCATGGAGCATTTTTCTGACAAAGGCATGGAGCATTGTGATGACAAGGGTCTCAGAGCATTGTGATGAAAAGTTCATGGAACATTGTGGTTACAAAAGTAACAGAGCCTTTTGATGATGCGAGCATTGACCATTGTGATGACAAATGTTATGAAGAATTGTGATGACTGGAGGCACAGAGCATTGTGATGACAGGGGTCATGGAGCTATGTGATGACAAGGGCATGGAGCATTGTGCTGAGAAAGGCATAGATCATTGTGATGACAAGTGTCAAAGAGCATTGTGATGAAATGTTCATGGAGCATTGTGCTTAAAAAGGTCACAGAGACTGTTGATGATGAGGGCATAGACCATTGTGATGACAAAGTTCATGGAGCACTGTGATGACTGGAGTCACGGAGCATTGTGATGACAGGGGTCATGGAACATTGTGATAACAAGGGCATGGAGCATTGTGATGACAAGGGCATGGAGCATTGGTCTAATAATGTTCATGGAGTATTGCGATGACAGTTGGAATGGCGCATTGTGATGACAAGGGCATGGAGCATTGTGATGACCAGGTCATGCAGTATTTTGAAGAGAGGTGTCATGGAGCACGTGATGACATATGTAATGGCCCATTGTGAAAACAACGGCCTGGAGCATTGTGATGCCATATTTCATGGAGGATTCTGATGACAATGTTAATGGAGCATTGTGATGACAAGGATCAGGGAGCATTGTGCTGAAAAGTGCATGGAGAATTGTGATGACAAGGGTCATGGAGCATTCTGATGAAAAGCTTGTGGAGTATTTTGATGACAATGGCATGGAGCATTGTGATGAAAATGGCATGGGGCTTTGTGATGAAAAAGGCATGGAGCCATTTTGTGACAGGTTTCAAGGAGCATTCTGACGACAAGTGTCAGGGAGCATTGTGATGACAAGTGTATTGAGAATTGTGATGACAAAGGTCATGGAGCATTGTGATGAAGAGGGCATGGAGTATTGTGATGACAGGCATCATGGAGCGTTGTGATGACAAGTGTTATGGAACATTTTGATCACAAGTGTTTGGAGCATTGTGATGACAGAGGTCATGCATCATTTTGATTTCAAGGAGCATGGAGCATTGTGATGACATGTGTCATGGAGCTTTGTGATGACAAGGGCATGGAGCATTGTGATTACAGTGGTCTTGGAACATTGTGATGAAAAGTGCATGGATAATTGTGATGAAAAGGCATGGAGCCTTGTCATGACAGGGTTCAAGGTGCATACTGACGACAAGTGTCAGGGAGCATTGTGATGACAAGTGTATTGAGAATTGTGATGACAATGTTCATGGAGCATTGTGATGAGAAGACCATGGATAATTGTTATGATGAGCGTCATAGCGTGTTGTGATGTTAAGTGTTATGGAACATTGTGATCACAAGGGATTGGAGCATTATGATGACAGTGGTAATCGATAATTTTGATTTCATTGTGATGACAATTGCCTGAAGCATTTTGATGATGGGCATGGAGCACTGTGATGAGAAGGCCATAGGACATTCTGATGGCATGCGTCATGGAGCTTTGTGATGACAAGGGCATGGAGCATTGTGATTACAGTGGTATTGGATCATTGTGATGACAAGTGTTATGGAGCCTTGTGATGACAAGGCCTTGGAACATTGTGAGGGCAGGGGTTATGGAGCATTGTTATGACAGATGTAATGGAGCATTGTAATGAGAAGGGCACTGAGCATTGGTCTGAAATGTTTCATGGATTATTGTGATGAGTTTGGGCATGGAGCATTGTGATGACAAGGGCACGGAAAACTGTGATACATGGGTCAGGGAGGATTGTAATGACAAGGGCATGGAGCATTGTGATGAGAAGGGCATCGAGCATTGTGATGACAAGTGTCATGGAGCTTTGTGATGACAAGGGCATGGAGCAATGTGATGAGAGGGTTCATGGAGCATTGTGATGAAAATGACATGGAGCATTGTGATGAAAAGGGCATGGATTATTGTGATGACAGGCATCATGGAGCGTTGTGATGACAACTGTTATGGAATTTTTTTTTTTTTTTGCGGTATGCGGGCCTCTTACTGTTGTGGCCTCTCCCGTTGCGGAGCACAGGCTCCGGATGCGCAGGCTCAGCAGCCATGGCTCACGGGCCCAGCCGCTCCGCGGCATATGGGATCCTCCCGGACCGGGGCACGAACCCGTATCCCCTGCATCGGCAGGCGGACTCTCAACCACTGCGCCACCAGGGAGGCCCTTATGGAACATTTTGATCACAAGGGTTTGGAGCATTGTGATGACCGAGGTCATGGATCATTTTGATTTCAAGGAGCATGGAGCTTCGTGATGACAAGGGAATGAAGCAATGTGATCCAAAGGTTCATGGAGGATTGTGATGACAATGGTAATGGAGTATTGTGATGACAACCACATAGAGCATTTTTTTTAATTATTAGCATATTTTATTGTTCACATACATATTGTGTAAGGTCAGTTTTAAGTACAAAATAAGAGCACTTAAATTGTATGCAAAAATCATCAAAATTAAACAATTCTTAGTTCATAGTTTATACATATGCATTTTTTTTAATTTATTTTATTTTATTTTTTTGCTTTATAACAAATTTAATCAGTTATACATATACATATGTTTCCATATCCCCTCCCTTTTGCGTCTCCCTCCCACCCTCCCCATCCCACCACTCCAGGCGGTCACAAAGTACCGAGCTGATCTCCCTGTGCCATGCGGCCGTCTCCCACCAGCTATCTACCTCACGTTTGGTACTGTATATATGTCCATGCCGCTCTTTCAATTTGTCACAGCTTACCCTTCCCCCTCCCCATATCCTCAAGTCCATTCTCTAGTAGGTCTGTGTCTTTATTCCTGTCTTACCCCTATGTTCTTTATGACATTTTTTTTCTTAAATTCCATATATATGTGTTAGCATACAGTATTTGTCTTTCTCTTTCTGACTTACTTCACTCTGTATGACAGAGTCTAGGTCTATCCACCTCATTACAAATAGCTCAATTTCATTTCTTTTTATGGCTGAGTAATATTCCATTGTATATATGTGCCACATCTTCTTTATCCATTCATCCGATGATGGACACTTAGGTTGTTTCCATCTCCGGGCTATTGTAAATAGGGCTGCTATGAACATTTTGGTACATGTCTCTTTTTGAATTATGGTTTTCTCAGGGTATATGCCCAGTAGTGGGATTGCTGGGTCATATGGTAGTTCTATTTGTAGTGTTTTAAGGAACCTCCATACCGTTCTCCATAGCGGCTGTACCAATTCACATTCCCACCAGCAGTGCAAGAGTGTACCCTTTTTTCCACACCCTCTCCAGCATTTATTGTTTCTAGATTTTTTGATGATGGCCATTCTGACTGGTGTGAGATGATATCTCATTGTAGTTTTGATTTGCATTTCTCTAATGAGTAAAGATGTTGAGCATCCTTTCATGTGTTTGTTGGCAGTCTGTATATCTTCTGTGGAGAAATGTCTATTTAGGTCTTCTGCCCATTTTTGGATTGGGTTCTTTGTTTTTTTGTTATTGAGCTGCATGAGCTGCTTATAAATTTTGGAGATTAATCCTTTGTCAGTTGCTTCATTTGCAAATATTTTCTCCCATTCTGAGGGTTGTCTTTTGGTCTTGTTTATGGTTTCCTTTGCTGTGCAAAAGCTTTTAAGTTTCATTAGGTCCCATGTGTTTATTTTTGTCTTTATTTCCATTTCTCTAGGAGGTGGGTCAAAAAGGATCTTGCTGTGATTTATGTCATAGAGTGTTCTGCCTATGTTTTCCTCTAAGAGTTTGATAGTCTCTGGCCTTACATTTAGGTCTTTAATCCATTTTGAGCTTATTTTTGTGTATGGTGTTAGGGAGTGATCTAATCTCATACTTTTACATGTCCCTATCCAGTTTTCCCAGCACCACTTATTGAAGAGACTGTCCTTTCTCCACTGTACATTCCTGCCTCCTTTATCAAAGATAAGGTGACCATATGTCCGTGGGTTTAACTCTGGGCTTTCTATCCTGTTCCATTGATCTATCTTTCTGTTTCTGTGCCAGTACCATACTGTCTTGATTACTGTAGCTTTGTAGTATAGTCTGAAGTCAGGGAGCCTGATTCCTCCAGCTCCATTTTTCGTTCTCAAGATTGCTTTGGCTATTCGGGGTCTTTTGTGTTTCCATACAAATTGTGAAATTTTTTGTTCTACTTCTGTGAAAAATGCCAGTGGTAGTTTGATAGGGATTGCATTGAACCTGTAGATTGCTTTGGGTAGTAGAGTCATTTTCACAATGTTGATTCTTCCAATCCAAGAACATGGTACATCTCTCCATCTATTTGTATCATCTTTAATTTCTTTCATCAGTGTCTTATAATTTTCTGCATACAGGTCTTTTGTCTCCTTAGGTAGGTTTATTCCTAGATATTTTATTCTTTTTGTTGCAATGGTAAATGGGAGTGTTTCCTTGATTTCACTTTCAGATTTTTCATCATCAGTATATAGGAATGCCAGAGATTTCTGTGCATTAATTTTGTATCCTGCAACTTTACCAAATTCATTGATTAACTCTAGTAGTTTTCTGGTAGCATCTTTAGGATTCTCTATGTATAGTATCATGTCATCTGCAAACAGTGACAGCTTTACTTCTTCTTTTCCGATTTGGATTCCTTTTATTTCCTTTTCTTCTCTGATTGCTGTGGCTAAAACTTCCAAAACTAGGTTGAATAAGAGTGGTGAAAGTGGGCAACCTTGTCTAGTTCCTGATCTTAGTGGAAATGGTTTCAGTTTTTCACCATTGAGGACAATGTTGGCTGTGGGTTTGTCATATATGGCCTTTATTATGTTGAGGAAAGTTCCCTCAATGCCTACTTTCTGCAGGGTTTTTATCATAAATGGGTGTTGAATTTTGTCGAAAGCTTTCTCTGCATCTATTGAGATGATCATATGGTTTTTATCCTTCAACTTGTTAATATGGTGTATCACATTGATTGATTTGCGTATATTGAAGAATCCTTGCATTCCTGGAATAAACCCGACTTGATCATGGTGTATGATCCTTTTAATGTGCTGTTGGATTCTGTTTGCTAGTATTTTGTTGAGGATTTTTGCATCTATGTTCATCAGTGATATTGGCCTGTAGTTTTCTTTCTTTGTGACATCCTTGTCTGGTTTTGGTATCAAGGTGATGGTGGCCTCGTAGAATGAGTTTGGGAGTGTTCCTCCCTCTGCTATATTTTGGAAGAGTTTCAGAAGGATAGGTGTTAGCTCTTCTCTAAATGCTTGATAGAATTCGCCTGTGAAGCCATCTGGTCCTGGGCTTTTGTTTGTTGGAAGATTTTTAATCACAGTTTCAATTTCAGTGCTTGTGATTGGTCTGTTCATATTTTCTATTTCTTCCTGGTTCAGTCTTGGCAGGTTGTGCATTTCTAAGAATTTGTCCATTTCTTCCAGGTTGTCCATTTTATTGGCATAGAGTTGCTTATAGTAATCTCTCATGATCTTTTGTATTTCTGCAGTGTCAGTTGTTACTTCTCCTTTTTCATTTCTAATTCTATTGATTTGAGTCTTCTCCCTTTTTTTCTTGATGAGTCTGGCTAATGGTTTATCAATTTTGTTTATCTTCTCAAAGAACCAGCTTTTAGTTTTATTGATCTTTGCTATCGTTTCCTTCATTTCTTTTTCATTTATTTCTGATCTGATTTTTATGATTTCTTTCCTTCTGCTAACTTTGGGATGTTTTTGTTCTTTTTCTCTAATTGCTTTAGGTGCAAGGTTAGGTTGTTTATTCGAGATGTTTCCTGTTTCTTAAGGTGGGATTGTATTGCTATAAACTTCCCTCTTAGAACTGCTGTTGCTGCATCCCATAGGTTTTGGGTCGTCGTGTCTCCATTGTCACTTGTTTCTGGGTATTTTTTAATTTCCTCTTTGATTTCTTCAGTGATCACTTCGTTATTAAGTAGTGTATTGTTTAGCCTCCATGTGTTTGTATTTTTTACAGCTCTTTTCCTGTAATTGATATCTAGTCTCATAGCATTGTGGTCGGAAAAGATACTTGATACAATTTCAATTTTCTTAAATTTACCAAGGCTTGATTTGTGACCCAAGATATGATCTATCCTGGAGAATGTTCCATGAGCACTTGAGAAAAATGTGTATTCTGTTGTTTTTGGATGGAATGTCCTATAAATATCAATTAAGTCCATCTTGTTTAATGTATCATTTAAAGCTTGTGTTTCCTTATTTATTTTCATTTTGGATGATCTGTCCATTGGTGAAAGTGGGGTGTTAAAGTCCCCTACTATGAGTGTGTTACTGTCGATTTCTCCTTTTATGGCTGTTAGTATTTGCCTTATGTATTGAGGTGCTCCTATGTTTGGTGCATAAATATTTACAATTGTTATATCTTCTTCTTGGATCGATCCCTTGATCATTATGTAGTGTCCTTCTTTGTCTCTTCTAGTAGTCCTTATTTTAAAGTCTATTTTGTCTGATATGAGAATTGCTACTCCAGCTTTCTTTTGGTTTCCATTTGCATGGAATATCTTATTCCATCCCCTTACTTTCAGTCTGTATGTGTCTCTAGGTCTGAAGTGGGTCTCTTGTAGACAGCATATAGATGGGTCTTGTTTTTGTATCCATTCAGCACTCTGTGTCTTTTGGTGGGAGCATTTAGTCCATTTACATTTAAGGTAATTATTGTTATGTATGTTCCTATTCCCATTTTGTTAATTGTTTTGGGTTCGTTATTGTAGGTCTTTTCCTTCTGTTGTGTTTCTTGCCTAGAGAAGTTCCTTTAGCATTTGTTGTAAAGCTGGTTTGGTGGTGCTGAATGCTTTCAGCTTTTGCTTGTCTGTAAACGTTTTAATTTCTCCATCAAATCTGAATGAGATCCTTGCTGGGTAGAGTAATCTTGGTTGCAGGTTTTTCTCCTTCATCACTTTAATTATGTCCTGCCACTCCCTTCTGGCTTGTAGAGTTTCTGCTGAGAGATCAGCTGTTATCCTGATGGGGATTCCCTTGTGTGTTATTTGTTGTTTTTGCCTTGCTGCTTTTAATATGATTTCTTTGTGTTTAATTTTTGACAGTTTGATTAATATGTGTCTTGGCATATTTCTCCTTGGATTTATTCTGTATGGGACTCTCTGTGCCTCCTGGACTTGATTAACTATTTCCTTTCCCATATTAGGGAAGTTTTCAACTATAATCTCTTCAAATATTTTCTCAGTCCCTTTCTTTTTCTCTTCTTCTTCTGGAACCACTATAATTCGAATGTCGGTGTGTTTAATGTTGTCCCAGAGGTCTCGGAGACTGTCCTCTGTTCTTTTCATTCTTTTTTCTTTATTTTGCTCTGCAGCAGTTATTTCCACTATTTTATCTTCCACCTCACTTATCCGTTCTTCTGCCTCAGTTATTCTGCTATTGATCCCATCTAGAGTATTTTTTATTTCATGTATTGTGTTTTTAATCGATGCTTGATTCATCTTTAGTTCTTCTAGGTCCTTGTTAACTGTTTCTTGCATTTTGTCTATTCTATTTCCAAGATTTTGGATCTGGGAAATAGAATCTTGCATCATCTTTACCATCATTATTCTGAATTCTTTTTCAGGTAGACTGCCTATTACCTCTTCATTTGTTAGGTCTGGTGGGTTTTTATCTTGCTCCTTCTCCTGCTGTGTGTTTTTCTGTCTTCTCATTTTGCTTATGTTACTGTGTTTGGGGTCTCCTTTTTGCAGGCTGCAGGTTCGTAGTTCCCATTGTTTTTGGTGTCTGTCCCCAGTGGCTAAGGTTGGTTTAGTGGGTTGTGTAGGCTTCCTGGTGGAGGGGACCAGTGCCTGTGTTCTGGTGGATGAGGCTGGATCTTGTCTTTCTGGTGGGCAGGTCCACGTCTGGTGGTGTGTTTTGGGGTGTCTGTGGACTTTTTATGAGTTTAGGCCACCTCTCTGCTAATGGGTGGCGTTGTGTTCCTGTCTTGCTAGTTGTTTGGCATAGGGTGTCCAGCACTGTATCTTGCTGGTCGTTGAGTGAAGCTGGGTGCTGGTGTTGAGATGGAGATCTCTGGAAGATTTTCGCCGTTTGATATTATGTGGAGCTGGGAGGTCTCTTGTGGACCAGTGTCCTGAAGTTGGCTCTCCCACCTCAGAGGCACAGCACTGACTCCGGGCTCCTCACTTTGGGATGATGTGTTGTCTATTCATGTATTCCGCAGATGCAGGGTACATCAAGTTGATTGTGGAGCTTTAATCCGCTGCTTCTGAGGCTGCTGGGAGAGGTTTCCCTTTCTCTTCTTTGTTCTCACAGCTCCTGGGTCTCAGCTTTGGATTTGGCCCCGCCTCTGCGTGTAGGTCGCCGGAGGGTGTCTGTTCTTCGCTCAGATAGGACAGGGTTAAAGGAGCAGCCTCTTCGGGGACTCTGGCTCACTCAGGCCGGGAGGGAGGGAGGGGCGCGGAGTGTGGGGCAAGCCTTTTGGGAGGTCTGGGGTCTTCTGCCAGCGTTCAGTAGGTGTTCTGTAGGAGTTGTTCCACGTGTAGCTGTATTTCTGGTGTATCCGTGGGGAGGAAGGTGATCTCCGCGTCTTACTCTTCTGCCATCTTACCCGGAAGTTTAGAGCATTTTAATGACAAGGTCATGTAGCATTTTGCTGACAAAGGCATGGAGCATTGTGATGACAGGTGTCATGGAGCTTTGTGATGACAAGGGCATGGAGCAATGTGATGAGAGGCTTCATGGAGCATTGTGATGACAATGACATGGAGCATTGTGATGCCAAGGGTCATGGAGCTTTGTGATGACAACGGTCATGGAGCATTTTGATGACAAGGGTGTGGTGCATTGTGTTGAGAAAGGCAGGGAGCATTTTGATGACAGGGTCATGCAGCAATTTGATGAAAAGTGTAATGGAACATTTTGATGACAGGGGTTATAGAACATTGTGATGCCAGGGGTCATGGAGCTTTGGGATGAAAATTGTCACGGAGCATTTTGATGACATGGGTTATGGAACATTGTGATGTCAGGGGTCATGGAACATTGTGCTGATAAGGGGATGTAGCATTGTGATGACAGTGTTCATGGAACATTGTGATAAGATGGGTGAGGGAGGATTGTGATGACTAGTGATGGAACGTTGTGATATCTCATGTGAGAGAGCTTTTGGATGAGAAGTTCATGGAGCATTGTGCTTACAAGTTTTATGGGGCATAGCGATGACAAGGTTGTGGATCATTGTGATGAAAAGCGCATGACACATTGTGATGACAAGGGTCATGGAGCATTGTTCTGACAAAGGCATGGAGCATTGTGATGAGAAGGGTCACGGAGCATTGTGATGTAAAGATCATGGAGCATTGTGGTTACAAAGGTCACAGAGCCTTGTCATGATGCGGGCATGGACCGTTGTGATGTCAATCGTTATGAAGCATTGTGATGACTGGAGTCACGGAGCATTGTGATGATAGGGGTCATGGAGCATTGTGATGACAAGGGCATGGAGCATTGTGATGATAGGGGCATGGAGCATTGGTCTGACAAGTTTCAAAGATTATTGTGATGAGAGTGGACATGGTGCATTGTAATGAGAAGGGCATGGAGCCTTTTGATTTGAAGGCAATGGAACATTCTGATGACATGTGTCATGGAGCTTTGTGATGACAAGCGCATGGAGCATTGTGATTACAGGGTTCTTGGAGCATTGTGATGACAAGCGTCATCGAGCCTTGTGATGACAAGAGCGTGGAACATTGTGATGGCAGGGGTCATGGAGCTTAGTTATGACAGGGGTCATGGAGCATTGTGATGACAAGGGCATGGAGCATTGTGATGACAGGGGAATGGAGCATTGGTCTCACAAGTTTCCTAGATTATTGTGATGACATTGGACATGATGCATTTTGATGACAAGGGCATGGAGCATTGTGATGAGAAGGTCATGGAGTATTGTGAAGACAGGTGTCAGGGAGCATTGTGATGACATATGTCATGGTCCATTGCGATGACAAAGGCATGGAGCATTGTGATGCCAAATGTAATGGAGGATTGTGATGACAAATATAATGGAGCATTGTGATGACTAGGGTTTGGAGCATTATGATGACAAAACCAAGGAGCCATGTGATGACAAGTCTCAAGGAGCATAATGATTAAAAAGGGCATGGAGCATTGTGATTACAGGGGTCTTGGAACTTTGTGATGACAAGTGCATGGAGCATTGTGATGACAAGATTCCCGGATCATTGTGTTGTAAGGTGTCATGGAGTGTTGTGATGACATTTGTCATGGAGCATTGTGATGGCAAGGGAATTTAGCATGGTGATGACAAGGTCCTGGAGCATTGTGATGAGAAGACCATGGAGACTTGTGATGACAAGTCTCATGGAGCATTCTGATGAAAAGGGGCATGGAGCATTGTGAATACAGGGGTCTTGGAGCATTGTGATGACTAGGGCATGGAACATTGTGATGAGAAGGCAATGGAGCATTCTGATGACATGCGTCATGGAGTTTTTTGATGTCAAGGGCATGGAGCATTGTGATTACAGGGTTCTTTGAACATTGTGATGACAAGGGCATGGAGCATTGTGAGGAGAAGACCAAGGTGCATTCTGATGGCATGCGTCATTGAGCTTTGTGATGACAAGGGCATGGAGCATTGAGATTACATGGGTCTTGGAGCATTGTGATGAAAAGGACATGGATCATTGTGATGAAAAAGGCATGGAGCCTTGTCATGACAGGATTCAAGGAGCATATAGACAACACGTGTCAGGGAACATTTTGATGACAAGTGTATTGAGCATTGTGATGACAAAGGTCTTGGAGCTTTGTGATGAAAAGACCATAGATAATTGTGATGACGAGCGTCATGGGGCATTGTGATGACAAGTGTTATGGAATATTGTGATCACAAGTGTTTGGAGCATTGTTATGACAGAGGTCATGGAGCATTTTAATTTCATTGTGATGACAATAGCATGAAGCATTATGATGATGGGCATGGTGCATTGTGATGACATGGTTCATGGATCATTGAATGAAAAAGCGCATAGATCATTGTGATTAGAGGGTTCTTTGAGCATTGTGATGACAAAGGTCTTGGAGCTTTGTGATGAAAAGACCATAGATAATTGTGATGACGAGCGTCATGGGGCATTGTGATGACAAGTGTTATGGAATATTGTGATCACAAGGGTTTGGAGCATTGTTATGACAGAGGTCATGGAGCATTTTAATTTCATTGTGATGACAATAGCATGAAGCATTATGATGATGGGCATGGTGCATTGTGATGACATGGTTCATGGATCATTGAATGAAAAAGGGCATAGATCATTGTGATTAGAGGGTTCTTTGAGCAATGTGATGAGGAGGGTCATGGAGCTTTGTGATGACAAGGCCATGGAACATCGTGATGGCAGGGGTCATGGAGCATTGTTATGTCTTGTGTAATGGAGCATTGTGATGGCAAGGGCATGGAGCATTGTGATGAGAAGGCAAAGGAGCATTCTGATGACATGTGTCATGGAGCTTTGTGAAGACAAGGGAATGGAGCAATGTGATGAGAGCATTCATGGAGCATTGTGATGCCAATGACATGGAGCATTTTGATGCCAAGTGTCATGAATCTTTGTGATGACAAAGGTTATGGAGCATTTTGATGGCAAGGGCGTTGTGCATTGTGATGAGAAGGGCATGGAGCATTCTAATACAGGGTCATGGAGCAATTTGATGAAAAGTGTCATGGAACATTTTGATGACAGGTGTTATGTAACATTGTGATGTCAGGGGTCATCGAACATTGTGATGAAAAGTGCATGTAGCATTGTGATGACAGGAGTCATGGAACATTGTGATGACAGGGGTGAGGGAGTATTGTGACAAATAGTGATGTAGCATTGTGATATCAGTGGTGAGAGAGAATTTTGATGAGAAGTGCATGGAGCACTGTGATGACAAATTTTATGGAGCATTGTGATGACAAGATTGTGGAGCACTGTGATGACAAGCGCATGGTGCATTTTGATGACATGTGTCATGGAGCATTGTGCTGACAGGCGCATGGATAATTGTGATGACAAGGGTCAAAGAGCATTGCGATGAAAAGTTCATGGAGCATTGTGGTTAAAAAGTTCACAGAGACTGTTGAGGATGAGGGCATGGACCATTGTGATGACAAAGGTCATGAAGCATTGTGATGACTAGAGTCAAGGGGAATTGTGATGACAGGGGTAATGGAGCATTGTTATAACAATGGCATGGAGCATTGTGATGACAAGGGCATGGAACATTGATCTAATAAGTTTCATGGATTATTACAATGACAGTTGGAATGGCGCATTGTGTTGACAAGGGCATGGAGCATTTTGATGACCAGGTCATGCAGTATTGTGAAGAGAGGTGTCAGGGAGCATTGTGATGATATATGTAATGGCCCATTGTAATGACAATGGCATGGAGCATTGTGATTCCAAGTGTCATGGAGGATTCTGATGACAAAGGTAATGGAGCATTGTGATGACAATGGCTTGGAGCATTGTGATGACAAGGGTCAGGGAGCATTGTGCTGACAAGTGCATGGAGAATTGTGATGACAAGGGTCATGGAGCATTCTGATGACAAGCTTGTGGAGTATTTTGATGACAATGACATGGAGCATTGTGATGAAAAAGGCATGTGGCATTGTGATGACAAGTGTATTGAGAATTGTGATGACAAAGGTCTTGGAGCATTGTGATGAAAAGGGCATGGAGTATTGTGATGACAAGCATCATGGAGCGTTGTTATGACAAGTGTTATGGAACACTGTGATCACAAGGATTTGGAGCATTGTGATGACAGAGGTCATGGATCATTTTGATTTCAAGGAGCATGGAGCATTGTGATGACAAGTGCATGAAGCAATGTGATCCCGAGATTCATGGAGGATTGTGATGACAATGGAAATGGAGTAACTTGATGACAAGCGCATAGAGCATTGTAATGACAAGGTCATGTAGCATTTTGCTGACAAAGGCATGGAGCATTGTGATGACATGTGTCATGGTGTACTGTGATGACAAGCGTCAAGGAGCATTGTGAATACAGGGGTCATGGAGCATTGGGATGACAAGGGCATGCATCATTGTGATGACAAGGGTCATGGAGCACTGGGCTGAAAATGTTGATGGAGTGTTGTGATGACAGGGGTCATGGAGCATTGTGATGACTAGGGAATGGAACATTGTGATGACAAGAGTCCCAGATCATTGTGTTGTCAGGTGTCATGGAATGTTGTGATGACAGTGGTCATGGAGCATTGTGATGATATTGGCCAAGGAGCATTGTGATGAGTAGGTCCTGGAGCTTTGGGCTGAAAATATTCATGGATTATTGTGAAGACAGGGGTCATGGAGCATTGTGATAACAAGGGAATGGAGCATGGTGATGACAAGGTCCTGGATCATTGTGATGAGCAGACCATGGAGAAATGTGATGACAAGTCTCATGGAGCATTCTGATGAAAAGGGGCATGGAGCATTGTGATTACAGGGGTCTTGGAAAATTGTGATGACAATGGCATGGAACACTGTGATGAGAAGGCAATGGAGCATTCAGATGACATGCGTTATGGAGTTTTTGATGACAAGGGCATGGAGTATTGTGATTACAGGGGTCGTGGAATATTGTGATGACCAGGGCATGGAGCATTGGGAGGAGAAGACTTAGGAGCATTCTGATGGCATGCGTCATTGAGCTTTGTGATGACAAGTGCATGGAGCATTGAGATTACATGGGTCTTGGAGCATTGTGATGAAAAGGACATGGATCACTGTGATGAAAAAGCCATGGAGCCTTGTCATGACAGGATTCAAGGAGCATACAGACAACTAGTGTCAGGGAGCATTTTGATGACAAGTGCATTGAGCATTGTGATGACAAAGGTCATGGAGCATTTTGATGAGAAGGCCTTTGATAATTGTGATGAGGAGTGTCATGGGGCATTGTGATGACAAGTGATATGAAATATTGTGATCACAACGGTTTGGAGGATTGTTATGACAGAGGTCATGGAGCATTTTGATTTCATTGTGATGACAATAGCATGAAGCATTATGATGATGGGCATGGTGCATTTTGATGACAGGTTTCATGGATCATTGAGATGAAAAGGGGCATAGAGCATTTTGATTACAGGATTCTTGGATCTTTGTGATGAGAATGGTCATGGAGCTTTGTGATGACAAGGCCATGGAATATCGTGATGGCAGGGGTCATGGAGCATTGTTATGACTGATGTAATTGAGCATTGTGATGGCAAGGACATGGAGCATTGTGATGAGAATGCCATGGAGCATTCTGATGCCATGAATCATGGAGTTTTGTGAAGAGAAGGGCATGGAGCAATATGATGAGAGCCTTCATGGAGCATTGTGATTACAATGACATGGAGCATTGTGATGCCAAGGGTCATGGATCTTTGTGATGACAAAAGTCATGGAACATTTTGATGGCAAGGGCGTTTTGCATTGTGATGAGAAGGGCAGGGAGCATTCTGATGAGAGGGTCATGGAGCAATTTGATGAAAAGTGTCATGGAACATTTTGATGACAGGTGTTATGGAACATTGTGATGTCAGGGGTCATCGAACATTGTGATGATAAGTGCATGTAGCATTGTGATGACAGGAGTCATGGAACTTTGTGATGACAGGTGTGAGGGAGTATTGGGACAAATAATGATGTAGAATTGAGATATCAGTGGTGAGAGAGCATTTTGATGAGAAGTGCATGGAGAATTGTGATGACAAATTTTAAGTAGCATTGTGTTGACAAAATTGTGGAGCACTGTGATGACAAGAGTATGGTGCATTGTGATGACAAGGGTCATGGAGCATTTTGATGACATGTGTCATGGAGCATTGTGCTGACAAGCGCATGGAGCATTGTGATGACAAGGGTCTAAGAGCATTGTGATGAAAAGTTCATGGAGCATTGAGGTTAAAAAGGTCACAGAGACTGTTGATGACGAGGGCTTGGACCATTGTGATGACAAAAGTCATGAAGCAGTGTGATGACTGGAGTCACGGAGCATTGTGATGACAGGGGTCATGGAGCATTGTGATAACTAGGGCATGGAGCATTGTGAAGAAAAGGGCATGAAACATTGGTCTAATAATTTTCATGGATTATTGCGATGACAGTTGGAATGGCGTATTGTGATGACAAGGGCATGGAGAATTGTGATGATCTGTTCATGCAGTATTGTGAAGACAGGTGTCAGGGAGCATTGTGATGGCATATGTAATGGCCCATTGTGATGACAATGGCATGGAACATCTGATGCCAAGTGTCATGTAGGTTTCTGATGACAAAGGTAATGGAGCATTGTGATGACAATGGCTTGGAGCACTGTGATGTCAAGGGTCAGGCAGCATTGTGCTGACAAGTGCATGGAGAATTGTGATGACAAGGGTCATGGAGCATTCTGATGACAAGCTTGTGGAGTATTTTGATGACAATTACATGGAGCATTGTGATGAAAACGGCATGGGGCATTGTGATGAAAAAGTCATGGAGTCTTTTCGTGACAGGGTTCAAGGAGCATTCTGACGACAAGTGTCAGGGAGCATTGTGATGACAAGTGTATTGAGAATTGTGATGAAAAATGTCATGGAGCATTGTGATGAAAAGGGCATGGAGAATTGTGATGACAGGCATCATGGAGCATTGTGATGACAAGTGTTTTGGAACACTGTGATACCAAGGGTTTGGAGCATTGTGATGACAGTGGTCATGGATCATATTGATTTCAAGGAGCATGGAGCATTGTGATGACAGGGGCATGAAGCAGTGTGATCCCAAGGTTCATGCAGGATTGTGATGACAATGGAAATGGAGTATTGTGATGACAAGCACAGAGAGCATTGTAATGACAAGGTCATGTAGCATTTAGCTGACAAAGGCATGGTGCATTGTGATGACATGTGTCATGGAGCATTGTGATGACAACGGAATGGAGCATGGTGATGACAATTTCCTGGAGCATTGTGATGAGAAGACCATGGAGACTTCTAATGAGAAATCTCATGGAGCATTCTGATGAAATGGGGCATGGAGCATCGTGATTACAGGGGTCTTGGAGCATTGTGATGACTAGGGCATGGAGCATTGTGATGAGAAGGCCATGGAGCATTCTGATGACATGCGTCATGGAGTTTTGTGATGACAAGGGCATTGAGCATTTGTGAATACAGGGATCTTGGAGCATTGTGATGAAAATGGCATGGATCATTTTGATGAAAAAGGCATGGAGCCTTGTCATGACAGGGTTCAATGAGCATACTGACGTAAGTGTCAAGGAGCATTGTGATGAAAAGTTTATTGAGCATTGTGATGACAAAGATCATGGAGCATTGTGATGAGAAGACCATGGATAATTGAGATGATGAGCGTCATGGGGTTTTGTGATGATAAGTGTTATGGAACATTGTGATCACAAGGGTTTGGAGCATTATGATGACAGAGGTCATGGAGAATATTGATTTCTTTGTGATGACAATAGCCTGAAGCATTATGATAATGGGCATGGTGCATTGTGATGACAGGGTTCATGGAGCATTGAAATGAAAAGGGGCATGGAGCATTGTGATTACAAGGGTCTTGGAGCATTGTGATGACAAGGGCATGGAGCACTGTGATGAGAAAGCCATGGAACATTCTGATGACATGCGTCATGGAGCTTTGTGATGACAAGGGCATGGAGCATTGTGATTTCAGGGGTCTGGAGCATTGTGATGACAAGTGTCAAGGAACCTTGTGATGACTAGGCCTTGGAACATTGTGATGGCAAGGGTCATGGTGCATTGTTATGACAGGTGTAATGGAGCATTTTGATGACAAGGGCATGGAACATTGGTCTGAAATGTTTCATGGATTATTGTGATGAGAGTGGGCATGGAGCATTGTGATGACAAGGGCACGGAACACTGTGATACATGGGTCATGCAGGATTGTAATGACAAGGGCATGGAGCATTGTGATGAGAAGGGCATCGAGCATTGTGATGACAAGTGTCATGGAACTTTGTGATGACAACTGCATGGAGCAATGTGATGAGAGGTTTCATGGAGTATTGTGATGACAATGAAATGGAGCTTTGTGATGCCAAGGGTCATGGAGCTTTGTGATGACAAGTCATGGAGCATTTTGATGACAAGGGCATGGTGCATTGTGCTGAGAAGTGCAGGGAGTATTTTGATGACCAGGTCATGAAGCAATTTGATAAAAAGTGTAAAGGAATATTTTGATGGCAGGTGTTAAAGAACATTGTGATGTCAGGGGTCTTAGAGCTTTGGGATGAAAAGTTTCATGGAGCATTTTGATGACAGGGGTTATGGAACATTGTGATGTCAGGGGTCATGGAACATTGTGATGATAAGGGGATGTAGCATTGTGATGACATGGTCCTGGAACTTTGTGATTACAGGGGTGAGGGCGTATTGTGATGACTAGAGATGGAACATTTTGGTATCTCTGGTGATAGAGCATTTTGATGAGAAGTGCATGGACCATTGTGATTACAAGGTTTATGAAGCATAGCAATGACAAGGTTGTGGACCGTTGTGAAGAAATGTGCGTGGCAAATTGTGATGACTATGGTCATTGAGCATTGTTCTGACAAAGACATGGAGCTTTGTGGTGACAAGGGCATGGAGCATTGTGATTACATGGGTCTTGGAGCATTGTGATGAAAAGGGCATGGATCATTGTGCTGAAAATGGCATGGAGCCTTGTCATGACAGGTTTCAAGGAGCATATTGATGACAAGTGTCAGGGAGCATTGTGATGACAAGTGTATTTGAGAATTGTGATGACAAAGATCATGGAGCATTGTGATGAGAAGACCATGGATAATTGTGATGACGAGCTTCATGGGGCATTGTGATGACAAGTGTTTTGGAATATTGTGATCACAAGGTTTTGGGGCATTGTTATGACAGAGGTCATGGTGCCTTTTGATTTCATTGTGATGACAATAGCATGAAGCATTATGATGATGGGCATTGTGCATTGTGATGACAGGGTTCAAAGGTCATTGAGATGGAAAGTGGTATAGAGCATTGTGATGACAGGGTTCTTAGAGCATTGTGATGCCAAGGGTCATTGATCTTTGTGATGACAAATGTCATGGAGCATTTTGATCGCAAGGGCGTTGTGCATTGTGATTAGAAAGGCAGGGAGCATTCTGATGACAGGGTCATGGAGCAATTTGATGAAAAGTGTCATGGAACATTCTGATGACAGGTGTTATGGAACATTGTGATGTCAGGGGTCATCGAACATTGTGATGATAAGTGCATGTGGCATTGTGATGACAGGAGTCATGGAACATTGTGATGACAGGGGTTAGAGAGTATTGTGACAAATAGTGATGTAGCATTGTGATATGAGTGGTGAGAGAGCATTGTGATGAGAAGAGCATGGTGCATTGTGATGACATGTGTCATGGAGCATTGTGCTGACAAGCGCATGGAGCATTTTGATGACAAGTGTATTGAGAATTGTGATGACAAATGTCATGGAGCATTGTGATGAAAAGGGCATGGATTATTGTGATGACAGGCATCATGGAGCGTTGTGATGACAAGTGTTATTGAACACTGTGATCACAAGGTTTTGGAGCATTGTGATGACAGTGGTCATGGATCATTTTGATTTCAAGGAGCATGGAGCATTGTGATGACAAGGGCATGAAGCAATGTGATCCCAAGTTTCATGGAGGATTGTGATGACAATGGAAATGGAGTATTGTGATGACAAGCGCATAGAGCATTGTAACGACAATGTCATGTAGCATTTTGCTGACAAAGGCATGGAGCATTGTGATGACATGTGTCATGGAGCACTGTGATGACTAGCGTCACGGAGCATTGTGAATACAGGGGTCATGGAGCATTGGGATGACAAGAGCATGGATCATTGTGATGACAAGTGTCATGGAGCACTGGGTTGAAAATGTTCATGGAGTGTTGTGATGACAGGGGTCATGGAGCATTGAGATGATATTGGCCATGGAGCATTGTGATGAGTAGGTCGTGGAGCATTGGGCTGAAAATGTTCATGGATTATTGTGATGACTTGGTTCATGGATTATTGTGATGACAGGCGTAATGGAGCATTGTGATGACAAGGGAATGGAGCATGGTGATGACAATGTCATGGAGCACTGTGATGAGAAGACCATGGAGACTTGTGATGATAAGTCTCATGGAGCATTCTGATGAAAAGGGGCATGGTTTATTGTGATTACAGGGGTCTTGGAGCATTGTGATTACTAGGGCATGGAGCGTTGTGATGAGAAGGCCATGGAGCCTTCTGATAACATGCGTCATGGAGTTTTTTGATGACACGGGCATGGAGCATTGTGATTACAGGGGTCTTGGAACATTGTGATGACAAGGGCATGGAGCATTGTGAGGAGAACACCAAGGAGAATCCTGATGGCATGTGTCATTCAGCTTTGTGATGTCAAGGGCATGGAGCATTGAGATTACATGGGTCTTGGAGCATTGTGATGAAAATGACATGGATCATTGTGATGAAAAAGGCATCGAGCCTTGTCATGACTGGATTCAAGGAGCATACAGACAACAAGTGTCAGGAAGCATGTTGATGACAAGTGTATTGAGCATTGTGATGACAATGGTCATGGAGCATTGTGATGAGAAGTCCATTGATAACTGTGATGACGAGCCTCATGGGGCATTGTGATGACAAGTGATATGGAATATTGTGATCACAAGGGTTTGGAGCATTGTTATGACAGAGGTCATGGATCATTTTGATTTCATTGTGATGACAATAGCATGACGCATTATGATGATGGGCCTGGTGCATTGTGATTACATGGTTCATGGATCATTGAGATGAAAAGGGGCATAGAGCATTGTGATTACAGGATTCTTGGAGCATTGTGATGAGAAGGGTCATGGAGCTTTGTGATGACAAGGCCATGGATCATCGTGATAGCAGGGGTCATGGAGCATTGTTATGACTGGTGTAATGGAGCATTGTGATGGCAAGCACATGGATCATTGTGATGAGAATGCCATGGAGCATTCTGATGACATGTGTCATGGAGCTTTGTGAAGACAAGGGCATGGAGCAATGTGATGAGAGTGTTCATGGAGCATTGTGATGACAATGACATTGAGCATTTTGATGCCAAGTGTCATGTAT
Source organism: Mesoplodon mirus (assembly GCF_964341445.2). NCBI lineage: Eukaryota > Metazoa > Chordata > Mammalia > Artiodactyla > Ziphiidae > Mesoplodon > Mesoplodon mirus. Next base: position 358,335 of record NW_028295627.1, on the reverse strand, counting down.
CTTTTTGATGACAAAGGACATGGAGCATTTTTTTTTAATATTTGGGGTAGGAGTTTTTATTAATTAATTTACTTATTTTTGCTGTGTTGGGTCTTTGTTTCTTTTTTTTTTTCTCCTGAAAAAAAAATTTTTTTTGCTTTATAACAAATTTAATCAGTTATACATATACCTATATTCCCATACACCCTCCCTTTTGTGTCTCCCTCCCACCCTCCCTATCCCACACCTCCAGGCGGTCACAAAGCACCGAGCTGATCTCCCTGTTCTATGCGGCTGCTTCCCACTAGCTATCTACCTTACGTTTGATAGTGTATATATGTCCATGCCGCTCTTTCACTTTGTCACAGCTTACCCTTCCCCCTCCCCATATCCTCAAGTCCATTCTCTAGTAGGTCTGTGTCTTTATTCCTGTCTTACCCCTATGTTCTTCATGACATTTTTTTTCTTAAGTTCCATATATATGTGTCAGCATACAGTATTTGTCTTTCTCTTTCTGACTTACTTCACTCTGTATGACAGACTCTAGGTCCATCCACCTCATTCCAAATAGCTCAATTTCATTTCTTTTTATGGCTGAGTAATATTCCATTGTATATATGTGCCACATCTTCTTTATCCATTCATCTGATGATGGACACTTAGGTTGTTTCCATCTCCGGGCTATTGTAAATAGGGCTGTTATGAACATTTTGGTACATGTCTCTTTTTGAATTATGGTTTTCTCAGGGTATATGCCCAGTAGTGGGATTGCTGGGTCATATGGTAGTTCTATTTGTAGTTTTTTATGGAACCTCCATACCGTTCTCCATAGTGGCTGTACCAATTCACATTCCCACCAGCAGTGCAAGAGTGTTCCTTTTTTTCCACACCCTCTACAGCATTTATTGTTTCTAGATTTTTTGATGGTGGCCATTCTGACTGGTGTGAGATGATATCTCATTGTAGTTTTGATTTGCATTTCTCTAATGAGCAAAGATGTTGAGCATCCTTTCATGTGTTTGTTGGCAGTCTGTATATCTTCTGTGGAGAAATGTCTATTTAGGTCTTCTGCCCATTTTTGGATTGGGTTGTTTGTTTTTTTGTTATTGAGCTGCATGAGCTGCTTATAAATTTTGGAGATTAATCCTTTGTCAGTTGCTTCATTTACAAATATTTTCTCCCATTCTGAGGGTTGTCTTTTGGTCTTGTTTATGGTTTCCTTTGCTGTGCAAAAGCTTTGAAGTTTCATTAGGTCCCATGTGTTTATTTTTGTCTTTATTTCCATTTCTCTAGGAGGTGGGTCCAAAAGGATCTTGCTGTGATTTATGTCATAGAGTGTTCTGCCTATGTTTTCCTCTAAGAGTTTGATAGTGTCTGGCCTTACATTTAGGTCTTTAATCCATTTTGAGCTTATTTTTGTGTATGGTGTTAGGGAGTGATCTAATCTCATACTTTTACATGTCCCTATCCAGTTTTCCCAGCACCACTTATGGAAGAGACTGTCCTTTCTCCACTGTACATTCCTGCCTCCTTTATCAAAGATAAGGTGACCATATGTCCGTGGGTTTATCTCTGGGCTTTCTATCCTGTTCCACTGATCTATATTTCTGTTTTTGTGCCAGTACCATACTTTCTTGATTACTGTAGCTTTGTAGTATAGTCTGAAGTCAGGGAGCCTGATTCCTCCAGCTCCATTTTTCGTTCTCAAGATTGCTTTGGCTATTCGGGGTCTTTTGTGTTTCCATACAAATTGTGAAATTTTTTGCTCTAGTTCTGTAAAAAATGCCAGTGGTAGTTTGATAGGGATTGCATTGAATCTGTAGATTGCTTTGGGTAGTAGAGTCATTTTCACAATGTTGATTCTTCCAATCCAAGAACATGGTACATCTCTCCATCTATTTGTATCATCTTTAATTTCTTTCATCAGTGTCTTATAATTTTTTGCATACAGGTCTTTTGTCTCCTTAGGTAGGTTTATTCCTAGATATTTTATTCTTTTTGTTACAATGGTAAATGGGAGTGTTTTCTTAATTTCACTTTCAGATTTTTCATCATTAGTATATAGGAATGCCAGAGATTTCTGTGCATTAATTTTGTATCCTGCAACTTTACCAAATTCATTGATTAGCTCTATTAGTTTTCTGGTAGCATCTTTAGGATTCTCTATGTATAGTATCATGTCATCTGCAAACAGTGACAGCTTTACTTCTTCTTTTCCGATTTGGATTCCTTTTATTTCCTTTTCTTCTCTGATTGCTGTGGCTAAAACTTCCAAAACTAGGTTGAATAAGAGTGGTGAGAGTGGGCAACCTTGTCTTGTTCCTGATCTTAGTGGAAATGGTTTCAGTTTTTCACCATTGAGGACGATGCTGGCTGTGGGTTTGTCATATATGGCCTTTATTATGTTGAGGAAAGTTCCCTCTATGCCTACTTTCTGCAGGGTTTTTATCATAAATGGGTGTTGAATTTTGTCGAAAGCTTTCTCTGCATCTATTGAGATGATCATATGGTTTTTCTCCTTCAGTTTGTTAATATGGTGTATCACGTTGATTGATTTGCGTATATTGAAGAATCCTTGCATTCCTGGAATAAACCCCACTTGATCATGGTGTATGATCCTTTTAATGTGCTGTTGGATTCTGTTTGCTAGTATTTTGTTGAGGATTTTTGCATCTATGTTCATCAGTGATATTGGCCTGTAGTTTTCTTTCTTTGTGACATCCTTGTCTGGTTTTGGTATCAGGGTGATGGTGGTCTCATAGAATGAGTTTGGGAGTGTTCCTCCCTCTGCTATATTTTGGAAGAGTTTGAGAAGGATAGGTGTTAGCTCTTCTCTAAATGCTTGATAGAATTCACCTGTGAAGCCATCTGGTCCTGGGCTTTTGTTTTTTGGAAGATTTTTTATCACAGTTTCAATTTCAGTGCTTGTGATTTGTCTGTTCATATTTTCTATTTCTTCCTGATTCAGTCTTGGCAGGCTGTGCATTTCTAAGAATTTGTCCATTTCTTCCAGGTTGTCCATTTTATTGGCATAGAGTTGCTTGTAGTAATCTCTCATGATCTTTTGTATTTCTGCAGTGTCAGTTGTTACTTCTCCTTTTTCATTTCTAATTCTATTGATTTGTGTCTTCTCCTTTTTTTTTTCTTGATGAGTCTGGCTAATGGTTTATCAATTTTGTTTATCTCCTCAAAGAACCAGCTTTTAGTTTTATTGATCTTTGCTATCGTTTCCTTCATTTCTTTTTCATTTATTTCTGATCTGATTTTTATGATTTCTTTCCTTCTGCTAACTTTGGGATGTTTTTCTTCTTCTTTCTCTAATTGCTTTAGGTGCAAGATTAGGTTGTTTATTCGAGATGTTTCCTGTTTCTTAAGGTGGGATTGTATTGCTATAAACTTCCCACTTAGAACTGCTTTTGCTGCGTCCCATAGGTTTTGGGTCGTCGTGTCTCCATTGTCATTTGTTTCTAGGTATTTTTTTAAATTCCCCTTTGATTTCTTCAGTGATCACTTTGTTATTAAGTAGTGTATTGTTTAGCCTCCATGTGTTTGTATTTTTTACAGCTCTTTTCCTGTAATTGATATCTAGTCTCATAGCATTGTGGTCAGAAAAGATACTTGATACAATTTCAATTTTCTTACATTTACCAAGGCTTGATTTGTGACCCAAGATATGATCTATCCTGGAGGATGTTCCATGAGCACTTGAGAAAAATGTGTATTCTGTTGTTTTTGGATGGGATGTCCTATAAATATCAATTAAGTCCATCTTGTTTAATGTATCATTTAAAGCTTGTGTTTCCTTATTTATTTTCATTTTGGATGATCTGTCCATTGGTGAAAGTGGGGTGTTAAAGTCCCCTACTATGATTGTGTTACTGTCGATTTCTCCTTTTATGGCTGTTAGTATTTGCCTTATGTATTGAGGTGCTCCTATGTTTGGTGCATAAATATTTACAATTGTTATATCTTCTTCTTGGATCGATCCCTTGATCATTATGTAGTGTCCTTCTTTGTCTCTTCTAGTAGTCCTTATTTTAAAGTCTATTTTGTCTGATATGAGAATTGCTACTCCAGCTTTCTTTTGGTTTCCATTTGCATGGAATATCTTTTTCCATCCCCTTACTTTCAGTCTGTATGTGTCTCTAGGTCTGAAGTGGGTCTCTTGTAGACAGCATATATATGGGTCTTGTTTTTGTATCCATTCAGCCAATTTGTGTCTTTTGGTGGGAGCATTTAGTCCATTTACATTTAAGGTAATTATTGTTATGTATGTTCCTATTCCCATTTTCTTAATTGTTTTGGGTTCGTTATTGTAGGTCTTTTCCTTCTGTTGTGTTTCTTGCCTAGAGAAGTTCCTTTAGCATTTGTTGTAATGCTGGTTTGGTGGTGCTGAACGCTCTCAGCTTTTGCTTGTCTGTAAACGTTTTAATTTCTCCATCAAATCTGAATGAGGTCCTTGCTGGGTAGAGTAATCTTGGTTGCAGGTTTTTCTCCTTCATCACTTTAATTATGTCCTGCCACTCCCTTCTGGCTTGTAGAGTTTCTGCTGAGAGATCAGCTGTTATCCTGATGGGGATTCCCTTGTGTGTTATTTGTTGTTTTTGCCTTGCTGCTTTTAATATGATTTCTTTGTGTTTAATTTTTGACAGTTTGATTAATATGTGTCTTGGCGTATTTCTCCTTGGATTTATTCTGTATGGGACTCTCTGTGCCTCCTGGACTTGATTAACTATTTCCTTTCCCATATTAGGGAAGTTTTCAACTATAATCTCTTCAAATATTTTCTCAGTCCCTTTCTTTTTCTCTTCTTCTTCTGGAACCCCTATAATTCGAATGTTGGTGTGTTTAATGTTGTCCCAGAGGTCTCTGAGACTGTCCTCTGTTCTTTTCATTCTTTTTTTCTTTATTTTGCTCTGCAGCAGTTATTTCCACAATTTTATTTTCCACCTCACTTATCCGTTCTTCTGCCTCAGTTATTCTGCTATTGATCCCATCTAGAGTACTTTTTATTTCATGTATTGTGTTTTTAATCGATGCTTGATTCATCTTTAGTTCTTCTAGGTCCTTGTTAACTGTTTCTTGCATTTTGTCTATTCTATTTCCAAGATTTTGGATCTGGGAAATAGAATCTTGGATCATCTTTACCATCATTATTCTGAATTCTTTTTCAGGTAGACTGCCTATTTCCTCTTCATTTGTTAGATCTGGTGGGTTTTTATCTTGCTCCTTCTCCTGCTGTGTGTTTTTCTGTCTTCTCATTTTGCTTATGTTACTGTCTTTGGGGTCTCCTTTTTGCAGGCTGCAGGTTCGTAGTTCCCGTTGTTTTTGGTGTCTGTCCCCAGTGGCTAACGTTGGTTTAGTGGGTTGTGTAGGCTTCCTGGTGGAGGGGACTAGTGCCTGTGTTCTGGTGGGTGAGGCTGGGTCTTGTCTTTCTGGTGGGCAGGTCCACGTCTGGTGGTGTGTTTTGGGGTGTCTGTGGACTTTTTATGATTTTAGGCAGCCTCTCTGCTAATGGGTGGCGTTGTGTTCCTGTCTTGCTAGTTGTTTGGCATAGGGTGTCCAGCACTGTATCTTGCTGGTCGTTGAGTGAAGCTGGGTGCTGGTGTTGAGATGGAGATCTCTGGAAGATTTTCGCCGTTTGATATTATGTGGAGCTGGGAGGTCTCTTGTGGACCAGTGTCCTGAAGTTGGCTCTCCCACCTCAGAGGCACAGCACTGACTCCTGGCTCCTCAATTTGGGATGATTTGTTGTCCATTCATGTATTCCACAGATGCAGGGTACATCAAGTTGATTGTGGAGCTTTAATCCGCTGCTTCTGTGGCTGCTGGGAGAGGTTTCCCTTTCTCTTTGTTCTCACAGCTCCTGGGTCTCAGCTTTGGATTTGGCCCCGCCTCTGCATGTAGGTCGCCGGAGGGCGTCTGTTCTTCACTTAGACAGGACAGGGTTAAAGGAGCAGCCTCTTCAGGGACACTGGCTCACTCAGGCCGGGCGGGAGGGAGGGGCATGGAGTGCGGGGTGAGCCTGCAGCGGCAGAGTTCGGTGTGACGTTGCACCAGCCCGAGGCGCACAGTGCGTTCTCCCAGGGAAGCCGCCCCTGGATCCCGGGACCCCGGCAGTGGTGGGCTCCACAGGCTCCAGGAAGGGTGGTGTGGACAGTGACCCACGCTCGCACACAGGCTTCTTGGTGGCGGCAGCAGCAGCCCCAGCGTCCCACGCCGGTCACCGGGCTCCACACCTTTAGTCGCGTCTTGCGCCCATCTGTGGAGCCTCTTTAAGCAGCACTCTTAATCCCCTCTCCTGGCGCACCAGGAAACCAAGAGGGAAGAAAAAGTCTCTTGCCTCTTCGGCAGCTCCAGAGTTTTCCTGGTCTCCCTGCCGGCTAGCTGTGGCTCATTAGCCCCCTTCCAGCTGAGTTCTCGCCGCCAGCCCCAGTCCCCTCCCTGCGCTCTGACCGAAGCCTGAGCCTCAGGTTCCAGCGACGCCGGGGTGAGTGGACAAGCCTCTCGGGCTGGTGAGTGCCACTCGGCACAGATCCTCTGTGCGGGAATCTCTCCGCTTTGCCCTACCCAGGAATGTGGGGAGTTACTTGCCTTTTGGGAGGTCCGGGGTCCTCTGCCAGCATCCAGCAGGTGTTCTGTAGGAGTTGCTCCACGTGCAGCTGTATTTCTGGTGTATCCGTGGGGAAGACGGTGACCTCCGCGTCTTACTCTTCCGCCATCTTACCCGGAGGTCTCTCGACATCGAGCATTTTGATGGCAAGGGCGTTGTGCATTGTGATGAGAAAGGCAGGGAGCATTCTGATGATAGGGTCATGGAGCAATTTGATGAAAAGTGTCATGGAACATTTTGATGACAGGTGTTATGGAACATTGTGATGTCAGGTGTCATCGAACATTGTGATGATAAGTGCATGTAGCATTGTGATGACAGGAGTCATGGAACATTGTGATGACAGGGGTGAGGGAGTATTGTGACAAATAGTGATGTAGCATTGTGATATCAGTGGTGAGAGAGCATTTTGATGAGAAGTGCATGGAGCATTGTGATGACAAATTTTAAGGAGCATTTTGATGACAGGATTGTGGAGCAATGTGATGACAAGCGCATGGTGCATTGTGATGACATGTGTCATGGAGCATTGTGCTGACAAGCGCATGGAGCATTGTGATGACAAGGGACAAAGAATATTGTGATGAAAAGTTCATGGAGCACTGTGGTTAAAAAGGTGACACAGACTGTTGATGACGAGGGCATGGACCACTGTGATGACAAAAGTCATGAAGCATTGTGATGACTGGAGTAACGGAGCACTGTGATGACAGGGGTCATGGAGCATTGTGATAACAAGGGCATGGAGCATTGTGATGACAAGGGCATGGAACATTGGTCTAAAAAGTTTCATGGATTATTGCGATCACACTTGGAATGGCGCATTGTGACGACAAGGGCATGGAGCATTGTGATGACCAGGTCATGCAGTATTGTGAAGACAGGTGTCAGTGAGCATTGTGATGACATATGTAATGGCCCATTGTGATGACAATGGCATGAAGCATTGTGATGCCAAGTGTCATGAAGGATTCTGATGACAAAGGTAATGGAGCATTGTGATGACAATGGCTTGGAGCATTGTGATGACAAGTGTCAGGGAGCATTGTGCTGACAAGGCATGGAGAATTGTGATGACAAGGGTCATGGAGCTTTCTGATGATAAGCTTGTGGAGTATTTTGATGACAATGGCATGGAGCATTGTGATGAAAACGGCATGGGGCATTGTGATGAAAAAGGCATGGAGCCTTATCGTGACAGGGTTCAAGGAGCATTCTGATGACAAGTGTCAGTGAGCATTGTGATGACATGTGTATTGAGAATTGTGATGACACAGGTCATGGAGCATTGTGATGAAAAGGGCATGGAGTATTGTGATGACAGGCATCATGGAGCATTCTGATGACAAGTGTTATGGAACACTGTGATCAAAAGCATTTGGAGCATTGTGATGACAGAGGTCATGGATCATTTTGATTTCAAGGAGCATGGAGCACTGTGATGACAAGGGCATGAAGCAATGTGATCCCAAGGTTCATGGAGGATTGTGATGACAATGAAAATGGAGTATTGTGATGACAAGCGCATAGAGCATTGTAATGGAAAGGTCATGTAGCATTTTGCTGACAAAGGCATGGAGCATTGTGATGACATGTGTCATGGAGCATTGTTATGACAATGGAATGGAGCATGGTGATGACAAGATCCTGCAGCATTGTGATGAGAAGACCATGGAGACTTGTGATGACAAGTCTCATGGAGTATTCTGATAAAAATGGACATGGAGCATTGTGATTACAGGGGTCATGGAGCATTGTGATGACTAGGACATGGAGCACTGTGATGAGAAGGCCATGGAGCATTCTGATGACATGCGTCATGGAGTTTTGTGATGACAAGGGCATGGAGCATTTGTGATTACAGGGATCTTGGAGCATTGTGATGAAAAGTGCATGGATCATTCTTATGAAAAAGGCATGGAGCCTTGTCATGACAGGGTTCAAGGAGCATACTGACCACAAGTGTCAGGGAGCATTGTGATGACAAGTGTATTGAGCATTGTGATGACAAAGACCATGGAGCATTGTGATGAGAAGACCATGGATAATTGTGATGATGAGCGTAATGGGGTGTTTTGATGATAAGTGTTATGGAAGAGTGTGATCACAAGGGTTTGGAGCATTATGATGACAGAGGTCATGGAGAATATTGATTTCATTGTGATGACAAGAGCCTGAAGCATTATGATGATGGGCATGGTGCACTGTGATGACAGGGTTCATGGAGCATTGAGATGAAAAGGGGCATGGAGCATTGTGATTACAAGGGTCTTGGAGCATTGTGATGACAAGGGCATGGAGCATTGTGATGAGAAGGCCATGGAACCTTCTGATGACATGCGTAATGGAGCTTTGTGATTATAAGGGCATGGAGCATTGTGATTTCAGGGGTCTGGAGCATTGTGATGACAAGTGTCATGGAACCCTGTGATGACTACGCCGTGGAACATTGTGATGGCAGGGGTCATGGTGCATTGTTATGACAGGTGTAATGGAGCATTTTGATGAGAAGGGCATGGGACTTTGGTCTGAAATGTTTCCTGGATTATTGTGATGAGAGTGGGCATGGAGCATTGTGATGACAAGGGCATGGAACACTGTGACACATGGGTCATGCAGGATTGTAATGACAAGGGTATGGAGCATTGTGATGAGAAGGGCATCGAGCATTGTCATGACAAGTGTCATGGAGCTTTCTGATGACAAGGGCATGGAGCAATATGATGAGAGGGTTCATGGAGCATTGTGATGACAGTGACATGGAGCATTGTGATGCCAAGGGTCATGGAGCTTTGTGATGAAAAGGCATGGAGCATTTTGATGACAAGGGCATGGTGCATTGTGATGAGAATTGCAGGGGGCATTTTGATGACCAGGTCATGCAGCAATTTGATAAAAACTGTAATGGAACATTTTGATGGCAGGGGTTATAGAACATTGTGATGTCAGGGGTCTAGGAGCTTTGGGATGAAAAGGGTCATGGAGCATTTTGATGACAGGGGTTATGGAACATTGTGATGTCAGGCGTCATGGAACATTGTGATGATAAGTGGATGTAGCATTGTGATGACAGGGTCCTGGAATATTTTGATTACAGGTGTGAGGGAGTATTGTGATGACTAGTGATGGAACATTTTGATATCTCATGTGAGAGAGCATTTTGATGAGATGTGCATGGAGCATTGTGATTACAGGGATCTTGGAGCATTGTGATGAAAAGGGCATGGTTCATTGTTATGAAAATGGCATGGAGCCTTTTCATGACAGGGTTTAAGGAGCATATTGACCACAAGGTTAAGGGAGCATTGTGATGACAAGTGTATTTGAGAATTGTAATGACAAAGATCATGGAGCATTGTGATGACAAGGGCATGGAGCATTGTGTGGACCAGGTCATGCAGTATTGTGAAGAGAGTTGTCAGGGAGCATTGTGATGACATATGCAATGGCCCAATGTGATGACAATTGCATGGAGCATTGTGATGCCTATTGTCATGGAGGATTCTTATGACAAAGGTAATGGAGCATTGTGATGACAATGGCTTGGAGCAATATGATGACAAGTGTCAGGGAGCATTGTGCTGACAAGTGCATGGAAAATTGTGATGACAAGGGTCCTGGAACATTCTGATGACAAGCTTGTGGACTATTTTGATGACAATGGCATGGAGCATTGTGATGAAAACGGCATGTCGAATTGCGATGAAAGAGGCATGGAGCCTTTTCGTGACAGGGTTCAAGGAGCATTCTGACGACAAGTGTCAGGGAGCATTGTGATGACAAGTGTATTGAGAATTGTGATGACAAAGGTCATGGAGCAATGTGATGAAAAGGGCATGGAGTATTGTGATGACAGGCATCATGGAGCGTTGTGATGACAAGTGTTATGGAACACTGTGATTACAAGGTTTTGGAGTATTGTGATGACAGTAGTCATGGATCATTTTGATTTCAAGGAGCATGGAGCATTGTGATGACATGGGCATGAAACAATGTGATCCCAAGGTTCATGGAGGATTGTGATGACGATGGAAATGGAGTATTGTGATGACAAGCGCATAGAGCTTTGTAATGACAAGGTCATGAAGCGTTTTGCTGACAGAGGCATGGAGCATTGTGATGACATGTGTCATGGAGCACTGTGATGACAAGCGTCACGGAGCATTGTGTATACAGGGGTCATGGAGCATTGGGATGACAAGGGCATGGATCATTGTGATGACAAGGTTCTGGGAGCACTGGGCTGAAAATATTCATGGAGTGTTCTGATGACATGTGTCATGGGGCATTGTGATGACTAGGGAATGGAGCATTGTGATGACAAGAGTCCCGGATCATTGTGTTGTCAGGTGTCATGGAGTGTTGTGATAAGAGTGGTCATGGAGCATTGTGATGATATTGGCCATTGAACATTTTGATGAGTAGATCGTGGAGCACTGGGCTGAAAATGTTCATGGATTATTGTGATGACAGTGGTCATGGAGCATTGTGATGCCAAGGGAATGGAGCATGGTGATGCCAAGGTCCTGGAGCATTGTGATGAGAAGACATGGAGACTTGTGATGACGAGTCTCATGGAGCATTCTGATGAAAAGGGACATGGAACATTGTGATTACTGGGGTCTTGGAGCACTGTGATGACTAGGGCATGGAGCATTGTGATGAGAAGGCCATGGAGCATTCTGATGACATGCGTCATGGAGTTTTTGAGGACAAGTCATGGAGCATTGTGATTACAGGGGTCTTGGAACGTTGTGATGACAAGGGCATGGAGCACTGTGAGGAGAAGACCAAGGAGCATTCTGATGGCATGCGTCATTGAAATTTGTGATGACAAGGGCATGGAGCATTGTGATTACAGGGGTCTTGGAGCATTGTGATGACAAGGGTCATGGAGACTTGTGATGACAAGGCCGTGGTATATTGTGATGGCAGGTGTCATGGAGCATTGTTATGACAGAGGTAATGGAGCATTGTGATGAGAAGGGCATTGAACATTGGTTTGAAATACTTCATACATTATTGTGATGAGAGTGGGCTGGAGCATTGTTATGACCACGGCACGTAACACTGTGATACATGGGTCATGGACAATTGTAATGACAAGGGCATGGAGCAATGTGATGAGAGGGTACAAGGAGCATTGTGATGACAATGACATGGAGCATTGTGATGCCAAGGGTCATGGATCATTGTGATGACAAGGGCATGGAGCATTGTGATTACAGTGTTCATGGAGCATTGTGATGACAGGGGCATGGAGCATTGTGATGCCAAGGGTCATGGATCTTTGTGAGGACAAAGGTCATGGAGCATTTTGATGGCAAGTGTGTTGTGCATTGTGATGAGAAGGGCAGGGAGCATTCTGCTGACAGGGTCATGGAGCATTTTGATGAAAAGGGTCATGGAGCATTTTGATGACAGGTGTTATGGAACACTGTGATGTCATGGGTCATCGAACATTGTGATGATAAGTGCATGTAGCATTGTGATGACAGGAGTCATGGAACATTGTGATGACAGGGGTGAGGGAGTATTGTGACAAATAGTGATTTAGCATTGTGATATCAGTTGTGAGAGAGCATTTGGATGAGAAGTGCATGGAGCATTGTGATTACAAGGTTTATGGAGCATAGCGATGACAAGGTTGTGGATCATTGTGATGAAAAGCTCATGGCACATTGTGATGACAATGGTCATGGAGCATTGTTCTGACAAAGGCATGGAGCATTGTGATGACAAGGTTCACGGAGCATTGTGATGAAATGTTCATAGAGCATTGTGGTTACAAATGTCAAAGAGCCTTGTGATGAGGCGGGCATGGACCATTGTGATCACAAACTTTATGAAGCATTGTGATGACTGGAGTCACGGAGCATTGTTTTGACAGGGGTCATAGAGGATTGAGATGACAAGGTCATGGAACATTGTGATGAGAAAATAATGGAGAGACTTCCGGGTAAAATGGCGGAAGAGTAAGACGCGGAGATCACCTTCCTTCCCACGGATACACCAGAAATACAGCTACACGTGGAACAACTCCTACAGAACACCTACTGGACGCTGGCAGAAGACCCCAGACCTCCCAAAAGGCAAGAAACTCCTCACATACCTGGGTAGGGCAAAGCGGAGAGATCCACACACAGAGGATCAGTGCCGAGTGGCACTCACCAGCCCGAGAGGCTTGTCTGCTCGCCCGCCGGGGCACGCAGCGCTGGAAGCTGAGGCTCGGGCTTCGGTCAGAGCGCAGGGAGCGGACTGGGGCTGGCGGCGAGAACTCAGCCGGAAGGGGGCTAATGTGCCACAGCTAGCCGGGAGGGAGTCCGGGAAAACTCTGGAGCTGCCGAAGAGGCAAGAGACTTTTTCATCCCTCTTGGTTTCCTGGTGCACGAGGAGAGGGGATTAAGAGTGCTGCTTAAAAGGGCTCCACAGACGGGCGCGAGTCGCGACTGAAAGCGCGGAGCCCATAGACGGGCGTGGGACGCTGGGGCTGCTGCCGCCGCCGCCAAGAAGCGTGTGTGTGAGCGCAGGTCACTGCCCACACCACCCTTCCGGGAGCCTGTGCAGCCCGCCACTGCCGGGGTCCTGGGATCCAGGGGCGGCTTCCCTGGGAGAACGCACTGTGCGCCTAGGGCTGGTGCAACGTCACGCCGACCTTTGCCGCTGCAGGCTCGCCCCGCACTCCGTGCCCCTCCCTCCCGCCCGGCCTGAGTGAGCCAGAGTCCCCGAAGAGGCTGCTCCTTTAACCCTGTCCTGCCTGAGCGAAGAACAGACGCCCTCCGGCGACCTACACGCAGAGGCGGGGCCAAATCCAAAGCTGAGACCCAGGAGCTGTGAGAACAAAGAAGAGAAAGGGAATCCTCTCCCAGCAGCCTCAGAAGCAGCGGATTAAAGCTCCACAATCAACTTGATGTACCCTGCATCTGTGGAATACATGAATAGACAACACATCATCCCAAATTGAGGAGCCAGGAGTCAGTGTTGTGCCTCTGAGGTGGGAGAGCCAACTTCAGGACACTGGTACACAAGAGACCTCCCAGCTCCACATAATATCAAACGGCAAAAATCTTCCAGAGATCTTCATCTCAACACCAGCACCCAGCTTCACTCAACGACCAACAAGCTACAGTGCTGGACACCCTAAGCCAAACAACTAGCAAGACAGGAACACAACGCCACCCATTAGCAGAGAGGCTGCCTAAAATCATAAAAAGTCCACAGACACCCCAAAACACACCACCAGACGTGGACCTGCCCACCAGAAAGACAAGATCCAGCCTCATCCACCAGAACATAGGCACTAGTCCCCTCCACCAGGAAGCCTACACAACCCACTAAACAAACCTTAGCCACTGGGGACAGACACCAAAAACAACGGGAACTACGAACTTGCAGCCTGCAAAAAGGAGACCCCAAACACAGTAACATAAGCAAAATGAGAAGACAGAAAAACACACAGCAGGAGAAGGAGCAAGATAAAAACCCACCAGATCTAACAAATGAAGAGGAAATAGGCAGTCTACCTGAAAAAGAATTCAGAATAATGATGGTAAAGATGATCCAAGATTCTATTTCCCAGATCCAAAATCTTGGAAATAGAATAGACAAAATGCAAGAAACAGTTAACAAGGACCTAGAAGAACTAAAGATGAATCAAGCATCGATTAAAAACACAATACATGAAATAAAAAATACTCTAGATGGGATCAATAGCAGAATAACTGAGGCAGAAGAACGGATAAGTGAGGTGGAAGATAAAATAGTGGAAATAACTGCTGCAGAGCAAATTAAAGAAAAAAGAATGAAACGAACAGAGGACAGTCTCAGAGACCTCTGGGACAACATTAAACGCACCAACATTCGAATTATAGGGGTTCCAGAAGAAGAAGAGAAAAAGAAAGGGACTGAGAAAATATTTGAAGAGATTATAGTTGAAAACTTCCCTAATATGGGAAAGGAAATAGTTAATCAAGTCCAGGAGGCACAGAGAGTCCCATACAGAATAAATCCAAGGAGAAATACGCCAAGACACATATTAATCAAACTGTCAAAAATTAAACACAAAGAAATCCTATTAAAAGCAGCAAGGCAAAAACAACAAATAACACACAAGGGAATCCCCATCAGGATAACAGCTGATCTCTCAGCAGAAACTCTACAAGCCAGAAGGGAGTGGCAGGACATAATTAAAGTTATGAAGGAGAAAAACCTGCAACCAAGATTACTCTACCCAGCAAGGATCTCATTCAGATTTGATGGAGAAATTAAAACGTTTACAGACAAGCAAAAGCTGAGAGAGTTCAGCACCACCAAACCAGCTTTACAACAAATGCTAAAGGAACTTCTCTAGGCAAGAAACACAACAGAAGGAAAAGACCTACAATAACAAACCCAAAACAATTTAAAAAATGGGAATAGGAACATACATATCGATAATTACCTTAAATGTAAATGGACTAAATGCTCCCACCAAAAGATACAGATTGGCTGAATGGATACAAAAACAAGACCCATATATATGCTGTCTACAAGAGACCCACTTCAGACCTAGAGACACATACAGACTGAAAGTAAGGGGATGGAAAAAGATATTCCATGCAAATGGAAACCAAAAGAAAGCTGGAGTAGCAATTCTCATATCAGACAAAATAGACTTTAAAATAAAGAATACTAGAAGAGACAAAGAAGGACACTACATAATGATCAAGGGATCGATCCAAGAAGAAGATATAACAATTGTAAATATTTATGCACCAAACATAGGAGCACCTCAATACATAAGGCAAATACTAACAGCCATAAAAGGAGAAATTGACAGTAACACACTCATAGTAGGGGACTTTAACACCCCACTTTCACCAATGGACAGATCATCCAAAATGAAAATAAATAAGGAAACACAAGCTTTAAATGATACATTAAACAAGATGGACTTAATTGATATTTATAGGACATTCCATCCAAAAACAACAGAATACACATTTTTCTCAAGTGCTCATGGAACATTCTCCAGGAGAGATCATATCTTGGGTCACAAATCAAGCCTTGGTAAATTTAAGAAAATTGAAATTGTATCAAGTATCTTTTCCGACCACAATGCTATGAGACTAGATATCAATTACAGGAAAAGAGCTGTAAAAAATACAAACACATGGAGGCTAAACAATACACTACTTAATAACGAAGTGATCACTGAAGAAATCAAAGAGGAAATTAAAAAATACCTAGAAACAAATGACAATGGAGACACGACTACCCAAAACCTATGGGATGCAGCAAAAGCAGTTCTAAGAGGGAAGTTTATAGCAATACAATCCCACCTTAAGAAACAGGAAACATCTCGAATAAACAACCTAACCTTGCACCTAAAGCAATTAGAGAAAGAAGAAGAAAAACATCCCAAAGTTAGCAGAAGGAAAGAAATCATAAAAATCAGATCAGAAATAAATGAAAAAGAAATGAAGGAAACGATAGCAAAGATCAATAAAACTAAAAGCTGGTTCTTTGAGAAGATAAACAAAATTGATAAAACATTAGCCAGACTCATCAAGAAAAAAAGGGAGAAGACTCAAATCAATAGAATTAGAAATGAAAAAGGAGAAGTAACAACTGACACTGCAGAAATACAAAAGATCATGAGAGATTACTATAAGCAACTCTATGCCAATAAAATGGACAACCTGGAAGAAATGGACAAATTCTTAGAAATGCACAACCTGCCAAGACTGAACCAGGAAGAAATAGAAAATATGAACAGACCAATCACAAGCACTGAAATTGAAACTGTGATTAAAAATCTTCCAACAAACAAAAGCCCAGGACCAGATGGCTTCACAGGCGAATTCTATCAAGCATTTAGAGAAGAGCTAACACCTATCCTTCTGAAACTCTTCCAAAATATAGCAGAGGGAGGAACACTCCCAAACTCATTCTACGAGGCCACCATCACCTTGATACCAAAACCAGACAAGGATGTCACAAAGAAAGAAAACTACAGGCCAATATCACTGATGAACATAGATGCAAAAATCCTCAACAAAATACTAGCAAACAGAATCCAACAGCACATTAAAAGGATCATACACCATGATCAAGTCGGGTTTATTCCAGGAATGCAAGGATTCTTCAATATACGCAAATCAATCAACGTGATACACCATATTAACAAGTTGAAGGAGAAAAACCATATGATCATCTCAATCGATGCAGAGAAAGCTTTCGACAAAATTCAACACCCATTTATGATAAAAACCCTGCAGAAAGTAGGCATAGAGGGAACTTTCCTCAACATAATAAAGGCCATATATGACAAACCCACAGCCAACATCGTCCTCAATGGTGAAAAACTGAAACCATTTCCACTAAGATCAGGAACAAGACAAGGTTGCCCACTCTCACCACTCTTATTCAACCTAGTTTTGGAAGTTTTAGCCACAGCAATCAGAGAAGAAAAGGAAATAAAAGGAATCCAAATCGGAAAAGAAGAAGTAAAGCTGTCACTGTTTGCAGATGACATGATACTATACATAGAGAATCCTAAAGATGCTACCAGAAAACTACTAGAGTTAATCAATGAATTTGGTCAAGTTGCAGGATACAAAATTAATGCACCGAAATCTCTGGCATTCCTATAAACTAATGATGAAAAATCTGAAAGTGAAATCAAGAAAACACTCCCATTTACCATTGCAACAAAAAGAATAAAATATCTAGGAATAAACCTACCTAAGGAGACAAAAGACCTGTATGCAGAAAATTATAAGACACTGATGAAAGAAATTAAAGATGATACAAATAGATGGAGAGATGTACCATGTTCTTGGATTGGAAGAATCAACATTGTGAAAATGACTCTACTACCCAAAGCAATCTACAGATTCAATGCAATCCCTATCAAATTACCACTGGCATTTTTCACAGAACTAGAGCAAAAAATTTCACAATTTGTATGGAAACACAAAAGACCCCGAATAGCCAAAGCAATCTTGAGAACGAAAAATGGAGCTGGAGGAATCAGGCTCCCTGACTTCAGACTATACTACAAAGCTACAGTAATCAAGACAGTATGGTACTGGCACAGAAACAGAAAGATAGATCAATGGAACAGGATAGAAAGCCCAGAGTTAAACGCACAGACATATGGTCACCTTATCTTTGATAAAGGAGGCAGGAATGTACAGTGGAGAAAGGACAGTCTCTTCCATAAGTGGTGCTGGGAAAACTGGATAGGGACATGTAAAAGTATGAGATTAGATCACTCCCTAACACCATACACAAAAATAATCTCAAAATGGATTAAAGACCTAAATGTAAGGTCAGACACTATCAAACTCTTAGAGGAAAACATAGGCAGAACACTCTATGACATAAATCACAGCAAGATCCTTTTTGACCCACCTCCTAGAGAAATGGAAATAAAGACAAAAATAAACACATGGGACCTAATGAAACTTCAAAGCTTTTGCACAGCAAAGGAAACCATAAACAAGACCAAAAGACAACCCTCAGAATGGGAGAAAATATTTGCAAATGAAGCAACTGACAAAGGATTAATCTCCAAAATTTATAAGCAGCTCATGCAGCTCAATAACAAAAAAACAAAGAACCCAATCCAAAAATGGGCAGAAGACCTAAATAGACATTTCTCCACAGAAGATATACAGACTGCCAACAAACACATGAAAGGATGCTCAACATCTTTACTCATTAGAGAAATGCAAATCAAAACTACAATGAGATATCATCTCACACCAGTCAGAATGGCCATCATCAAAAAATCTAGAAACAATAAATGCTGGAGAGGGTGTGGAAAAAAGGGAACACTCTTGCACTGCTGGTGGGAATGTGAATTGGTACAGCCACTATGGAGAACGGTATGGAGGTTCCTTAAAAAACTACAAATAGAACTACCATATGACCCAGCAATCCCACTACTGGGCATATACCCCGAGAAAACCATAATTCAAAAAGAGACATGTACCAAAATGTTCATAGCAGCCCTATTTACAATAGCCCGGAGATGGAAACAACCTACGTGTCCATCATTGGATGAATGGATAAAGAAGATGTGGCATATATATACAATGGAATATTACTCAGCCATAAAAAGAAATGAAATTGAGCTATTTGTAATGAGGTGGATAGACCTAGAGTCTGTCATACAGAGTGAAGTAAGTCAGAAAGAGAAAGACAAATACTGTATGCTAACACATGTATATGGAATTTAAGAAAAAATAATGTCATGAAGAACATAGGGGTAAGACAGGAATAAAGACACAGACCTACTAGAGAATGGACTTGAGGATATGGGGAGGGGGAAGGGTAAGCTGTGACAAAGTGAAAGAGCGGCATGGACATATATACACTACGAAACGTAAGGTAGATAGCTAGTGGGAAGCAGCCGCATAGCACAGGGAGATCAGCTTGGTGCTTTGTGACCGCCTGGAGAGGTGGGATAGGGAGGGTGGGAGGGAGACGCAAAAGAGAGGGGATATGGAAACATATGTATATGTATAACTGATTAAATTTGTTATAAGGCAAAAAAAAGAATTAAGTGAAGCAACTTTAAAGTAGAATTTTTTAAGTGTTTAGTGTAATAAACTGATGTGTATTTCTGAAAGTAAAAAAAAAAGAAAATCATGGAGAATTGTGAAGACAGGTGTGAGGGAGCATTGTGATGACATATGTCATGGTCCATTTCGATGACAATGGCATGGTGCATTGTGATGCCAAATGAAATAGAGGATTGTGATGACAAATATAATGGAGCATTGTGATGACTAGGGCTTGGAGCATTATGATGACAAGGGCCATTGAGAATTTTCATGACAATGTCGTGAAGCATTGTGATGACAAGGTCCTCGAGCACTGTGATGAGAAAACCATGCAGCCTTGTGATGACAGGTCTCATGGATCATACTGATGAAAAGGGGCATGGAGCATTCTGATTACAGGGGTCTTGGAACATTGTGATAGCAAGGGCATGGAGCATTGTGATGACAAGGGCATGGAGCATTGGTCTAATAAGTTTCATGGATTATTGTGATGACAGTTGGAATGGCGCATTGTGATGACAGTGGTCATGGAGCATTGTGATGATACTGGTCATGGAGCATTGTGATGAGAAGGTCATGGAGCATTGGGTTGAAAATATTCATGTAGTATTGTGATGACAGGGGTCATGGAGCATTGTGATGACTAGGGAATGGAGCATGGTGATGACAAGGTCCTGTAGCATTGTGATGAGATGACGATGGAGACTTGTGATGACAAGTCTCATAGAGCATTCTGATGAAAAGGGGCATGGAGCATTGTGATTACAGGCGTCTTGGAGCATTGTGAAGAAAAGGGCATGGAGCATTGTGAGGAGAAGGCCATGGAACATTCTGATGGCATGCGTCATGGAGCTTTGTGATGACAAGGGCATGGAGCATTGTGATTACAGGGGTCTTGGAGCATTGTGATGACAAGGGTCATGGAGCCTTGTGATGACAAGGCCGTGGAACATTTTGATGGCAGGGGTCATGGAGCATTGTTATGACAGAGGTAATGGAGCATTGGGATGAGAAGGGCATTGAGCATTGGTCTGAAATGTTTCATGGATTATAGTGATGAGAGTGGGCATGGAACATTGTGATGACAAGTGCACGGTACACTGTGATACATGGGTCATGGAGGATTGTAATGACAAGGGCATGGAGCATTGTGATGAGAAGGGCATCGAGCATTGTGATGACAAGTGTCATGGAGCTTTTGATGACAAGGGCATGGAGCAATGTGATGAGATGGTTCATGAAGCATTGTGATGACAATGACATGGAGCATTGTGATGCCAAGGGTCATGGATCTTTGTGATGACAAAAGTCATGGAGCATTATGATGACAAGTGTGTTGTGCATTGTGATGAGAAGGGCAGGGAGCATTTTGATGACAGGGTCGTGCAGCAATTTGATGTAAAGTGTAATGGAACATTTTGATGACATGGGTTATAGAACATTGTGTTGCCAGGGATCATGGAGCTTTGGGATGAAAAGGGTCATGGAGCATTTTGATGACGGGGTTATGGAACATTGTGATGTCAGGGGTCAAGGAACATTGTGCTGATAAGGGGATGTAGCATTTTGATGACAGGGGTCATGGAACATTGTGATAACAGGGTTGAGCGAGGATTGTGATGACTAGTGATGGAATATTGTGATATCTCATGTGAGAAGGCATTTGGATGAGAAGTGCATGGAGGATTGTGATTACAATGTTTATGGAGCATAGCGATGACACGGTTGTGGATCATTGTGATGAAAACCGCATGGCACATTGTGATGACAAGGTTCATGGAGCATTGTTCTGACAAAGGCATGGAGCATTGTGATGACAAGGGTCACGGAGCATTGTGATGAAATGTTCATGGAGCATTGTGGTTACAAAGGTCACAGAGCCTTGTGATGACGCGGGCATGGACCGTTGTGATAACAAACGTTATGAAGCAGAGTGATGACTGGAGTCACGGAGCATTGTGATGACAGTGGTCATGGAGCATTGTGATGACAAGGGCATGGAGCATTTTGAAGACAAGGGCATGGAGTATTGTGAAGACAAGTGTCAGGGAGCATTGTGATGACCTATGTCATGGTCCATTGCGATGACAATAGCATGGAGCATTGTGATGCCAAATGTAATGGAGGATGTGATGACAAATATAATGGAGCATTGTGATGACTAGGGCTTGGAGCATTATTTTGACAAGGGCCATTGAGCATTTTCATGACAATGTCGTGAAGCATTGTGATGACAAGTCCTGGAGCATTGTGATGAGAAAACCATGGAGGCTTGTGATGACAAATCTCAAGGAGCATACTGATGAAAAGGGGCCTGGAGCATTCTGATTACAGGGGACTTGGAACATTGTGATACAAGGGCATGGAGCATTGTGATGACAAGTGTCATGGAGGATTCTGATGACAAAGGTAATGGAGCATTGTGATGACAATGGCTTGGAGCATAGTGATGACAAGTTTCAGGGAGCATTGTCCTGACAAGTGCATGGAGAATTGTGATGACAAGGGTCATGGAGCATTCTGATGACAAGCTTGTGGAGTATTTTGATCACAATGGCATGGAGCATTGTGATGAAAACGGCATGGGGCTTTGTGATGAAAAATGCATGGAGCCTTTTCGTGACAGGGTTCAAGGATCATTCTGACTACAAAAGTCCGGGAGCATTGTGATGACATGTGTATTGAGAATTGTGATGACAAAGGTCATGGAGCATTGTGATGACAAGGGCATGGAGCATTGTGATGACAGGCATCATGGAGCGTTGTGATGACAAGTGTTATGGACCATTGTGATCACAAGGGTTTGGAGCATTGTGATGACAGTGGTCATGGATGATTTTGATTTCAAGGAGCAGGGAGCATTGTGATGACAAGGGCATGAAGCAATGTGATCCCAAGTTTCATGGAGGATTGTGATGACAATGGTAAAGGAATATTGTGATGACAAGCACATAGAGCATTGTAATGACATGGTCATGTAGCATTTTGCTGACAAAGGCATGGAGCATTGTGATGAAAAGTTTCATGGAGCACTGTGATGACAAGCATCACGGAGCATTGTGAATACAGGGGACATGGAGCATTGGGATGACAAGTGTCATGGAGCATTGGGCTGAAAATATTCATGGAGTACTGTGATGACAGGGGTCATGGAGAATTTTGATTTCATTGTGCTGACAATAGCCGGAAGCATTATAATGATTGGCATGATGCATTGTGATGACAGGGTTCATGGAGCATTGAGATGAAGAGCGGCATGGAGCATTGTGATTACAGGGGTCTTGGAGCATTGTGATGACAAGGGCATGGAGCATTTTGATGAGAAGGACATGGAACATTCTGATGATGTGTCATGGAGTTTTGTGATGACAAGGGCATTGAACATTGTGATGGCAGGGGTCATGGAGCATTGTTATGACAGAGGTAATGGATCATTGTGATGAGGAGGGCATTGAACATTGGTTTGAAAGGTTTCATGGACTATTGTGATGAGAGTGGGCATGGTGCATTGTGAAGAAAAGGGCATGGAGCATTGTGATGACAGGGGCAAGGAGCATTGGTCTGACAAGTTTCATAGATTATTGTGATGAGAGTGGGCATGGTGAATTGTGAAGAAAAGGGCATGGGGCTTTGTGATGACAAGGGCAAGGAGTATTGAGAAGACATGTGTCAGGGAGCATTGTGATGACATATGTCATGGTCCATTGCGATGACAATGGCATGGAGCATTGTGATGCCAAATGTAATGGAGGATTGTGATGACAAATATAATGGAGCATTGTGATGACTATGGCTTGGAGCATTATGATGACAGCGGCCATTGAGAATTTTCATGACAATGTCGTGAAGCATTGTGATGACAAGGTCCTGGAGCATTGTGATGAGAAAACCATGGAGCCTTCTGATGACAAGTCTCATGGAGCATACTGATGAAAAGGGGCATGGAGCATTCTGCTTACAGGGGTCTTGGAACATTGTGATAACATGGCATGGTGCATTGTGATGACAAGGGCATGGAGCATTGGTCTAATAAGTTTCATGGATTATTGTGATGACAGTTGGAATTGTGCATGGTGATGACTAGGGAATGGAGCATTGTGATGACAAGAGTCCCGGATCATTGTGTTGTCACGTGTCACGGAGTGTTGTGATGACAGTTGTCATGGAGCATTGTGATGATATTGGTCATGGAGCATTGTGATGAGAAGGTCATGGAGCACTGGGCTGAAAATATTCATGGAGTATTGTGATTACATGGGTCATGGAGCATGGTGATGACAAGGTCCTGGAGCATTGTGATGAGATGACCATGGATACTTGTGATAACAAGTCTCATGGAGCATTCTGATGAAAAGGGGCATGGAGCATTGTGATTACAGGGGTCTTGGAGCATTGTGATGACAAGGGCATGGAGCATTGTGAGGAGAAGGCCATGGAACATTCTGGTGACATGGGTCATGGATTTTTGTGATGACAAGGGCATGGAGCAATGTGATGACAAGGCAGTGGAACATTGTGATGGCAGGGGTCATGGAGCATTGTTATGACAGTGGTAATGGAGCATTTTGATGAGAATGGCATTGACCTTTGGTCTGAAATGTTTCATGGATTATTGTGATAAGAGTGGGCATGGAGCATTGTGATGACAAGGGCATGGTACACTGTGATACCTGGGTCATGGAGGATTGTAATGTCAATGGCATGGAGCATTGTGATGAGAAGGTCATCGAGCATTGTGATGACAAGTGTCAAGGAGCTTTGTGATGACAAGGGCATGGGGCAATTTGATGAGAGGGTTCATGGAGCATTGTGATGGCAATGACATGGAGCATTGTGATGCCAACGGTCATGGAGCTTTGTGATGACAAATGTCATGGAGCATTTTGATGACAAGGGTGTGGTGCATTTTGATGAGAAGGGCAGGGAGCATTTTGATGACAGGGTCATGCAGCAATTTGATGAAAAGTGTTATAGAATATTTTTTTTTTCTTTTTGCGGTATGCGGGCCTCTCACCGTTGTGGCCTCTCACGTTGCGGAGCACAGGCTCCGGATGCGCAGGCCCAGCGGCCATGGCTCACGGGCCCAGCCGCTCCGCGGCATATGGGATCCTCCCAGACCGGGGCACGAACCTGTATCCCCTGCATCGGCAGGCGGACTCTTAACCACTGCGCCACCAGGGAGGCCCTGTAATGGAATATTTTGATGACAGGGGTTATAGAACATTGTGATGCCAGTGGTCATGGATCTTTGGGATGAAAAGTGTCATGGAGCATTTTGATGAGAGGGGTTAAGGATCATTGTGATGTCAGGGGTCATGGAACATTGTGTTGATAAGGGGATGAAGCATTGTGATGACAAGAGTCCCGGATCACTGTGTTGTCAGGGGTCATGGAGCGTTGTGATGACAGTGGTCATGGAGCATTGTGATGATAGGGATCATGAAGCATTGTGATGAGGAGTTCCTGGAGAATTGGCGTGAAAATGTTCAGGAAATATTGTGAGGACAGGGGTCATGGAGCATTGTGATGACAAGGGAATGGAGCACTGTGATGAAAGGTTCCTGGAGCACTATGATGAGAAGGCCATGGATAACTGTGATGATGAGCTTCATGGGGCGTTGTGATGATAAGTGTTATGGAACATTGTGATCACAAGGATTTGGAGCATTGTGATGAGATAGATCATCGAATATTTTGATTTAATTGTGATGACAATAGCCTGAAGCATTATGATGATGGTCATGGTGCATTTTGATGACAGGGTTCATGGAGCATTGAGATGCAAAGGGGCATGGAGCATTGTGATTAGAGGGTACATGGAGCATTGTGATGACAATGGCATGGATCATTGAGATGCCAATTGTCATGGAGCTTTGTGATGACAAAGGTCATGGAACATTTTGATGACAAGGGCGTGGTATATTGTGATGAGAAGGGCTGGGAGCATTGTGATGACAGGGTCATAGAGCATTTTGATGAAAAGTGTCATGGAATATTTTGATGACAGGTGTTATGGAACATTGTGATGTCAGGGTTCATGGAGCATTTTGATGAAAAGGATCATGGAGAATTATGATGACAGGGGTTAAGGAACATTGTGATGTCAGGGGTCATTGAGCATTTTGAGGAAAAGGGTTATGGAGCATTATGATGACAGGGGTTATGGAACATTGTGATGTCAGGGGTCACCGAACTTTGTGATGATATGTGCATGTAGCATTGCAAAGACAAAAGTCATGGAACATTGTGATGACAGGGATGAGGGAGTATTGTGATGAATAGTGCTGTAACATTGTGATATCATTGTTTAGAAAGCATTTTGATGAGAAGTGCATGGAGAATTGTGATGACAAGTTTTATGGAGCATTGTGGTGACAAGATTGTGGAGCTCTGTGATGAGAAGTGCAGGGTGCATTGTGATGACATGGGTCATGGAGCATTGTTCTGACAAGCGCATGGATCATTGTGATGACAAGGGTCATGGAGCATTGTGCTGAGAAAGGCATAGAACATTGTGATGACAAGGGTCAAAGAGCATTGTGATGAAAAGTTATTGGAGCATTGTGGTTAAATATGTCACAGAGACTGTTGATGACGAGGGCATGGACCATTGTGATGAAAAAGGTCATGAATCATTGTGATGAATGGAGGCATGGAGCATTGTGATGACAGGGGTCATGGAGCATTGTGATAACAAGGACATGGAACATTGTGATGACAAGGGAATGGAGCATTGGTCTAATAAGTTTCATGGATTATTGTGATGACTGTTGTAATGGCACATTGTGATGACCAGGTCATGCAGTATTGTGAAGACAGGTGTCAGGGAGCATTGTGATGACATATGTAATGGCCCATAGAGGTGACAATGGCATGGAGCATTGTGATGCCAAGTGTCATGGAGGATTCTGATGACAAAGGTAATGGAGCATTGTGATGATAATGGCTTGGAGCATTCTGATGACAAGGGTCAGGGAGAATTTTGCTGACAGGTGCAGGGAGAATTGTGATGAAAACGGTCATGAAGTATTCTGATGACAAGCTTGGGAGTATTTTGATGACAATGGCAGGGAACATTGTGATGAAAAAGGCATGTGGCATTGTGATGACAAGTGTATTGAGAATTGTGATGACAAATGTCATGGAGCATTGTGATGAATAGGGCATGGAGTATTGTGATGACAGGCTTCATGGAGCGTTGTGATGACAAGTGTTATGAAACATTGTGATGACAAGGGTTTGGAGCATTGTGATGACAGAGGTCATGGATCATTTTGATTTCAAGGAGCATGGAGCATTGTGATGACAAGGGCATGAAGCAATGTGATCCCAAGGTTCATGGAGGATTGTGATGACAATGGTAAAGGAGTATTGTGATGACAAGCGAATAGAGCATTGCAATGACAAGGTCAGGTAGCAATTTGCCGACAAAGGCATGGAGCATTGTGATGACAGGTGTCATATAGCAATGTGATGACAAGCGTCACAGAGCATTGTGAATACAGGGGTCATGGAGCATTGGGATGACAAGGGCATGGATCTTTGTGATGACAAGTGTCATGGAGCATTGGGCTGAAAATTTTCATGGACTATTGTGATGACAGGGATCATGGAGCATTTTGATGACAAGTTCCTGGAGCACTTTGATGAGAAGACAATGGAGACTTGTGATGACAAGTCTCATGGAGAATTCTGATGAAAAGGGACATGGAGCATTGTGATTACAGGGGTCTTGGAGCATTGTGATGACAAGGGCATGGAGCATTGTGAGGAGAAGGCCATGGAGCATTTTGATGACATGCGTCATTGAGCTTTGTGATGACAAGGGCAAGGAGCAATGTGATTACATGGGTCTTGCAGCATTGTGATTAAAAGGGCATGGATCATTGTGATGAAAAAGGCATGGAGACGTGTCATGACAGGGTTAATGGAGCATACTGATGACAAGTGTCAGGGAGCATTGTGATGACAAGTGTATTGAGCATTGTGATAACAAAGGTCATGGAGCATTGTGATGAGGAGACCATGGATAATTGTGATGATGAGAGTCATGGGGTGTTGTGATGATAAGTGTTATGGAACATTGTGATCACAAGGGATTGGAGCATTGTGATGACAGAGGTCAGGGAGCATATAGATTTCATTGTGATGACAATAGCCTGAAGCATTATCATTATGGGCATGATGAATTGTGATGACAGTGTTCATGGAGAATTGAGATGAAAAGGGGTATGCAGCATTGTGATTACAGGGTTCTTGGAGCATTGTGATGTCAAGGGCATGGAGCATTTTGATGAGAAGGACATGGAACATTCTGATGGCATGTGTCATGGAGCTTTGTGATGACAAGGGCATGGAGCATTGTGATAACAGATTTCTTGGAGCATTGTGATGACAAGTGTCATGGAGCCTTGTGATGACAAGGCAGTGGAATATTGTGATGGCAGGGGTCATGGAACAATGTTATGATAGGGATAATGGAGCATTGTGATGAGAAGGAAATGGAGCATTGTGAATACAAGGTTTATGGAGCATTACCATGACAAATTTGTGTACCGTTGTGAGGAAAAGCGTGTAGCATATAGTGATGACAAGGGTCATTGAGAATTTTTCTGACAAAGGCATGGAGCATTTTTATGACAATGGTCACGAAGTATTGTGATGAAAAGTTCATGGAGCATTGTGGTTATAAATGTCACAGAGCCTTGTGATAACGCGGTCATGGACCATTGTGATGACAGATGTTATGAAGCATTGTGATGACTGGAGTCATGGAGCATTGTGATGACACTGGCCATGGAGCATTGTGATGACAAGGGCATAGAGCATTTTGGTGACAGGGGCATGGAGCATTGGTCTGACAAGTTTCATAGATTATTCTGATGACAGTGGACATGGTGCATTGTGATGAAAAGGGCATGGATCATTGTGATGAGAAGGTCATGCAGTATTGTGAAGACAGGTGTCAGGGAGCATTGTGATGACATATGTAATGGCCCATTGTGGTGACAATGGCATGGAACATTGTGATGCCAAGTGTCATGGATGATTCTGATGACAAATGTAATGGAGCATTGTGATGACAATGGCTTGGAGCATTGTGATGAGAAATCCATTGGACATTCTGATGATATTTGTCATGGAGCTTTGTGATGACAAGGGCATGGAACATTGTGATTACAGGGGTCTTGGATCATTGTGAGGATAAGTGTCATGGAGCCTTGTGATTACAAGTCCGTGGAACATTTTGATGGCTGGCGTCATGGAGCATTGTGATTACATGGGCACGGAACCCTGTGATACATGGGTCATGCAGGATTTTAATGACTAGGGCATGGAGCATCGTGATGAGAAGGGCATCGAGCATTGTGATGACAAGTGTCATGGAGCTTTCTGATGACAAGGGCATGGAGCAATGTGATGAGAGGGTTCATGGAGCATTGTGATGACAATGACATGGAGCATTGTGATGCCATGTGTCATGGAGCTTTGTGATGACAAGTCATGGAGCATTTTGATGACAAGGGAATGGTGCATTGTGATCAGAAGTGCAGGGAGTATTTTGATGACGGGGTCATGCAGCAATTTGATAAAAAGTGTAATGGAACATTTTGATGGCTGGGGTTATAGAACATTGCGATGTCAGGGTTCTTGGAGCTTTGGGATGAAAAGGGTCATGGAGCATTTTGATGACAGTGGTTATGGAACATTGTGATGTCAGGAGTCATGGAACATTGTATTGATAAGGGGATGTAGCATTGTGATAACAGGGGTCATGGAACACTGTGATTACAGGGGTGAGGGAGGATTGTGATAACTAGTGATAGATCATTGTGATATCCCAGGTGCGAGAGCATTTGGATGAGAAGTGCATGGACCATTGTGATAACAAAATTTATGGAGCATTGCAATCATAAGGTTGTGGACAGTTGAGATGAAATGTGCGTTGCACATTGGGATGACAATGGTCATGGAGCATTGTTCTGACAAAGAAATGGAGCATTGTGATGACAGGGGTCCCAGAGAATGGTGATGAAATGTTCATGGAGCATTGTGGTTACAAATGTCACAGAGCCTTGTGATGACACGGACATGGACCATTGTGATGACAAACGTTATGAAGCATTGTGATGACTGGAGTCACGGAGCATTGGGATGACAGGGGTCATGGAGCATTGTGATGACAAGTGCATGGAGCATTGTGATGACAGGGGAATGGAGCATTGGTCTGAAAAATTTCATAGATTATTGTGATGACCATGGGCATGGTGCATTGTGATGACCAGGGCATGGAGCATTGTGATGAGAAGGTCATGGAATATTGTGAAGAGAGATGTCAGGGAGCATTGTGATGACATATGTCATGGTCCATTGCGATGACAATGGCATGGAGCATTGTGATGCGAATTGTAATGGAGGATTGTGATGACAAATATAATGGAGCATTGTGATGATTAGGGCTTGCAGCATTATGATGACAAGGGCCATTGAGAATTTTCATGACAATGTCGTGAAGCATTGTGATGACAAGATCCTGGAGCATTGTGATGACAAAGTTATGGAGCCTTGTGATGACAAGTCTCATGGAGCATACTGATGAAAAGGGGCATGGAGCATGGTGATTACAGGGGTCATGGAACATTGTGATGACAAGGGCATGGAACATTGTGAGGAGAAGACCAAGGAGCATTCTGATGGCATGCGTCATTGAGATTTGTGATGACAAGGGCATGGAGCATTGTGATTACATGTGTCTTGGAGCATTGTGATGAAAAGGGCAGGGATCATTGTGATGAAAAAGGCATGGAGCCTTGTCATGACAGAGTTCAAGGAGCATACAGACAACAAGTGTCAGGGAGCATTTTGATGACAAGTGTATTGAGCATTGTGATGACAAAGGTCATGGAGCATTGTGATTAGAAGACCAAGGATAATTGTGATGATGAGCGTCAAGGGCATTGTCATGACAAGTGTTATGGAATATTGTGATCACAAGGGATTGGAGCATTGTTATGACAGAGGTCATGGTGCATTTTGATTTCATTGTGATGACAATAGCATGAAGCATTATGATGATAGGCATGGTGCATTGTGATTACAGGGTTAATGGATCATTGAGATGAAAAAGGGCATGGAGCTTTGTGATTACAGGGTTCTTCGAGTGTTGTGATGAGAAGGGTCATGGAGCCTTGTGATGACAAGACCAAGGAATATCGTGATGGCAGGGTCATGGAGCATTGTTATGAGAGATGTAATGGAGCATTGTGATGGCAAAGGCATGGATCATTGTGATGAGAAGTTCATGTAGCATTCTGATGACATGTGTCATGGAGCTTTTTGAAGACAAGGGCATGGAGCAATGGGATGAGAGCGTTCATGGAGCATTGTGATGACAATGACATGGAGCATTGTGATGCCATTGGTCAGGGATCTTTGAGATGACAAAGGTCATGGAGCATTTTGATGACAAGGCCGTTGTGCATTGTGATGAGAAGTGCCGGGAGAATTGTGATGACAGGTTCATGGAGCAATTTGTTGAAAATTTTCATGGAAAATTTTGATGACAGGTGTTATGGAACATTGTGATGTCAGGGGTCATCGAACATTGTGATGATAAGTGCATGTAGCATTGTAATGACAGGAGTCATGGAACATTGTGATGATAGGTGGGAGGGAGTATTGTGACAAATAGTGATGTAGCATTGTGATATCAGTGGTGAGAGAGCATTTTGATGAGAAGTGCATGGAGGATTATGATGACAATGTTTATGGAGCATTGTGATGACAAGAGTGTGGAGCACTGTGATTACAAGCGCATGGTGCATTGTGATGACATGTGTCATGGAGCATTGTGCTGACCAGCGCAAGGAGCATTGTGATGACAAGGGTCATGGAGCATTGTGCTGAGAAAGGCATAGAGCAATGTGATGACAAGGGTCAAAGAGCATTGTGATGAAAAGTTCATGGGGCATTGTGGTTAAAATGGTCACAGAGACTGTTGATGACGAGGGCATGGACCATTGTGATGACAAAGGTCATGAAGCATTGTGATGACTGGAGTCACGGAGGATTGTGATGACAGGGGTCAGGGAGCATTGTGATAACAAGGGCATGGAGCACTGTGATGACACGGGCATGGAACATTAGTCTAATAAGTTCCATGGATTGTTGCGATGACAGTTCGAATGGCACATTGTGATGACAAGGGCATGGAGCATTGTGATGACAGGGGTTATGGAACATTGTGATGTCAGGGATCATGGAACATTGTGATGATA
The DNA here is from genome assembly GCF_964341445.2 of Mesoplodon mirus. Taxonomy (NCBI): domain Eukaryota; kingdom Metazoa; phylum Chordata; class Mammalia; order Artiodactyla; family Ziphiidae; genus Mesoplodon; species Mesoplodon mirus. Next base: position 326,911 of record NW_028295627.1, on the reverse strand, counting down.
AGGGTATGTAGCACTGTGATGACAGGGGTCATGGAACATTATGATTACAGGGGTGAGGGAGTATTGTGATGACTAGTGATAGAACATTGTGATATCTCTGGTGAGAGAGCATTTGGATGAGAAGTGCATGGAGCATTGTGATTACAAGGTTTATGAAGCATAGCGATGACAAGGTTGTGGATCATTGTGATGAAAACCGCGTGGCACATTGTGATGACAAGGGTCATGGAGCATTGTTCTGACAAAGGCATGGATCATTGTGATGACAAGTGTCACGGAGCATTGTGATGAAAAGTTCATGGATCATTGTGGTTACAAAGGACACAGAGCCTTGTTATGACGCGGGCATGGACCGTTGTGATGACAAACGTTATGAAGCATTGTGATGAGTGGAGTCACGGAGCATTGTTATGACAGGGGTCATGGAGCCTTGTGATGAAAAGGCCATGGGACATCATGATGGCAGGGGTCATGGATCATTGTTATGACAGAAGTAATGGAGCATTTTGATGAGAAGGGCATTGAGCATTGGTCTGAAATATTTCATGGATTATTGTGATGAGAGTGGGCATGGAGCATTGTGATGACAAGGGCACGGAAGAGTGTGATACATGTGTCATGGAGGATTGTAATGACACGGGCATGGAGCATGGTGATGAGAACGCATCGAACATTGTGATGACAAGTGTCATGTAGTTTTGTGATGACAAGGGCATGAAGCAATGTGATGAGAGTGTTCATGGAGCATTGTGATGACAAAGCCATGGAGCATTGTGATGCCAAGGGTCATGGAGCTTTGTGATGACAAAGGTCATGGAGCATTTTCATGACAAGTGTGTGCTGCATTGTGATGAACAGGGCAGGGAGCATTTTGAAGACAGGGTCATGCAGCAATTTGATAAAAAGTGTAATGGAACATTTTGATGACAGGGGTTATAGAATGTTGTGATGCCAGGGGTCATGGAGCTTTGGGATGAAAAGTGTCATGGAGCATTTTGATGACAGGGGTTATGGAACATTGTGATGTCAGTGGTCATGGAACATTGTGCTGATAAGGGGATGTAGCATTGTGATGACAGGGGTCATGGAACACTGTGATTACAGGGGTGAGGAGCCATTGTGATAACTAGTGATGGAACATTATGATATCTCAGGTGAGAGAGCATTTGGATGAGAAGTTCATGGAGCATTGTGATTACAATGTTTATGGATCATAGCGATGACAAGGTTGTGGATCATTGTGATGAAAAGTGCGTGGCACATTGTGATGACAAGGGTCATGGAGCATTGTTCTGACAAAGGCATGGAGCATTGTGATGACAAGGGTCACGGAGCATTGTGATGAAATTTTCATGGAGCATTGTGGTTACAAAGGACACAGAGCCTGATGATGACGCGGGCATGGACTGCTCTGATGACAAACGTTATGAATCATTGTGATGACTGGAGTCATGGAGCATTGTGAGTACAAGGGTCATGGAGCATTGTGATAACCAGGGCATGGAGCATTGTGAAGACAGGAGCATGGATCATTGGTCTGAGAAGTTTCATATATTATTGTGATGACAGTGGACATGGTGCATTGTGATGACAAGGGCATGGAACATTGTGAGGAGAAGGTCATGGAGTATTGTGAAGAGAGGTGTCAGGGAGCATTGTGATGACATATGTCATGGTCCATTGCGATGACAATGGCAGAGAGCACTGTGATGCCAAATGTAATGGAGGATTGTGATGGCAAATATAATGGAGCATTGTGATGACTAGGGCTTTCAGCATTATGAGGACAAGCACCATTGAGAATTTTAATGACAAGGTCGTGAAGCATTGTGATGACAAGGCCCTGGAGCTTTATGATGAGAAAACCATGGAGCCTTGTGAAGACAAATCTCATGGAGCATACTGATGAAAGGGGCATGGATCATTCTGATTACAGGGGTCTTGGAACATTGTGATAACAAGGACATGGAGCATTGTGATGACAAGGGCATGGAAAATTGTGATGACCAGGTCATGCAGTATTGTGAAGACAGGTGTCATGGTGCATTGTGATGACATATGTAATGGCCCATTGTGATGACAATGGCATGGAGCATTGTGATGCCAAGTGTCATGGAGGATTCTGATAACAAAGGAAATGGAGCATTGTGATGACAATGGCTTGGAGCATTGTGATGACAATGGTCAGGGAGCATTTTGTTGACAAGTGCATGGAGAATTGTGATGACAAGGGTCATGGAGCATTCTAATGACAAGCTTGTGGAGTATTTTGATGACAATGGCATGGAGCATTGTGATGAAAACGGCATTGTTCATTGTGATGTAAAAAGCATGGAGCCTCTTCGTTACAGGGTTCAAGGAGAATTCTGATGACAAGTGTCAGGGAGCATTGTGATGACAAGTGTATTGAGAATTGTGATGACAAAGGTCATGGAGCAATGTGATGAAAAGGGCATGAAGTATTGTGATGACAGGCATCATGGAGCATTGTGATGACAAGTGTTATGGAACATTGCGATCACAGGGGTTTGGAGCATTGTGATGAGAGAGGTCATGGATCATTTTGATTTCGAGGAACATGGAGCATTGTGATGACAAGGGCATGAAGCAATGTGAACCCAAGGTTCATGGAGGATTGTGATGACAATGGAAATGGAGTATTTTGATGACAAGAGCATAGAGCATAGTAATGACAAGGTCATGTAGCATTTTGCTGACAAAGGCATGGAGCATTGTGATGACTGGTGTCATGGAGCACTGTGATGAAAAGTGTCAAGAAGCATTGTGAATACAGGGGTCATGGAGCATTGGGATGACAAGGGCATGGATCATTTTGATGACAAGCGTCATGGAGCATTGCTCTGACAAAGGCATGGAGCATTGTGATGACAAGGGTCATGGAGCACTGTGATGAAAAGTTCATTGAGCGTTGTGGTTACAAAGGTCACAGAGCCTTTTGATGACGTGGGCATGGACCGTTGTGATGAGAAACGTTATGAAGCATTGTGATGACTGGAGTCACGGAGCATTGTGATGACAGGGGTCATGGAGCCTTGTGATAACAAGGGCATGGAGCATTGTGATGACAGGGGAATGGAGCATTGGTCTGACAAGTTTCATAGATTATTGTGATGAGAGTGGACATGGTGCATTGTGATGACAAGGGCATGGGGCATTGTGATGAGAAGGTCATGGAGTACTGTGAAGACAGGTGTCAGGGTGCATTGTGATGACATATGTCATGGTCCAATGCGATGGCAATGGCATGGAGCATTATGATGCCAAATGTAATGGAGAATTGTGATGACAAATATAATGGAGCTTTGTGATGATTAGGGCTTGGTGGATTATGATGACAAGGGCCACTGAAAATTTTCATGACAAGTTCGAGAAGCGTTGTGATGACAAGGTCCTGGAGCATTGTGATGACAAGAATGGAGCCTTGTGATGACAAGTCTCATGGAGCATACTGAAGAAAAGGGGCATGGAGAATTGTGATTACTGGTGTCTTGGAACACTGTGATGACAAGGGCAATGAGCATTGTGAGGAGAAGACCAAGGAGCATTCTGATGGCATGCGTCATTGAGCTTTGTGATGACATTGGCATGGAGCATTGTGATTACATGGGTCTTGGAGCATTATGATGAAAAGGGCATGGATCATTGTGATGAAAAAGGCATGGAGCCTTGTCATGACAGGGTTCAAGGAGCATACAGACAACAAGTATCAGGGAACATTTTGATGAAAAGTGTATTGAGCATTGTGGTGACAAATGTCATGGAGCATTGTGATGAGAAGGCCATTGATAATTGTGATGACGAGCGTCATGGGGCATTGTGATGACAAGTGTTTTGGAATATTGTGATCACAAGCATTTGGAGCATTGTTATGACAGAGGTCATGGAACATTTTGATTTCATTGTGATGACAATAGCAAGAAGCATTATGATGATGGGCATGGTGCATTGTGATGACAGGGTTCATGGATCATTGAGATGAAAAGGGGCATAGAGCATTGTGATTAAAGGGTTATTGGAGCGTTGTGATGAGAAGGGTCATGGAGCTTTAAGATGACAATACCATGGAACATCGTGATGGCAGGGGTCATGGAGCATTGTTATGACAGTGGTAATGGAGCATTGTGATGGCAAGGGCATGGGGCATTGTGATGAGAAGGCCATGAAGCTTCTGATGACGTGTCCTGGAGCTTCGTGAAGACAAGGGCATGGAGCAATGTGATGCCAATGGTCATGGATCGTTGTGATGACAAAGGTCATGGAGCATTTTGATGGCAAGGGTTTTGTGCATTGTGATGAGAATGTAAGGGAGAATTGTGATGACAGGGTCATGGAGCAATTTGATGAAAATTGTTATGGAATATTTTGATGACAGATGTTATGGAACATTGTGATGTCAGGGTTCATCGAACATTGTGATGATAAGTGCATATAGCAATGTAATGACAGGAGTCATGGGGCATTGTTATGCCAGGGGTGAGGAAGTATTGTGACAAATAGTGATGTAGCATTGTGATATCAGTGGTGAGAGAGCATTTTGATGAGAAGTGGATGGAGCATTGTGATGACAAGATTGTAGAGCACTGTGATGACAAGCGCATGGTGCATTGTGATGTCATGTGTCATGGAGCATTGTGCTGACAAGCGCATGGAGCACTGTGATGACAAGGTTCATTTAGCATTGTGCTGAGAAAAGCATAGAGCATTGTGATGACAAGGGTCAAAGAGCATTGCGATGAAAAGTTCATGGAGCATTGTGGTTAAAATGGTCACAGAGACTGTTGATGACGAGGGCATGGACCATTGTGATGACAAAGGTCATGATTCATTGCGATGACTGGAGTCACGGAGCATTGTGATGACAGGAGTCAGGGAGCATTGTGATAACAAAGGCATGGAGCATTGTGATGACAAGGGCATGGAACATTAGTCTAATAAATTTCATGGATTGTTGTGATGAAATTTGGAATGGTGCATTGTGATGACAAGGGCATGGAGCTTTGTGATGACCAGGTCATGCAGTATTGTGAAGAGAGGTGTCAGGAAGCATTTTGATGACATATGTAATGGCCAATTGTGATGACAATGGCATGGAACATTGTGATGCCAAGTGTCATGGAGGATTGTGATGACAAAGGTAATGGAATATTGTGATGACAATGGCTTGGAGCATTGTGATGACATGGGTCAGGGATCATTGTGATGACAAGTGCATTGAGAATTGTGATGACAAGTGCATGGAGCATTGTGATGACAGGTGTCATGGAGCATTGTGATTACAGGGGTCTTTGAGAATTGTGATGACAAGAGTCCCGGATCATTGTGTTGTCAGGTGTCCTGGAGTGTTGTGATGAGAGTGGTCATGGAGCAGTGTGATGATATTGGACATGGAGCATTGTGATGAGTAGGTCATGGAGCATTGGGCTGAAAATATTCATGGATTTTTGTGATGACATGGCTCATGCAGCATTCTGATGACAAGGGAATGGAGCATGGTGATGAGAATGTCCTGGAGTATTGTGATGAGATGACCATGGAGACTTGTGATGACAAGTCTCATGGAGCATTCTGATGAAAAGGGGCATGGAGCATTGTGATTACAGGGGTCTTGGAGCATTGTGATGACAAGGGCATGGAGCATTGTGAGGAGAAGGCCATGGAACATTCTGATGACATGCGTCATGGAGCTTTGTGATGACAAGTGCATGGAGCTTTGTGATTACAGGGGTCTTGGAGCATTGTGATGACAAGGGTCATGGAGCATTGTGATGTCAAGGCTGTGGAACATTGTGAAGGCAGGGATCATGGAGCATTGTTATGACAGAGGTAATGGATCATTGTGATGATAAGGGCTTTGAGCATTGGTCTGAAATGTTTCATGGATTATTGTGATGAGAGTGGGCATGGAGCATTGTGATGACAAGGGCACGATACAGTGTGATACATGGGTCATGGAGGATTGTAAGGTCAAGGGCATAGATCATTGTGATGAGAAGGGCATCGAGCATTGTGATGATAAGTGTCATGGAGCTTTGTGATGACAAGGGCATGGAGAAATGTGATGAGAGAGTTCATGGAGCATTGTGATGACAATGACATGGAGCATTGTGACGCCAAAGGTCATGGAGCTTTGTGATGACAAAGGTCATGGAGCATTTTGATGACAAGGGTGTGGTGCATTGTGATTAGTAGGGCAGGGAGTATTTTGATGACTGGGTCATGCAGCAATTTGAAGAAAAGTGTAATAGAACATTTTGTTGACAGGGGTTATAGAACCTTGTGATGCCAGGGGTCATGGATCTTTGGGATGAAAAGGGTCAGGGGGCATTTTGATGACAGGGGTTATGGAACATTGTGATATCAGGGGTCATGGAACATTGTGCTGATAAGGGGATGTAGCATTGTGATGACAGGGGTCATGGTATATTGTGATAACAGGGGTGAGGGAGGATTGTGATGAAAAGCGCATGGGTAATTGTGATGACAAAGATCATGGAGCATTGGGCTGAAAATATTCATAGAGTATTGTGATGACAGGTGTCATGGAGTATTGTGATGACAGAGGTCATGGAGAATTTTGATTTCATTGTGCTGACAATAGCCGGAAGCTTTATGATGATGGGCATGATGCACTGAGATGACAGGGTTCATGGAGCATTGAGAAGAAAAGGGGCATGGAGCATTGTGATCACATGGGTCTTGGAGCATAGGGGTGAAAAGTGCATGGAGCAATTTGAAGAGAAGTTCATGGAAAATTCTGATGACATGTGTCATGGAGCTTTTTGATGTCATGTGCATGGAGTATTCTTATTAAAGGGGTCTTGGAGCATTGGGATGACAAGTGTCATGGAGCCTTGTGATGACAAGGCCATGGAACATTGTGATGACAGTGGTCATGGAGCATTGTTATGACAGGGGTAATGGAGCATTGTGATGAGAAGGGCATGGAGCACTGTGATTAAAATATTTATGGAGCATTGCAATGACAAATTTGCAGACCATTGTGATGAAAAGCGCGTGACACAGTGTGAAGACAAGGGTCATTGAGCAATTTTCTGACAAAGGCATGGAGCACTCTGATGACAAGCGTCACGGAGCATTGTGAATACACGGGTCATGGAGCATTGGGATGACAAGGGCATGGATCATTGTGATGACAAGGGTCATGGAGCACTGCGCTGAATATGTTCATGAAGTGTTGTGATGACAGGGGTCATGGAGCATTGTGATGATTAGGGAATGGAGCATTGTGATGACAAGAGTCCCAGATCATTTTGTTGTCAGTTGTCATGGAGTGTTGTGATAACAGTGGTCATGGAGCATAGTGAAGATATTGGCCATGGAGCATTGTGATGAGTAGGTCGTGGAGCATTGGGCTGAAAATGTTCATGGACTATTGTGATGACAGGGGTCATGGAGCATTGTGATGACAAGGGAATGGAGCATGGTGATGACAAGGTCCTGGAGCATTGTGAGGAGAACACCATGGAGAATTGTGATGACAAGTCTCATGGAGCATTCTGATGAAAAAGGGCATGGAGCATTGTGATTACAGGTGTCTTGGAGCATTGTGATGACAAGGGCATGGAGCATTATGATGAGAAGGCCATGAAGCATTCTGATGACATGTGTCATGGAGCTTTTTGATGACAAGGGCATGGATCATTGTGATTACAGGGATCTTGGAGCATTGGAATGAAAAGGGCATGGATTATTGTGATGACAAAGGCATGGAGCCTTGTCATGACAGGGTTCAAGGAGCATACTGACGACAAGTGTCAGGGAGCATTGTGATGACAAGTGTATTGAGCATTGTGATGACAATGGTCATGGAGCATTGTGATGAGAAGACCATTGATAATTGTGATGACGAGCATCATGGGGCAGTGTGATGACAAGTGTTATGGAATATTGTGATCACAAGGGTTTGGAGCATTGTTATGACAGAGGTCATGGAGCAATTTGATTTCATTTTGATGACAATAGCATGAAGCATTATGATGATGGGCATGGTGCATTGTGATGACAGGGTTCATGGATCATTGAGATGAAAAGGGGCATAGAGCATTGTGATTACAGGGTTCTTGGAGCATTGTGATGAGAAGGGTCATGGTGCTTTGTGATGACAAGGCCATGGAACATCGTGATGGCAGGGGTCATGGAGCATTGTTATGACAGTGGTAATGGAGCATTGTGATGGCAAGGGCATGGATCATTGTGATGAGAAGGCCATGGAGCATTCCGATGACATGTGTCATGGAGCTTTGTGAAGACAAGGGCATGGAGCAATGTGATGAGAGCGTGCATGGAGCATTGTGATGACAATGACATGGAGCACTGTGATGCCAAGGGTCATGGATTTGTGTGATGACAAAAGTCATGGAGCATTTTGATGGCAAGGGCGTTGTGCATTGTGATGAGAAAGGCAGGGAACATTCTGATGACAGGGTCTTTGAGCAATTTGATGAAAAGTGTCATGGAACATTTTGATGACAGGTGTTATGGAACATTGTGATGTCAGGGGTCATCGAACATTGTGATGATAATTGCATGTAGCATTGTGATGACAGGAGTGACTGAGTATTGTGACAAATAGTGATGTAGCATTGTGATATCAGTGGTGAGAGAGCATTTTGATGCGAAGTGCATGGAGCATTGTGATGACAAATTTTATGGAGCATTGTGATGACAAGATTGTGGAGCACTGTGATGCCAAGCACATGGTGCAGTGTGATGACATGTGTCATGGAGCATTGTGCTGCCAAGCGCATGGAGCATTGTGATGACAAGGGTCAAAGAGCATTGTGATGAAAAGTTCATGGAGCATTGTGGTTAAAAATGTCACAGAGACTGTTGATGACCAGGGCATGGACCATTGTGATGACAAAGGTCATGAAGCATTGTGATGATTGGAGTCACGGAGCATTGTGATGACAGGGGACATGCAGCATTGTAATAACAAGTGAATGGAGCATTGTGATGACAAGGAAATGGAACATTGGTCTAATAAGTTTCATGGATTATTGTGATGACAGTTAGAATGGCGCATTGTGATGACAACAGCATGGATCATTGTGATGACCAGGCCATGCAGTATTGTGAAGACAGGTGTCAGGGAGCATTGTGATGACATATGTAATGGCCCATTGTGATGACATTGGCATGGAGCATTGTGATGCCAAGTGTCATGGAGGATTCTGATGACAAAAGTAATGGAGCATTGTGATGACAATGGCTTGGAGCATTGTGATGACAAGGGTCAGGGAGCATTGTGCTGACAAGTGCGTGGAGAATTGTAATGACAAGTGTCATTGAGCATTCTGATAACAAGCTTGTGGAGTATTTTGATGACAATGTCATGGATCATTTTGATGAAAACGGCATGGGGCATTGTGATGAAAAAGGCATGGAGCCTTTTCGTGACAGGGTTCAAGGAGCATTCTGATGACAAGTGTCAGGGAGCATTGTGATGACAAGTGTATTGAAAATTGTGATGACAAACGTCATGGAGCATTGTGATGGAAAGAGCATGGAGTATTGTGATGAGAGGCATCATGGAGCGTTGTGATGACAAGTGTTATGGAACATTGTGATCACAAGGTTTTGGAGTATTGTGATGACAGAGGTCATGGATCATTTTGATTTCAAGGAGCAGGGAGCATTGTGATGACAAGGGCATGAAGCAATGTGATCCCAAGGTTCATGGAGGATTGTGATGACAATGGAAATGGAGTATTTTGATGACAAGCGCATAGAGCATTGTAATGGAAAGGTCATGTAGCATTTTGCTGACAAAGGCATGGAGCATTGTGATGACATGTGTCATATAGCACTGTGATGACAAGCGTCACGGAGCATTGTGAATACCCGGGTCATGGAGCATTGGGATGACAAGGGCATGGATCATTTTGATGACAAGGGTCATGGAGCACTGCGCTGAAAATGTTCATGGAGTGTTGTGATGACAGGGGTCATGGAGCATTGTGATGATTAGGGAATGGAGCATTGTGATGACAAGAGTCCCAGATCATTTTGTTGTCAGTTGTCATGGAGTGTTGTGATAACAGTGGTCATGGAGCCTAGTGAAGATATTGGCCATGGAGCATTGTGATGAGTAGGTCGTGGAGCATTGGGCTGAAAATGTTCATGGACTATTGTGATGACAGGGGTCATGGAGCATTGTGATGACAAGGGAATGGAGCATGGTGATGACAAGGTCCTGGAGCATTGTGAGGAGAACACCATGGAGAATTGTGATGACAAGTCTCATGGAGCATTCTGATGAAAAAGGGCATGGAGCATTGTGATTACATGGGTCTTGGAGCATTGTGATGACAAGGGCATGGAGCATTATGATGAGAAGGCCATGAAGCATTCTGATGACATGTGTCATGGAGCTTTTTGATGACAAGGGCATGGATCATTGTGATTACAGGGATCTTGGAGCATTGGAATGAAAAGGGCATGGATTATTGTGATGACAAAGGCATGGAGCCTTGTCATGACAGGGTTCAAGGAGCATACTGACGACAAGTGTCAGGGAGCATTGTGATGACAAGTGTATTGAGCATTGTGATGACAATGGTCATGGAGCATTGTGATGAGAAGACCATTGATAATTGTGATGACGAGCATCATGGGGCAGTGTGATGACAAGTGTTATGGAATATTGTGATCACAAGGGTTTGGAGCATTGTTATGACAGAGGTCATGGAGCAATTTGATTTCATTTTGATGACAATAGCATGAAGCATTATGATGATGGGCATGGTGCATTGTGATGACAGGGTTCATGGATCATTGAGATGAAAAGGGGCATAGAGCATTGTGATTACAGGGTTCTTGGAGCATTGTGATGAGAAGGGTCATGGAGCTTTGTTAGGACAAGGCCATGGAACACCGTGATGGCAGGGGTCATGGAGCATTGTTATGACAGTGGTAATGGAGCATTGTGATGGCAAGGGCATGGATCATTGTGATGAGAAGGCCATGGAGCATTCTGATGACATGTGTCATGGAGCTTTGTGAAGACAAGGGCATGGAGCAATGTGATGAGAGCGTGCATGGAGCATTGTGATGACAATGACATGGAGCACTGTGATGCCAAGGGTCATGGATTTGTGTGATGACAAAAGTCATGGAGCATTTTGATGGCAAGGGTGTTGTGCATTGTGATGAGAAAGGCAGGGAACATTCTGATGACAGGGTCTTTGAGCAATTTGATGAAAAGTGTCATGGAACATTTTGATGACAGGTGTTATGGAACATTGTGATGTCAGGGGTCATCGAACATTGTGATGATAATTGCATGTAGCATTGTGATGACAGGAGTGACTGAGTATTGTGACAAATAGTGATGTAGCATTGTGATATCAGTGGTGAGAGAGCATTTTGATGAGAAGTGCATGGAGCATTGTGATGACAAATTTTATGGAGCATTGTGATGACAAGATTGTGGAGCACTGTGATGCCAAGCACATGGTGCAGTGTGATGACATGTGTCATGGAGCATTGTGCTGCCAAGCGCATGGAGCATTGTGATGACAAGGGTCAAAGAGCATTGTGATGAAAAGTTCATGGAGCATTGTGGTTAAAAATGTCACAGAGACTGTTGATGACCAGGGCATGGACCATTGTGATGACAAAGGTCATGAAGCATTGTGATGATTGGAGTCACGGAGCATTGTGATGACAGGGGACATGCAGCATTGTAATAACAAGTGAATGGAGCATTGTGATGACAAGGAAATGGAACATTGGTCTAATAAGTTTCATGGATTATTGTGATGACAGTTAGAATGGCGCATTGTGATGACAACAGCATGGATCATTGTGATGACCAGGCCATGCAGTATTGTGAAGACAGGTGTCAGGGAGCATTGTGATGACATATGTAATGGCCCATTGTGATGACATTGGCATGAAGCATTGTGATGCCAAGTGTCATGGAGGATTCTGATGACAAAAGTAATGGAGCATTGTGATGACAATGGCTTGGAGCATTGTGATGACAAGGGTCAGGGAGCATTGTGCTGACAAGTGCGTGGAGAATTGTAATGACAAGTGTCATTGAGCATTCTGATAACAAGCTTGTGGAGTATTTTGATGACAATGTCATGGATCATTTTGATGAAAACGGCATGGGGCATTGTGATGAAAAAGGCATGGAGCCTTTTCGTGACAGGGTTCAAGGAGCATTCTGATGACAAGTGTCAGGGAGCATTGTGATGACAAGTGTATTGAAAATTGTGATGACAAACGTCATGGAGCATTGTGATGAAAAGAGCATGGAGTATTGTGATGAGAGGCATCATGGAGCGTTGTGATGACAAGTGTTATGGAACATTGTGATCACAAGGTTTTGGAGTATTGTGATGACAGAGGTCATGGATCATTTTGATTTCAAGGAGCAGGGAGCATTGTGATGACAAGGGCATGAAGCAATGTGATCCCAAGGTTCATGGAGGATTGTGATGACAATGGAAATGGAGTATTTTGATGACAAGCGCATAGAGCATTGTAATGGAAAGGTCATGTAGCATTTTGCTGACAAAGGCATGGAGCATTGTGATGACATGTGTCATATAGCACTGTGATGACAAGCGTCACGGAGCATTGTGAATACCCGGGTCATGGAGCATTGGGATGACAAGGGCATGGATCATTTTGATGACAAGGGTCATGGAGCACTGCGCTGAAAATGTTCATGGAGTGTTGTGATGACAGGGGTCATGGAGCATTGTGATGACTAGGGAATGGAACATTGTGATGACAAGAGTCCCAGATCATTTTGTTGTCAGTTGTCATGGAGTGTTGTGATAACAGTGGTCATGGAGCATTTTGAAGATATTGGCCATGGAGCATTGTGATGAGTAGGTCGTGGAGCATTGGGCTGAAAATGTTCATGGACTATTGTGATGAGAGGGGTCATGGAGCATTGTGATGACAAGGGAATGGAGCATGGTGATGACAAGGTCCTGGAGCATTGTGAGGAGAACACCATGGAGAATTGTGATGACAAGTCTCATGGAGCATTCTGATGAAAAAGGGCATGGAGCATTGTGATTACAGGGGTCTTGGAGCATTGTGATGACAAGGGCATGGAGCATTATGATGAGAAGGCCATGAAGCATTCTGATGACATGCGTCATGGAGCTTTTTGATGACAAGGGCATGGATCATTGTGATTACAGGGATCTTGGAGCATTGTGATGAAAAGGGCATGGATTATTGTGATGACAAAGACATGGAGCCTTGTCATGACAGGGTTCAATGAGCATACTGACGACAAGTGTCAGGGAGCATTGTGATGACAAGTGTATTGAGCATTGTGATGACACAGATCATGGAGCATTGTGAAGAGAAGACCATGGATAATTGTGATGATGAGCGTCATGGGGTGTTGTGATGATAAGTGTTATGGAACATTGTGATCACAAGTGTTTGGATCATTATGAGGACAGAGGTCATGGAGAATATTGATTTCATTGTGATGACAATAGCCTGAAGCATTATGATGATGGGCATGGTGCATTGTGATGGCAGGGTTCATGGAGCATTGAGATGAAAAGGGGCATGGAGCATTGTGTTTACAAAGGTCTTGGAGCATTGTGATGACAAGGGCATGGAGCATTGTGATGAGAAGGCCATGGATCTTTCTGATGACATGCGTCATGGAGCTTTGTGATGACAAGGGCAAGGAGCATTGTGATTACAGGGGCCTTCAGCATTGTGATGACAAGTGTCATGGAACCTTGTGATGACTAGGCCGTGGAACATTGTGATGGCAGGGGTCATGGTGCATTGTTATGACAGAGGTAATGGAGCATTGTGATGAGAAGGGCATGGAATATTGGTCTGAAATGTTTCATGGATTATTGTGATGAGAGTGGGCATGGAGCATTGTGATGACAAGGGTACGGAACAGTATGATACATGGGTCATGCAGGATTGTAATGAAAAGGGCATGGAGCACTGCGATGAGAAGGGCATCAAGCATTGTGATGACATGTGTCATGGCGCTTTGTGATGACAAGGGCATTGAGCAATGTTATGAGAGGGTTCATGGAGCATTGTGATGACAATGACATGGAGCATTGTGATGCCAAGGGTCATGGAGCTTTGTGATGACAAGTCATGGAGCATTTTGATGACAAGGGCATGGTGCATTGTGATGAGAAGTGCAGGGAGCATTTTGATGACCGGGCCATGCAGCAATTTGATGAAAAGTGTAATGGAATATTTTGATGACAGGTGTTATAGAACATTGTGATGTCAGGGGTCTTGGAGCTTTGGGATGAAAAGGATCATGGAGCATTTTGCTGACAGGTGTTATGGAACATTGTGATGTCAGGGGTCATGGAACATTGTGATGATAAGGGGATGTAGCAGTGTGATGACAGGGTCATGGAACATTGTGATTACAGGGGTGAGGGTGTATTGTGATGACTAGTCATGGAACACTGTGATAACTCTGGTGAGAGAGCATTTTGATGAGAAGTGCATGGACCATTGTGATTACAAGGTTTATGGATCATTGCAATGACAAGGTTGTGGACCGTTGTGATGAAATGCGTGTGGCACATTGTGAAGACAATGGTCATGGAGCATTGTTCTGACAAAGACATGGAGCATTGTGATGACCAGTGTCACTGTGAATTGTGATGAAATGTTCATGGAGCATTGTGGTTACAAAGGTCACATAACCTTGTGATGACACGGGCATGGATCATTGTGATGACAAACGTTATGAAGCATTGTGATGACTGGAGTCAAGGAGCATTGTGATGACAGGGGTCATGGATCATATTTATTTCAAGGAGCATGGAGCATTGTGAGGAGGAGGGCATGAAGCAATGTGATCCCAAGTTTCATGGAGGATTGTGATGACAATGGAAATGGATTATTGTGATGACAAGCGCATAGAGCATTGTAATGAAAATGTCATGTTGCATTTTGCTGACAAAGGCATGGAGCATTGTGATGACATGAGTCATGGAGCACTGTGATGACAAGCGTCACGGAGCATTGTGAATACAGGGGTCATGGAGCATTGGGATGACAAGGGCATGGATCATTGTGATGACAAGGGTCATGGAGCACTGGGCTGATAATGTTCATGGAGTGTTGTGATGACAGGTGTCATGGAGCATTGTGATGACTATGGAATGGAGCATTGTGATGACAAGAGTCGTGGATCATTGTGTTGTCGGGTGTCATCGAGAGTTGTGAGGACAGTGGTCATGGAGCATTGTGATGATATTGGCCAAGGAGCATTGTGATGAATAGGTCTAGGAGCATTGGTCTGAAAATATTCATGGATTATTGTGATGACAGGGGTCATTGAACATTGTGATGAGAAGGGAATGGAGCATGGTGATGACAAGGTCCAGGAGCATTGTGATGAGAAGACCATGGAGACTTGTCATGACAAGTCTCATGGAGCATTCTGGTGAAAAGGGGCATGGAGCATTGTGATTACAGGGGTCTTGGAGCACTGTGATGACTAGAGCATGGAACACTGTGATACATGTGTCATGGGTCATGGAGGATTGTGATGACAAGTCATGAAGCATTGTGATTACAATGGCATGGAGCATTGTGATGACAGGAGCATGGAGCATTTGTCTGACAAGATTCATAGATTATTGTGATGACAATGGACATGGTGCATTGTGATGACAAGGGCATGGATCATTGTGTAGAGAAGGTCATGGTGTATTGTGAAGACAGGTGTCAGGGAGCATTGTGATGACATATGTCATGGTCCATTGCGATGACAATGGCAGGGAGTATTGTGATGCCAAATGAAATGGAGAATTGTGATGACAAATATAATGGAGCATCGTGATGACTATGGCTTGGAGCATTATGATGACAATGGCCATTGAGAATTTTCATGACAAGGTCGTGAAGCATTGTGATGACAAGTTCCTTGAGCATTGTGATGACAATACCATGGAGCCTTGTGATGACAAGTCTCATGGAGCATACTGATGAAAAGGGTCTTGGAACATTGTGAGGACAAGGGCATGGAGCATTGTGAGGAGAACACCAAGGAGCATTCTGATGGCATGCATCATCGAGCTTTGTGATGACAAGGGCATGGAGCATTGTGATTACATGGGTCTTGGAGCATTGTGATGAAAATGGCATGGATCATTGTGATGAAATAGGCATGGAGCCTTGTCATGACAGGGTTCAAGGAGCATACAGACAACAAGTATCAGGGAGAATTTTGATGACAAGTGTATTGAGCATTGCGATGACAATGGTCATGGAGCATTGTGATGAGAAGACCATTGATAATTGTGATGACGAGCATCATGGGGCATTGTGATGACAAGTGTTATGGAATATTGTGATCACAAGGGTTTGGAGCATTGTTATGACAGAGGTCATGGATCAATTTGATTTCATTTTGATGACAATAGCATGAAGCATTATGATGATGGGCATGGTGCATTGTGATGAGAGGGTTCATGGATCATTGAGATGAAAAGGGGCATAGAGCATTGTGATTACAGGGTTCTTGGAGCATTGTGATGAGAAGGGTCATGGAGCTTTGTGATGACAATGCCATGGAACATCGTGATGGCAGGGGTCATGGAGCATTGTTATGACAGTGGTAATGGAGCATTGTGATGGCAAGGGCATGGATCATTGTGATGAGAAGGCCATGGAGCATTCTGATGACATTTGTCATGGAGCTTTGTGAAGAGAAGGGCATGGAGCAATGTGATGAGAGCGTGCATGGCACATTGTGATGACAATGACATGGAGCACTGTGATGCCAAGGGTCATGGAACTTTGTGATAACAAAGGTTATGGAGCATTTTGATGGCAAGGGCGTTGTGCATTGTGATGAGAAAGGCAGGGAGCATTCTGATGACAGGGTCTTTGAGCAATTTGATGAAAAGTGTCATGGAACATTTTGATGACAGGTGTTATGGAACATTGTGATGACAGGGGTCATCGAACATTGTGATGATAATTGCATGTAGCATTGAGATGACAGGAGTGACGGAGTATTGTGACAAATAGTGATGTAGCATTGTGATATCAGTGGTGAGAGAGCATTTTGATGAGAAGTGCATGGAGCATTGTGATGACAAATTTTATGGAGCATTGTGATGACAAGATTGTGGAGCACTGTGATGCCAAGCACATGGTGCATTGTGATGACATGTGTCATGGAGCATTTTGCTGCCAAGTGCATGGAGCATTGTGATGACAAGTGTCAAAGAGCATTGTGATGAAAAGTTCATGGAGCATTGTGGTTAAAAAGGTCACAGAGACTGTTGATGACCAGGGCATGGACCATTGTGATGACAAAGGTCATGAAGCATTGTGATGATTGGAGTCACGGAGCACTGTGATGACAGGGGTCATGCAGCATTGTTATAAGAAGTGAATGGAGCATTGTGATGACAAGGAAATGGAACATTGGTCTAATAATTTCATGGATTATTGTGATGACAGTTAGAATGGTGCATTGTGATGACAACGGCATGGAGCATTGTGATGACCAGGCCATGCAGTATTGTGAAGAAAGGTGTCAGGGAGCATTGTGATGACATATGTATTGGCCCATTGTGCTGCCAAGTGCATGGAGCATTGTGATGACATGTGTCATGGAGCACTGTGATGACAAGCGTCACGGAACATTGTGAATACATGGGTCATGGAGCATTGGGATGACAAGGGCATGGATCATTGTGATGACAAGGGTCATGGGACACTGCGCTGAAAATGTTCATGGAGTGTTGTGATGACAGGGGTCATGGAGCATTGTGATGACTAGGGAATGCAGCATGGTGATGACAAGAGTCCCAGAACATTTTGTTGTCAGTTGTCATGGAGTGTTGTGATAACAGTGGTCATGGTGCATTGTGAAGATATTGGCCATGGAGCATTGTGATGAGTAGGTCGTGGAGCATTGGGCTGAAAATGTTCATGGACTCTTGTGATGACAGGGGTCATGGAGCATTGTAATGACAAGGGAATGCAGCATGGTGATTACAAAGTCCTGGAGCACTGTGAGGAGAAGACCATGGAGACTTGTGATGACAAGTCTCATGGAGCATTCTGATGAAAAGGGGCAGGGAGCATTGTGATTACAGTGGTCTTGGAGCACTGTGATGACAAGGGCATGGAGCATTATGATGAGAAGGCCATGAAGCATTCTGATGACATGTGTCATGGAGCTTTTTGATGGCAAGGGCATGGATCATTGTGATTACAGGGATCTTGGAGCATTGTGATGAAAAGGGCATGGATTATTGTGATGACAAAGGCATGGAGCCTTGTCATGACAGGGTTCAAGGAGCATACTGACGACAAGTGTCAGGGAGCATTGTGATGACAAGTTTATTGAGCATTGTGATGACAAAGATCATGGAGCATCGTGAAGAGAAGACCATGGATAATTGTGATGATGAGCGTCATAGGGTGTTGTGATGATAAGTGTTATGGAACATTGTGATCACGAGTGTTTGGATCATTATGAGGACAGAGGTCATGGAGAATATTGATTTCATTGTGATGACAATAGCCTGAAGCATTATGATGATGGGCATGGTGCATTGTGATGGCAGGGTTCATGGAGCATTGAGATGAAAAGGGGCATGGAGCCTTGTGTTTATAAAGGTCATGGAGCATTGTGATGACAAGGGCATGGGGCATTGTGATGAGAAGGCCATGGAACTTTCTGATGACATGCGTCATGGAGCTTTGTGATGACAATGGCAAGGAGCATAGTGATTACAGGGGCCTTCAGCATTGTGATGACAAGTGTCATGGAACCTTGTGATGACTAGGCCGTGGAACATTGTGATGGCAGGGGTCATGGTGCATTGTCATGACAGAGGTAATGGAGCATTGTGATGAGAAGGGCATGGAACATTGGTCTGAAATGTTTCATGGATTATTGTGATGAGAGTGGGCATGGAGCATTGTGATGACCAGGGTACGGAACACTATGATGCATGGGTCATGCAGGATTGTAATGACAAGGGCATGGAGCACTGCGATGAGAAGGGCATCGAGCATTGTGATGACAAGTTTCATGGAGCCTTGTGATGACAAGGGCATTGAGCAATGTTATGAGAGGGTTCATGGAGCATTGTGATGACAATGACATGGAGCATTGTGATGCCAAGGGTCATGGAGCTTTGTGATGACAAGTCATGGAGCATTTTGATGACAAGGGCATGGTGCATTGTGATGAGAAGTGCAGGGAGCATTTTGATGACCGGGCCATGCAGCAATTTGATGAAAAGTGTAATGGAATATTTTGATGGCAGGTGTTATAGAACATTGTGATGTCAGGGGTCCTGGAGCTTTGGGATGAAAAGGATCATGGAGCATTTTGATGACATGGGTTATGGAACATTGTGATGTCAGGGGTCATGGAACAGTGTGATGATAAGGGGATGTAGCAGTGTGATGACAGGGTCATGGAACATTGTGATTACAGGGGTGAGGGTGTATTGTGATGACTAGTCATGGAACACTGTGATAACTCTGGTGAGATAGCATTTTGATGAGAAGTGCATAGACCATTGTGATTACAAGGTTTATGGAGCATTGCAATGACAAGGTTGTGGACCGTTGTGATGAAATGTGCGTGGCACATTGTGAAGACAATGGTCATGGAGCATTGTTCTGACAAAGACATGGAGCATTGTGATGACAGGGGTCACTGTGAATTGTGATGAAAAGTTCATGGAGCATTGTGGTTACAAAGGTCACAGAACCTTGTGATGACATGGGCATGGACCATTGTGATGACAAACGTTATGAAGCATTGTGATGACTGGAGTCACGGAGCATTGTGATGACAGGGGTCATGGAGCATTGTAATGACATGTGTCATGGAGCATTGTGCTGACAAGCGCATGGAGCATTGTGATGACAAGGGTCATGGAGCATTGTGCTGAGAAAGGCATAGAGCATTGTGATGACAAGGGTCAAAGAGCATTGTGATGAAAAGTTCATGGATCATTTTGGTTACAAAGCTCACAGAGAGTGATGATGACGAAGTCATGGCCCATTGTGTTGACAAAGGTCATGAAGCATTTTGATGACTGGAGTCACACAGCATTGTGATGGCAGGGGTCATGGAGCATTGTTTTATCAAGGGCATGGAGCATTGTGATGACCAGGGCAAGGAGCATTGTTCTAATAAGTTTCATGGATTATTGTGATGACAGTTGGAATGGCGCATTGTGATGACAAGGGCATGGAGCATTGTGATGGCCAGGTCATGCAGTATTGTGAAGACAGGTGTCAGGGAGCACTGTGATGACATATGTAATGGCCCATTGTGACGACATTGGCATGGAGCATTGGGATGCCAATTGTCATGGAGCATTCTGATGGCAAAGGTAATGGAGCATTGTGATGACAATGGCTTGGAGCATTGTGATGACAAGGGTCAGGGAGTATTGTGCTGACAAGTGCATGGAGAAATGTGATGACAAGGGTCATGGAGCATTCTGATGACAAGCTTGTGGAGTATTTTGATGACAATGGCATGGAGCATTGTGATGAAAACTGCATGGGGCATTGTGATGAAAAAGGCATGGAGCCTTTCCCTGACAGGGTTCAAGGAGCATACTGATGACAAGTGTCAGGGAGCCTTGTGATGACAAGTGTATTGAGAATTGTGATGACAAAGGTCATGGAGCATTGTGATGAAAAGAGCATGGAGTATTGTGATGACAGGCATCATGGAGCGTTGTGATGACAAGTGTTGTGGAACATTGTGATCACAAGGGTTTGGAGCATTGTGATGACAGAGGTCATGGATCATTTTGATTTCAAGTAGCATGGAGCATTTTGAGGAGAAGGGCATGAAGCAATGTGATCCCAAGGTTCATGGAGGATTGTGATGACAATGGAAATGGAGTATTGTGATGACAAGCGCATAGAGCATTGTAATGACAAGGTCATGTAGCATTTGCTGACAAAGGCATTGTGTATTGTGATGACATGTGTCATGGAGCACTGTGATGACAAGCGTCACGGAGCATTGTGAATACAGGGGTCATGGAGCATTGGGATGACAAGGGCATGGATCATTGTGATGACAAGGGTCATGGAGCACTGGGCTGATAATGTTCATGGAGTGTTGTGATGACAGCTGTCATGGACCATTGTGATGACTCTGGAATGGAGCATTGTGATGAAAAGAGTCGCGGATCATTGTGTTGTCGGGTGTCATGGAGTGTTGTGATGACAGTGGTCATGGAGCATTGTGATGATATTGGCCATGGAGCATTGTGATGAATAGGTCTTGGAGCATTGGGCTGAAAATATTCATGGATTATTGTGATGACAGGGGTCATGGAGCATTGTGATGAGAAGGGAATGGAGCATGGTGATGACAATGTCCAGGAGCATTGTGATGAGAAGACCATGGAGACTTGTCATCACAAGTCTCATGGAGCATTCTGATGAAAACGGACATGGAGCATTGCGATTACAGGGGTCTTGGAGCATTGTGATGACTAGGGCATGGAACACTGTGATACATGTGTCATGGGTCATGGAGGATTGTGATGACAAGTCCTGGAGCATTGTGATGACAAGGGCATGGAGCATTGTGATGACAGGAGCATGGAGCATTTGTCTGACAAGATTCATAGATTATTGTGATGACAGTGGACATGGTGCATTGTGATGACAAGGGCATGGATCATTGTTTAGAGAAGGTCATGGTGTATTGTGAAGACAGGTGTCAGGGAGCATTGTGATGACATATGTCATGGTCCATTGCGATGACAATGGCAGGGAGTATTGTGATGCCAAATGAAATGGAGAATTGTGATGACAAATATAATGGAGCATCGTGCTGACTATGGCTTGGAGCATTATGATGACAATGGACATTGAGAATTTTCATGACAAGGTCGTGAAGCATTGTGATGACAATTTCCTTGAGCTTTGTGATGACAAAACCATGGAGCCTTGTGATGACAAGTCTCATGGAGCATACTGATGAAAAGGGTCTTGGAACATTGTGATGACAAGGGCATGGAGCATTGTCAGGAGAAGACCAAGGTGCATTCTGATGGCATGCGTCATCGAGCTTTGTGATGACAAGGGCATGGATCATTGTGATTACATGGGTCTTGGAGCATGGTGATGAAAATGGCATGGATCATTGTGATGAAATAGGCATGGAGCCTTGTCATGACAGGGTTCAAGGAGCATACAGACAACAAGTGTCAGGGAGCATTTTGATGACAAGTGTATTGAGCATTGTGATGACAATGGTCATGGAGCATTGTGATGAGAAGACCATTGATAATTGTGATGACGAGCATCATGGGGCATTGTGATGACAAGTGTTATGGAATATAGTGATCACAAGTGTTTGGAGCATTGTTATGACAGAGGTCATGGAGCAATTTGATTTCATTGTGATGACAATAGCATGAAGCATTATGATGATGGACGTGGTGCATTGTGATGACAGGGTTCATGGATCATTGAGATGAAAAGGGGCATAGAGCATTGTGATTATAGGGTTCTTGGTGCATTGTGATGAGAAGGGTCATGGAGATTTGTGATGACAAGGCCATGGAGCATCATGATCGCAGGGGTCATGGATCATTGTTATGACAGTGGTAATGGAGCATTGTGATGGCAAGGACGTGGATCATTGTGATGACAAGGTCATGGATCATTCTGATGACATGTGTCATGGAGCTTTGTGAAGACAAGGGCATGGAGCAATGTGATGAGAGCGTGCATGGAGCACTGTGATGACAATGACATGGAGCATTGTGATGCCAAGGGTCATGGATCTTTGTGATAACAAAGGTCATGGAGCATTTTGATGGCAAGGGCGTTGTGCATTGTGATGAGAAAGGCAGGGAACATTCTGATTACAGGGTCTTTGAGAAATTTGATGAAAAGTGTCATGGAACATTTTGATGACAGGTGTTATGGAACATTGTGATATCAGGGGTCATCGAACATTGTGATGATAAGTGCATG
This sequence comes from Mesoplodon mirus, assembly GCF_964341445.2. Taxonomy (NCBI): domain Eukaryota; kingdom Metazoa; phylum Chordata; class Mammalia; order Artiodactyla; family Ziphiidae; genus Mesoplodon; species Mesoplodon mirus. The sequence continues at coordinate 303,886 of NW_028295627.1, read as the reverse complement.
TAGCATTGTGATGACAGGAGTGATGGAGTATTGTGACAAATAGTGATGTAGCATTGTGATATCAGTGGTGAGAGAGCATTTTGATGAGAAGTGCATGGAGCATTGTGATGACAAATTTTATGGAGCATTGTGATGACAAGATTGTGGAGCACTGTGATGACAAGCACATGGTGCATTGTGATGACATGTGTCATGGAGCATTGTGCTGCCAAGCGCATGGAGCATTGTGATGACAAGGGTCAAAGAGCATTGTGATGAAAAGTTCATGGAGTATTGTGGTTAAAAAGGTCACAGAGACTGTTGATGACCAGTGCATGGACCATTGTGATGACAAAGGTCATGAAGCATTGTGATGATTGGAGTCACGGAGCATTGTGATGACAGGGGTCATGGAGCATTGTGACAACAAGGGCATGGAGCATTGTGATGACAAGGGCATGGAACATTGGTCTAATAAGTTTCATGGATTATTGTGATGACAGTTAGAATGGCGCATTGTGATGACAATGGCATGGAGCATTGTGATGACCAGGCCATGCAGTATTGTGAAGACAGGTGTCAGGGAGCATTGTGATGACATATGTAATGGCCCATTGTGAGGACAATGGCATGGAGCATTGTGATGCAAAGTGTCATGGAGGATTCTGATGACAAAAGTAATGGAGCATTGTGATGACAATGGCTTGGAGCATTGTGATGACAAGGGTCAGGGAGCATTGTGCTGACAAGTGCGTGGAGAATTGTAATGACAAGTGTCATGGAGCATTCTGATGACAAGCTTGTGGAGTATTTTGATGACAATGGCATGGATCATTTTGATGAAAACGGCATGGGGCATTGTGATGAAAAAGGCATGGAGCCTTTTCGTGACAGGGCTCAAGGAGCATTCTGATGACAAGTGTCAGGGAGCATTGTGATGACAAGTGTATTGAAAATTGTGATGACTAAGGTCATGGAGCATTGTGATGAAAAGGGCATGGACTATTGTGATGACAGAGGTCATGGAGCATTGTGATGAGAAGGGAATGGAGCATGGTGATGACAATGTCCTGGAGCATTTTGAGGAGAAGACCATGGAGACTTGAGATGACAAGTCTCATGGAGCATTCTGATTAAAAGGGGGCTGGAGCATAGTGATTACACGGGTCTTGGAGCATTGTGATGACAAGGGCATGGAGCATTATGATGAGAAAGCCATGAAGCATTCTGATGACATGCGTCATGGAGCTTTTTGATGACAAGGGCATGGATCATTGTGATTACAGGGATCTTGGAGCATTGTGATGAAAAGGGCATGGATTATTGTGATGACAAAGGCATGGAGCCTTGTCATGACAGGGTTCAAGGAGCATACTGACGACAACTGTCAGGGAGCATTGTGATGACAAGTGTATTGAGCATTGTGATGACAAATATCATGGAGCATTGTGAAGAGAAGACCATGGATAATTGTGATGATGAGCGTCATGGCTTGTTGTGATGATAAGTGTTATGGAACATTGTGATCACAAGTGTTTGGAGCATTATGATGACAGAGGTCATGGAGAATATTGATTTCATTGTGATGACAATAGCCTGAAGCATTATGATGATGGGCATGGTGCATTGTGATGGCAGGGTTCATGGAGCATTGAGATGAAAAGGGGCATGCAGCATTGTGTTTACAAAGGTCTTGGAGCATTGTGATGACAAGGGCATGGAGCATTGTGATGAGAAGGCCATTGAACTTTCTGATGACATGCATCATGGAGCTTTGTGATGACAATTGCATGGAGCATTGTGATTACAGGGGTCTTCAGCATTCTGATGACAAGTGTCATGGAACCTTGTGATGACTAGGCCGTGGAACATTGTGATGGCAGGGGTCATGGTGCAAAGTTATGACAGAGGTAAAGGAGCATTGTGATGAGAAGGGCATGGAACATTGGTCTAAAATGTTTCATGGATTATTGTGATGAGAGAGGGCATGGAGCATTGTGATCACAAGGGTACGAAACACTATGATACATGGGTCATGCAGGATTGTAATGACAAGGGCATGGAGCATTGCGATGGGAAGGACATCGAGCATTGTGATGACAAGTGTCATGGAGCTTTGTGATGACAAGGGCATTGAGCAATTTTATGAGAGGGTTCATGGTGCATGGTGATGACAATGACACGGAGCATTGTGATGCCAAGGGTCATGGAGTTTTGTGATGACAAGTCATGGAGCATTTTGATGACAAGGGCATGGTGCATTGTGATGAGAAGTGCAGGGAGCATTGTGATGACCGGGCCATGCAGCAATTTGATGAAAATTGTAATGGAATATTTTGATGGCAGGTGTTATAGAACATTGCGATGTCAGGGGTCATCGAACATTGTGATGATAAGTGCATGTAGCATTGTGATGACAGGAGTCATGGAACAGTGTGATGACAGGGATGAGGGAGTACTTTGACAAATAGTGATGTAGCATTGTGATATCAGAGGTGAGAGAGCATTTTGATGAGAAGTGCGTGGAGCACTGTGATGACAAGATTGTGGAGCACTATGATGACAAGCGCATGGTGCATTGTGATGACCTGTGTCAAGCAGCATTTTGCTGACAAGCGCATGGAGCATTGTGATGACAACGTCATGGAGCATTGTGATGAGAAGGCCATGGAACTTTCTGATGACATGCGTCATGGAGCTTTGTGATGACAAGGGCAAGGAGCATTGTGATTACAGGGGCCTTCAGCATTGTGATGACAAGTGTCATGGAACATTGTGATGACTAGGCCGTGGAACATTGTGATGGCAGGGGTCATGGTGCATTGTTATGACAGAGGTAATGGAGCATTGTGATGAGAAGGGCATGGAACATTGGTCTGAAATGTTTCATGGATTATTGTGATGAGAGTGGGCATGGAGCACTGTGATGACAAGGGTACGGAACACTATGATACATGGGACATGCAGGTTTGTAATGACAAGGGCATGGAGCATTGCGATGAGAAGGGCATCGAGCATTGTGATGACAAGTGTCATGGAGCTTTGTGATGACAAGGGCATTGAGCAATGTTATGAGAGGGTTCATGGAGCATTGTGATGACAATGACATGGAGCATTGTGATGCCAAGGGTCATGGAGCTTTGTGATGACAAGTCATGGAGCATTTTGATGACAAGGGCATGGTGCATTGTGATGAGAAGTGCAGGGAGCATTTTGATGACCGGGCCATGCAGCAAATTGATGAAAAGTGTAATGGAATATTTTGATGGCAGGTGTTATAGAACATTGTGATGTCAGGTGTCTTGTATCTTTGGGATGAAAAGGATCATGGAGCATTTTGATGACAGGGGTTATGGAACATTGTGATGTCAGGGGTCATGGAACATTGTGATGATAAGGGGATGTAGCAGTGTGATGACAGGGTCATGGAACATTGTGATTACAGGGGTGAGGGTGTATTGTTATGACTAGTCATGGAACACTGTGATATCTCTGGTGAGAGAGCATTTTGATGAGAAGTGCATGGACCATTGTGATTACAAGGTTTATGGAGCATTGCAATGACAAGGTTGTGGACCGTTGTGATGAAATGCGCGTGGCACATTGTGAAGGCAATGGTCATGGAGCATTGTTCTGACAAAGACATGGAGCATTGTGATGACAGGTGTCACTGTGAATTGTGATGAAAAGTTCATGGAGCATTGCGGTTACAATGGTCACAGAACCTTGTGATGACACGGGTATGGATCATTGTGATGACAAACGTTATGAAGCACTGTGATGGCTGGAGTCACGGAGCATTGTGTTGACAGGGGTCATGGAGCATTGTGATGACATTTGTCATGGAGCATTGTGCTGACAAGCGCATGGAGCATTGTGATGACAAGGGTCATGGAGCAATGTGCTGAGAAAGGCATAGAGCATTGTGATGACAAGGGTCAAAGAGCATTGTGATGAAAAGTTCATGGATCATTTTGGTTACAAAGCTCACAGAGAGTGATGATGACGAGGGCATGGCCCATTGTCGTGACAAAGGTCATGAAGCATTTTGATGACTGGAGTCACAGTGCATTGTGATGGCAGGGGTCATGGAGCATTGTGATATCAAGGGCATGGAGCATTGTGATGACCAGGGCAAGGAGCATTGGTCTAATAAGTTTCATGGATTATTGTGATGACAGTTGGAATGGCGCATTGTGATGAAAAGGGCATGGAGCATTGTGATGGCCAGGTCATGCAATATTGTGAAGACAGGTGTCAGGGAGAATTGTGATGACATATGTAATGGCCCATTGTGATGACAATGGCATGGAGCATTGTGATGACAAGGGTCAGGGAGCATTGTGCTGACAAGTGCATGGAGAAATGTGATGACAAGGGTCATGCAGCATTCTGATGACAAGCTTGTGGAGTATTTTGATGACAATGGCATGGAGCACTGTGGTGAAAACGGCATGGGGCATTGTGATGAAAAAGGCATGGAGCCTTTTCCTGACAGGGTTCACGGAGCATACTGATGACAAGTGTCAGGGAGCCTTGTGATGACAAAGGTCATGGAGCATTGTGATGAAAAGAGCATGGAGTATTGTGATGACAGGCATCATGGAGCGTTGGGATGACAAGTGTTATGGAACATTGTGATCACAAGGGTTTGGAGCATTGTGATGACAGAGGTCATGGATCATTTTGATTTCAAGTAGCATGGAGCATTTTGAGGAGGAGGGCATGAAGCAATGTGATCCCAAGTTTCATGGAGGATTTTGATGACAAAGGAAATGGAGTATTGTGATGACAAGCGCATAGAGCATTGTAATGACAAGGTCATGTAGCATTTTGCTGACAAAGGCATGGAGCATTGTGATGACATGTGTCATGGAGCACTCTAATGACAAGCGTCACGGAACATTGTGAATACAGGGGTCATGGAGCATTGGGATGACAAGGGCATGGATCATTGTGATGACAAGGGTCATGGAGCACTGGGCTGATAATGTTCATGGAGTGTTGTGATGACAGGTGTCATGGAGCATTGTGATGACTATGGAATGGAGCATTGTGATGACAAGAGTCGCAGATCATTGTGTTGTCGGGTGTCATGGAGAGTTGTGAGGACAGTGGTCATGGAGCATTGTGATGATATTGGCCATGGAGCATTGTGATGAAAAGGTCTTGGAGCATTGGTCTGAAAATATTCATGGATTATTGTGATGACAGGGGTCATGGAGCAATGTGATGATAAGGGAATGGAGCATGGTGATGACAAGTTCCAGGAGCATTGTGATGAGAAGACCATGGAGACTTGTCATGACAAGTCTCACGGAGCATTCTGATGAAAAGGGGCATGGTGCATTGTGATTACAGGGGCCTTGGAGCATTGTGATGACTAGGGCATGGAACACTGTGATACATGTGTCATGGGTCATGGAGGATTGTGATGGCAAGTCATGGAGCATTGTGATGACAAGTGCATGGAGCATTGTGATGAAAGGAGCATGGAGCATTTGTCTGACAAGATTCATAGATTATTGTGATGACAGTGGACATGGTGCATTGTGATGACAAGGGCATGGATCATTGTGTAGAGAAGGTCATGGTGTATTGTGAAGACAGGTGTCAGGGAGCATTGTGATGACATATGTCATGGTCCATTGCGATGACAATGGCAGGGAGTATTGTGATGCCAAATGAAATGGAGAATTGTGATGACAAATATAATGGAGCATCGTGATGACTATGGCTTGGAGCAGTATGATGACAATGGCCATTGAGAATTTTCATGACAAGGTCGTGAAGCATTGTGATGACAAGTTCCTTGAGCATTGTGATGACAATACCATGGAGCCTTGTGATGACAAGTCTCATGGAGCATACTGATGAAAAGGGTCTTGGAACATTGTGATGACAAGGGCATGGAGCATTGTGAGGAGAAGACCAAGGAGCATTCTGATGGCATGCGTCATCGAGCTTTGTGATGACAAGGGCATGGAGCATTTTGATTACATGGGTCTTGGAGCATTGTGATGAAAATGGCATGGATCATTGTGATGAAATAGGCATGGAGACTTGTCATGACAGGGTTCAAGGAGCATACAGACAACAAGTGTCAGGGAGCATTTTGATGACAAGTGTATTGAGCATTGTGATGACAATGGTCATGGAGCATTGTGATGAGAAGACCATTGATAATTGTGATGACGAGCATCATGGGGCATTGTGATGACAAGTGTTATGGAATATAGTGATCACAAGTGTTTGGAGCATTGTTATGACAGAGGTCATGGAGCAATTTGATTTCATTGTGATGACAATAGCATGAAGCATTATGATGATGGGCATGGTGCATTGTGATGACAGGGTTCATGGATCATTGAGATGAAAAGGGGCATAGAGCATTGTGATTACAGGGTTCTTGGAGCATTGTGATGAGAAGGGTCATGGAGCTTTGTGATGACAAGGCCATGGAACATCGTGATGGCAGGGGTCATGGAGCATTGTTATGACAGTGGTAATGGAGCATTGTGATGGCAAGGGCATGGATCATTGTGATGAGAAGGCCATGGAGCATTCTGATGACATGTGTCATGGAGCTTTGTGAAGACAAGGGCATGGAGCAATGTGATGAGAGCGTGCATGGAGCATTGTGATGACAATGACATGGAGCACTGTGCTGCCATAGGTCATGGATCTTTGTGATAACAAAGGTCATGGAGCATTTTGATGGCAAGGGCGTTGTGCATTGTGATGAGAAAGGCAGGGAACATTCTGATTACAGGGTCTTTGAGAAATTTGATGAAAAGTGTCATGGAACATTTTGATGACAGGTGTTATGGAACATTGTGATGTCAGGGGTCATCGAACATTGTGATGATAAGTGCATGTAGCATTGAGATGACAGGAGTGACGGAGTATTGTGACAAATAGTGATGTAGCTTTGTGATATCAGTGGTGAGAGAGCATTTTGATGAGAAGTGCATGGAGCATTGTGATGACAAATTTTATGGAGCATTGTGATGACAAGATTGTGGAGCACTGTGATGACAAGCACATGGTGCATTGTGATGACATGTGTCATGGAGCATTGTGCTGCCAAGCGCATGGAGCATTGTGATGACAAGGGTCAAAGAGCATTGTGATGAAAAGTTCATGGAGCATTGTGGTTAAAAAGGTCACAGAGACTGTTGATGACGAGGGCATGGACCATTGTGATGACAAATGTCATGAAGCATTGTGATGATTGGAGTCACGGAGCACTGTGATGACAGGGGTCATGGAGCATTGTGATAACAAGGGCATGGAGCATTGTGATGACAAGGGCATGGAACATTGGTCTAATAAGTTTCATGGATTATTGTGATGACAGTTAGAATGGCGTATTGTGATGACAACGGCATGGATCATTGTGATGACCAGGCCATGCAGTATTGTGAAGACAGGTGTCAGGGAGCATTGTGATGACATATGTAATGGCCCATTGTGATGACAATGGCATGGAGCATTGTGATGCCAAGTGTCATGGAGGATTCTGATGACAAAAGTAATGGAGCATTGTGATGACAATGTCTTGGAGCACTGTGATGACAAGGGTCAGGGAGCATTGTGCTGACAAGTGCGTGGAGAATTGTAATGACAAGTGTCATGGAGCATTCTGATGACAATCTTGTGGAGTATTTTGATGACAATGGCATGGATCATTTTGATGAAAACGGCATGGGGCATTGTGATGAAAAAGGCATGGAGCCTTTTCATGACAGGGTTCAAGGAGCATTCTGATGACAAGTGTCAGGGAGTGGGGCGGGGATTTCCAGAAATTGGGCCACTACCCACTTTTTGATCCTTATGGATCTTTGGAACTGTCAGGGCGCCTGTGGGTGTGTCATTTAGCTTGTTGATGTGTTACAGTGAGGGTATACTGAGGCTCAAGGTTTAGAGGAAGTCGATTTGTCCGCCATCTTGGGCCCATTTGGTTTTAATCAGTTTATGTCACATCCTCGGGCTATTTTATTCTTTCAAATGCTGTGCCCTGCCCCCTTCCCTCCTGTTTCAGTTTCACTATAAATCTTTTGGATCTCATCTTTATCTCTCTTCTAAACACCAAGATTCTTATTCCTTACTATCTTCTAGGTATTTTTTCCACATGGGTATTCTTGTAACTTAAACTCCACATGTTAAAAATTGAACTCCTATTCCCTTTCCAAAATCTGCTTCTCTCCCTTTTTTTTTTTTTTTTTTTTTTTTTTTTTGCGGTACACGGGCCTCTCACTGTTGTGGCCTCTCCCGTTGCGGAGCACAGGCTCCGGACGCGCAGGCTCATCGGCCATGGCTCATGGGCCCAGCCGCTCCGCGGCATGTGGGATCTTCCCAGACTGGGGCACGAACCCGTGTCCCTTGCATCGGCAGGCGGACTCTCAACCACTGCGCCACCAGGGAAGCACTGCTTCTCTCTATTTTTAAAAAACTATTTCAGTTGGTGCAGGTGCTTCCCTTCTAGTCACACAGGAGCGAAACCTCAAAGTCATTTCTGACTCCTCTCCCCGTTCATCTCACATATCCAATCAATTAAGTGCTAGTGATTTGACTCCAAAATACCTCTCAACCTGTGCCCTTCCTTTCCATTTGACAGTTACTATCCTAGTTTTCTGGTCTCATGACCTCCTAACTGATCTTCCAGCCATAACCTCGTCCTTCTCTGATCTGCTCCTTATGTCAACTTTCTGAAACATCAGAGTTAACTTTCTGAAAGACGGAGATTATTTTCCTCTCCTGCTTCAAAATAACTGACGGCTCCCTAGCGCTCACAGAAGCAAGTCTGAACTCTCTAGGCAGGCTTTCAAGGCTTCCCTCCACATAGCGATCCCACTCCCCCACTCCTCCTGCAGGCTCCTGTTACCTCAGCCCTGACCTCTCGGAACACATTCCTGTTTCTGCTCTACCCTGTGACTATCCAGTCTTTAGTCTGTTTTGCTGATTATTTGCTCGCTGCCTCTTACATGACAGGTGTTTGGTCTATTGCAGATGAGAATAAAAATTAGCTCTGCCTACTGGCCTGTCGTGGTCAGCAAGGTCTCGCACTGCCTCAAAGTCAGCCATGGATTAAGAGCCCATATTGATAATCCTGAGTTAGGGAGGGGCTGGCAGTGAGGGAGGAGAAAGTCTCTCTACATTTGTTCGCAGCAGAGAAGCACTGGATTCTGCGTTGGGAAGGAAAACACAGTGTTCTCCATTCCTATGTAAAACTCTCCTAGAATTCTATAGTGCAGATGTCTTCCCAGGTGAATGGTATTTCAGTATTTTCCCCATTTCAGTGAATGGCAAACTGAGGTCTAGGAGAGGCTGAGCTCTGTATATACATAGGTTTTAAGATTCACACTAATAAGATATATTACTCTGCGGTGAATATGGGGTGTTGAGTCCCTTTCACTGAGGAATGTGTAGGTCTTGTCTCTTCCGTATTTGGTTTTTGGAACGGTACCTGTACTAATATCAAACTCTGGTTTTATGCATCACCTCACCTCTCCTTCCCCCTTAAGCAGGCATAAGGGTGTTTTTGAAATGTGAGTCTCTCTTCTCTTTCCTAACTCAGTTCATGTGTAGCCATGTTTACAGGATCTTCATAAGTGATATCTTATGATAAGTTTCTTTTTCTGTGTGACTTATTTCACTTAGAATTATCGTACCTGAATCCCCTAATTTTGCTGCTACTGGCCTTATGACGTTGATTTCATGGCTGAGGGATATTCCATCATACGTAAGTACCACAATTTCTTGAACCATTTTTGTCTTTCCTGGGATATTTAAGGTGTACCCAAGTTGAGGTTTTTGTAAGCAGTGCAGCCCTGAATTTGGTGTCGATCTGTCTTATTTATTTTCAGTTTTCCCAAGGTATATTCCCTAGACTGGAAGTGCCCTTGGCTCTGTAGCTCTGTTGTTTACTTGTTTTAGGGAACACAATGCACTCCTCCAGAGAGGCAGTTGGCAGTTTACATGCCGCCCATCAGCATAACAACGCTCCCTGTTCTCCAGGGCCTGTCTTGCCTTTCTGTTTTTTACACATTTTGCGGATGTCTCTTTTGACCGGTGGGAAGTGATACTTCTTTGTAGTGCAGATTTGCATTGCCCACTTGCTTGCTTGTCCAAAAAGGGCATATGTGTTTTCTCCTGTATATATTCACGTGAAAAGCTTATGCCCTTTATGGCCATTTCCATAATTTTCGAAGTTGTAATGCTTTTCTTTTGTTTAAAGGCGATTCCAGTGTACTTCTTGAAATCTGTTTCATGCCATTCTGCCTCATTTTCCCTTCTGCCTCGTGGCTTTCCCTCAACAGATTTTTGGAAGAGCATAGTCCTTTATAACTCTGCAGGTTAGTGAATTGCTGTGGCCCTGAGCTCCATTTTTCAACTCGCGTTTTTGTGAGCTGACCGCAAATCAATAGTTTTGCTTCTGGACTTATACTGGTTCTGGGGGGGCAGGCTGAGACTTTGGTTAATTCCTCTTTGCGATGGGAAATTAGAGTGTCATGTGGCCGTCCAAATTCCTACAGCTACTCTCTCATTGGTTCTCTCTCTTCCCTTATATCCTCTGCACAATTTGCCAACTGTGCGAACCAGGAGGTTATAGGGGATGACTTTCCAAGTTGGGAGATTGATAGTAAAGCAGTTGGAATGTCAAACTGGAGCAGAAGGAGAGAAAAAATTAGTAGAGTTTTAGAAACCTTTCATCATCAGATGGTTTCTATTCTCTAGGTTCCCATACACGTTATAACTGTAGTGATATTCCCTTCTACCTGGAGAGTTGGGAACCGTGGAATGGGTGGCAGGCATTATTGCTTTAAAGGGTCTGCATTTTTTCACCCAATCTCACCAATGCTCTCAGTCCCAAGTGACCAGCCTTATGCCACATCCAGCTGTCATTGTAGATAGGGTCATTCCATGTTTCATCAGATCCCATGAAGGTATTCTGTAAGAGTTTTACTGTTTTTATGTTTTGTTTTGAAATTCAGTTTTATATTGGGTTTGAGCTGATTCTCACTGCCATGTTTATGTCGTTCTAGACACACTTGTTTCCCTTACGGACACATATCAATACATAGGTTTTAAAATTCTTTCTAGTCAGATATGTTTCTCTGTGGGGAATAGGGATGGTGAGTTCCATTCACTGAGGAAGGAGTAGGGCTTATCTCTTCTGTTTTTGGACTATGGACCGGTACCTGTGCTAATATCAATCTTATGTTTTGTGCATCTCCCCACCTCTCTTTCCCCTTATGCAAGCGTTAGAGTGTTTTCTAAATCTGAGACTCTGTTCTCTTCCCTAATTCAGTTCATATGTAGCCATGTTTACATTCCCTTCATAAGTGATATCTTATGTCAGAATGCACCATGGCCGTTCTCATAATAATGCTCCATGACCCCTGTCATCACAATGCACCATGCCCTGGTTATCACAATGCTCCATGTCCCTTGTCATCACAATTCTCCAAGTCCATGTCATCACAGTGCTACATGACACTTCTCGTCAATATGTTACATGCTCTTGTCATCACAATTCTCCATCCACTTGACATTGCAATGCTCCATGGACATGTCATCACAATGCTCCATGCCCTTGTCATCACAGTGCTCCCTGACCACTGTCACACAATGCTCCCTGACCCCTGTCATCACAATGCTTCATGCCCCTTGTCATTACAGTGCTCCATGATGCTCGACATCACAATTACCGAAGGTCTTCTCATTACAAAGCTCCATGGCCAATATCATCACAATGCTCCATGACCACTGTCATCACAACACTCCATGACACCTGACAACACAATGATTCAGCACTCTTGTCATCACAATGTTCCATTCCCTCGTCATCACAATGCTCCATAGCCCCTGTCTTCACAATTCTCCATTAATATTTTCAGCCCAATGCTCCATGACTTTTGTCATCACAATTCTCAATACACTTGTCATCACAATGCTCCCTGACACTTGTCATAAGAATGCTCCTTGAAACCTGTCACGAAAAGGCTCCATGCCTTTTTCATCACAATGCTCCATGTCATTTTCATCACAATGCTCCATGCCATGGTCATCAAAGTACTCCACAAGTTTGTCCTCAGTATGCTCCATGACCCTTGTCATCACAATGCTCCATGCACTTGTCAGCACAATGCTCCCTGACCCTTGTCATCACAATGCTCCAAGCCATTGTCACCACAATGCTCCATTACTTTTGTCATCAGAATCCTCCATGACAGTTGGCATCACAATGCTCCATGCCATTGTCATCACAATGGGCCATTACATATGTCATCACAATGCTCCCTGACACCTGTCTTCACAATACTGCATGACCTGCTCATCACAATGCTCCATGCCCTTGTCATCACAATGCGCCATTCCAACTGTCATTGCAATAATCCATGAAACTTATTAGACCAATGTTCCATGCCCTTGTCATCACAATGTTCCATGCCCTTGTTATCACAATGCTCCATGACCCCTGTCATCACAATGCTCCATGCTTCCATTCATCACAATGCTTCATGACCTTCGTCATCACAATGGTCCATGCCCTCATCATCAACACTCTCTGTGACCTATTTAACCACAATGCTCCATGAACTTTTCATCACAATGCTCTTTGACCCTTGTCATCACAATGCTCCATGCGGTTGTCAGCACAATGCTCCATGACACATGTCATCACAATGCACCATGCGCTTGTCATCACAGTGCTCCCCAATCTTGTTATCACAATGCTCCTTAAAATTTGTCATCACAATGCTCCATGCACTTCTCATCAAAATGCTCTCTCACCACTGATATCACAATGCTACATCACTATTTGTCACAATACACTCTCAGCCATGTCATCACAATGTACCATGACTCCTGTCATCAGAAAGGAACATGCACTTATCAGCACAATGTTCGATGACCCCTGAAATCACAATGTTCCATAACACCTGTCATCAAAATGTTCCATGACACTTTTCATCAAATTGCTCCATGACCCTGTCATCAGAATGCTCACTGCCCTTCTCATCACAATGCACAACGCCCTTGCCATCAAAATGCTCCATGAATTTGTCATCACAAAGATCCATGACCCTTGGCATCACAGTGCTCTGTGTCATTGTCATCACAATGCTCCATGAACGCTCTCATCACTTTGCTCCATGCCTTTGTCTTCACAAAGCTCCATGACACATGTCTTCAGAATGCTCCATGGCCTTCTCATCACAATGCTCCATGCCCTTGTCATCACAATGCTCCATTACCCCTGTCAAAACAAAGCTCCATGACCCCTGCCATCACGATGTTCCATGGCCTTGTCATCACAAAACTCCATGACCCTTCTTATCACAATGCTCCAAGAACACTGTCATCACAATGCACAATGCCCATCATCATAATGCTTCATGCTATTGTCATCACAATGAAATCAAAATGCTCCATGACCTCTGTCATACCAATGCTCCAAACCCTTCTGATCACAATATTCCATAACACTTGTCATCACTATGCCCCATGAGGCTCGTCATCACAATTATCAAAGGTCTTCTCATCACAATGCTCCATGACCATTGTCATCACAATGCTCAATACACTTGTCATCAAAATGCTCCCTGACACCTGTTGTCTGTATGCTCCTTGAACCCTGTCATGACAAGGCTCCATGCCTTTTTCATTACAATGACCCATGCTCTTTTAATCACAATGATCCAAGACCCATGTAATCACAATGCTCCATGCCCTTGTCATCACAAAGCTCAATGACGCATGCCATCAGAATGTTCCTTGGTCTTCTCCTCACAATGGTACATGTCCTTTTCATCACAATGTTCCAAGACCCCTGTAATCTCAATGCTCCATGCCCCTTTTCTTCATTATGCTCCATGAGACTTGTCATCACAAGGCTCCATGGTTTTGTCATAAGAATGCTCCAGGACCTTCTCATCACAATGCTTCTCGACCTTGTCATGAAAATTTTCAATGGCACTTGTCATCATAATGCTCCAAGCCCTATCATCACAGTGCTCCATTATATTTGTCATCACAATTCTCCATTACATTTGGCATCACTATGCTCCCTGACACCTGTCTTCACAATACTGCATGACCTGGTCATCACAATGCTCCATGCCCTTGTTATCACAATGCTCCATGACCACTGTCATCACAATGCTCCGTGACTCCAGTCATCACAATGCTTCATGACCTTTGTCATCACAATGGTCCATGCCCTCGTCATCAACAGTCTCTGTGACCTTTTTAAACACAATGCTCCATGAACTTTTCATCACAATGCACTTTGACACTTGTCATCACAATGCTCTATGCCTTTCTCAGCACAATGCTCCATGACACTTGTCATCACAATTCTCCATGCGCTTGTCAGCAAAATGCTCCACGACACATGTCATCACAAAGCTCCATGACCCCTGTCATCACAATGCTCCGTGATTCCAGTCATCTCAATGCTTCATAACGTTTGTCATCACAATGGTCGATGCCCGCGTCATCACAAAGCTCTGTGACCTTTGTAACCACAATGCTCCATGAACTTTTCATCACAATTCTCTGTGACCCTTATCATCAAAATGCTCCAAGTCTTTGTCAGAACAATGCTCCATGACCATTGTCTTCACAATGTGCCACGCGCATTTCATCACAACGGTCCACAACCTTGTCATTGCAATGCTCCATAAACTTGTAATCACAATGCTCCATGCACTTCTCATCAAAATGCTCTCTCACCAGAGATATCACAGTGTTCCATCACTAGTCATCACAATACTCCCTCACCCCTGTAATCACAATGTTCCATGAACCTGTCATCACACTGCTACATCCCCTTATCATCACAAAGTTCCATGACACCTGTCATCAAAAGACTCCATGATCCTTTTCATCCCAAAGCTCCAAGACCCCTGACATCACAATGTTCTATAACCCCATCAAAATGTTCCATTACACTTTTCATCAAATTGCTGCATGCCCAGGTCATCAAAATTCTCCCTGCCCTTCTCATCACAATGAACCATGCCCTTGTCATGAAAATGCTCCATGACTTGTCATCACAATGCTCCATGACCCTTGGCATCAAAATGTTCCATGTCATTGTCATCACAATGCTCCATGAAACCTGTCATAACATTGATCAATGCCCATGTCATCACAAAGCTCCATGATATCTGTCATCACAATGCTCGATGCCCTTGTCATCACAATACTCCATGCCCTTTTTATTACAATCCTGCATGACCCATGTATCATAGTGTTCCGTACCCTTGTCATCAAAATGTTCCATGCCCTTGTCATCACAATGCTCCAAGACCCCTTTAAGCACAATGTTCCATGCCCCTTATCATCTCAATGCTTCATGAACCCTGTCATCACAATGCACCTTGCCCATCATCATAATGCTTCAGGCTATTGTCATCACAATGAAATCAATATTCTCCATGTCCTCTGTCATCATAATGCTCCAAATCCTTGTGATCACAATGTTCCATAACACTTATCATCACAACACCCCATGACGCTTTTCATCAAAAATATCCATGGTCTTCTCATCACAATGCTGCATGATCTTTGTCATCACAATGCTCAATACACTTGTCATCACAATGCTCCCTGACATTTGTTGTCAGTATGCACCTTGAACCCTGTCATGACAAGGCTCCATGCCTTTTTCATCACAATAATCAATGCCATTTTCATCACAATGCTCCAAGATCCCTGTAATAACAATGCTCCATGCCCTTGTTATCAAAAAGCTCCATGACGCATGTCATCAGAAAGCTTCATGGTCTTCTTATCACAATGCTCCATGCCCTTGTAATCACAATGCTCCCAGACCCCTCTAATCACAATGCTCCATGCCACTTTTCATCAGAATGCTCCATGAGACTTGTCATCACAAGTCTCCATGTTGTTCTCATCACAATGCTCCAGGACCTTGTCATCACCATGCTACATTCCCTTGTCATCACAATGCTCCATGACCACTGTCATCACAATAATCCATGAACATTTTCAGCCCAATGCTCCACGACGTACTCTTCACAATGCTCCATGGCCAATATCATCACAATGCTCCATGACCACTGTCATCACAACACTCCATGACAAGTGACAACACAATGATCCGAGACTCTTGTCATCACATTGCTCCATTCCCGAATCATCCCAATGTTCCATAACCCCTGTCATCACAACACTCCATGAACATTTTCAGCCCAGTGCTCCATGACCCCTGTCATCACAATGATCCATGCCCTTGTCATCCCAATGCTCCATGACACCTGTATTCACAATGCTCCGTGCTGCTTGTCATCACAGTGCTCCATGACACATGTCATCACAATGCTCCATGCCCTCGTCATCACAATGCACCAAGACACCTGTAATCACAATGCTTCATGCCCCTTTTCATCAGAATGCTCCATAAGACTTCTCATAACAAGTCTCCATGGTCTTCTCATCACACTGATCCAGGACCTTGTCATCACCATGCTCCATTCCCTTGTCATCACAATGCTCCATGACCCCTGTCATCAAAATAGTCCATGAACATTTTCAGCCCAATGCTCCACGACCTCCTCATCACAATGCTCCATGGCCAATATCATCACAATGCTCCATGACCACTGTCATCACAACACTCCATGACACCGGACAACACAATGATCTGGGACTCTTGTCATCACAATGTTCCATTCCCTAGTCATCAAAATGCTCCAAGACCCCTGTCATCACAACACTCCATGAACATTTTCAGCCCAGTGCTCCATGACCCTTGTCATCACAATGATCCATGCCCTTGTCATCCCAATGCTCCATGACCCCTGTATTCACAATGAACCGTGACGCTTGTCATCACAGTGAGCCAAGACACATGGCATCACAATGCTCCATGCCTTTGTCAGCAAAATGCTACATGACCTTGTCATTACAATGCTCTATGCGCTTGTCATCACAATACTCCATTTCCATTTTCATCACAATCCTCCTTGAACCTTGGGATCACATTGCTTCATGCCCTTGTCATCACAATGCTTCATGCTCCTTGAAATCAAAATGATCCATGACCTCTGTCATCACAATGCTCCAAACCCTTGTGATCACAATGTTCCATAACACTTGTCATCACAAAGCTCCATGATGCCTGTCATCACAATACTCCATGCCCTTTTCATCACAGTGATCCATGACATTTCTCATCACAATTATCAATACACTTGTCATCACAATGCTCCCTGACACCTGTCTTCACAGTACTGCATGACCAGGTCATCACAATGCTCCATGCCATTGTCATCACAATGCACCATTCCAACTGTCATCGCAATAATACATGAAACTTATTAGACCAATGCTCCAGGCCCTTGTCATCACAATGCTCCATGCCCTTGTTATCACAATGCTGCATGACCCCTGTCATCACAATGCTCCGTGACTCCAGTCATCACAATGCTTCATGACCTTTGTCATCACAATTGTCCATGCCCTCGTCATCAACAGTCTCTGTGACCTTTTTAACCACAATGCTCCATGAATATTTCTTCACAATGCTCTTTGACCCTTGTCATCACAATGCTCTATGCCTTTCTCAGCACAATGCTCCATGACCATTGTCATCACAATGCTCCATTCGCTTGTCAGCACAATGCTCCATGACACATTTCATTACAATGCTCCATGACCACTGTCATCACAATGCTCCGTGACTCCAGTCATCTCAATGCTTCATAACGTTTGTCATCACAATGGTCCATGCCCGCGTCATCACAAAGCTCTGTGATCTTTGTAACCACAATGCTCCATGAACTTTTCATCACAATTATCAGTGACCCGGGTCATCACAAAGCTCCATGTCTTTGTCAGAACAATGCTCCATGACCATTGTCTTCACAATGTGCCACACGCATTTCATCACATCGGTCCACAACCTTGTCATTGCAATGCTCCATAAACCTTGTAATCACAATGGTCCATGCACTTCTCATCAAAATGCTCTCTCACCAGAGATATCACAGTGTTCCATCACTAGTCATCACAATACTCCCTCACCCCTGTAATCACAATGTTCCATGACCCTGTCATCACACTGCTACATCCCCTTAGCATCACAATGTTCCATGACCCCTGACATCAAAATGTTCCATAACCCCTGTCATCAAAATGCTCCATGATCCTTTTCATCCCAAAGCTCCAAGACCCCTGACATCACAATGTTCTATAACACCTGCCATCAAAATATTCCATTACAATTTTCATCAAATTGCTGCAAAGCCCGGTCATCAAAATACTCCCTGCACTTCTCATCACAGTGCACCATACCGTTGTCATCAAAATGCTCCATGACTTGTCATCACAAAGCTCCATGACCCTTGGCATCACAATGCTCCATGTCATTGTCATCACAATGTTCCATGAACCCTCTCATAATATTGCTCAATGCCCTTGTCATCACAAAGCTCCATGACACTTGTCATCACAATGCTCGATGCCCTTCTCATCGCAATGCTCCATGCCCTTGTCATTACAATCCTGCATGACCCATGTATCATAGTGTTCCGTACCCTTGTCATCACAATGCTCCATGCCCACTCTCATCACTATAATCCCTGAAACATTTCAGAGCAATGTTCCATGCCCTTCTCATCACAATGCTCCATTACCTCTGTCATAACAATGCACCATGACCCCTGCCATCACAATGTTCCACGGCCTAGTCATCACAAGGTTCCATGACACTTGTCATCACAATGCTGAAGGCCCCTGTAATCACAATGCTCCTTGCCCTTGTCATCACAAAGCTCCATGACGCATGTCATCAGAAAGTTCCATGGCCTTCTCATCACAATGCTCCATGCCCTTGTCATCACAATGTTCCAATACCTTTGTAAACACAATGCTCCATGCCCCTTTTCATCAGAATGCTCCATGAGACTTGTCATCATAAGTATCCATGGTCTTCTCATCACAATGCTCCAGGACCTTGTCATCACCATGCTCCATTTCCTTGTCATCACAATGCTCCATGAACCCTGTCATCACAATAATCCATGAATATTTTCAGCCCAATGCTCCACGGCCTATTCATCACAATGCTCCATGGCCAATATAATCTCAATTCTCCATGACCACTGTCATCACAACACTCCATGACACCTGACAACACAATGATCCAGGACTCTTGTCATCACAATGCTCCATTCCCTTGTCATCACTATGCTCCATGAGCCTGTCATCACAACACTCCATGAACATTTTCTGCCCAGTGCTCCATGACCCTTGTCATCACAATGATCCATGCCCTTGTCATCCCAATGCTCCATGACCCCTGTATTCACAATGCTCCGTGACGCTTGTCATCACAGTGATCCATGACACATGTCATCACAATGCTGCATGCCTTTGTCTGCAAAATGCTACATGACCTTGTCATTACAATGCTCTATGCTCTTGTCATCACAATTCTTCATTTCCATTGTCATCACAGTCCTCCATGAACCTTGGGATCACATTGTTTCATGCCCTTGTTATCACAATGCTCCCTGCTCCTTGAAATAAAAATGATCCATGATCACTGTAATCACAATGCTCCAAACCCTTGTGATCACAATGTTCCATAACACTTGTCATCACAACGCTCCATGATGCCTGTCATCACAATAATCCATGCACTTTTCCTCACAATGCTCCATGACCTTTGTCATCACAATTCTCAATACACTTGTCATCAC
This sequence comes from Mesoplodon mirus, assembly GCF_964341445.2. Lineage (NCBI taxonomy): Eukaryota > Metazoa > Chordata > Mammalia > Artiodactyla > Ziphiidae > Mesoplodon > Mesoplodon mirus. Next base: position 284,165 of record NW_028295627.1, on the reverse strand, counting down.
AATGCTCCCTGACACTTTTCGTCACAATGCTCCTTGAACCCTGTCACGAAAAGGCTCCATGCATTTTTCATCACAATGCCCCATGCCGTTTTCATCACAATGCTCCATGCCATTGTCATCAAAACACTCCACAGTCTTTTCATCAGAATGCTCCATGACCCTTGTCATCACAATTCTCCATGCATTTGTCAGCACAATGCTCCCTGACCCTTGTCATCACAATGCTCCAAGCCATTGTCATCACAATGCTCCATTACTTTGTCATCAGAATCCTCCATGACACTTGGCATCACAATGCTCCATGCCATTGTCATCCCAATGGGCCATTACATATGTCAGCACAATGCTCCCTGACACCTGTCTTCACAATACTGCACGACCAGGTCATCACAATGCTCCATGCCCTTGTCATCACAATGCACCATTCCAACTGTCATAGCGATAATCCATGAAACTTATTAGACCAATGCTCCATGCCCTTGACATCTCAATGCTCCATGCCCTTGTTATCACAATGCTGCATGACCCCTGTCATCACAATGCTCCGTGACTCTAGTCATCACAATGCTTCATGACCTTTGTCACAACAATGGTCCATGCCCTCGTCATCAACAGTCTTTGTGACCTTTTTAACCACAATGCTCCCTGAACTTTTCATCACAATGCTCTTTGACCCTTGTCATCACAATGCTCTATGCCTTTCTCAGCACAATGCTCCATGACCCTTGTCATCACAAAGCTCCATGCGCTTGTCAGCACAATGCTCCATGACACATGTCATCACAATGCTCCATCACACCTGTCATCACAATGCTTCGAGACTCCAGTCATCACAGTGCTTCATAACGTTTGTCATCACAATGTTCCATGCCCGTGTCATCACAATGCTCTGTGACCTCTGTAACCACAATGCTCTATGAACATTTCATCACAATTCTCTGTGACCCTTATCATCACAATGCTCCAAGTCTTTGTCAGAACAATGCTCCATGACCATTGTCTTCACAATGTGCCACGCGCATTTCATCACAACGGTCCACAACCTTGTCATTGCAATGCTCCATAAACTTGTAATCACAATGCTCCATGCACTTCTCATCAAAATGCTCTCTCACCAGAGATATCACAGTGTTCCATCACTAGTCATCACAATACTCCCTCACCCCTGTAATCACAATGTTCCATGACTCTGTCATCACACTGCTACATCCCCTTATCTTCAAAATGTTCCATGACCCATGATATCACAATGTTCCATAACCACTGACATCAAAACGCTCCATGATTCTTTTCATCCCAAAGCTCCAAGACCCCTGACATCACAATGTTCTATAACCCCTGCCATCAAAATGTTCCATTACACTTTTCATCAAATTGCTGCATGACCCTTTCATCAAAATGCTCGCTGCCCTTCTCATCACAATGCACCATGCCCTTGTCATCAAAATGCTCCATGACTTGTCATCACAAAGCTCCATGACCCTTGGCATCACAATGCTCCATTTCATTGTCATCACAATGCTCCATGAACCCTCGCATAACATTGCTCCATGTCCTTGTCATCACAAAACTCCATGACACTTGTCATCACAAAGCTCGATGCCCTTCTCATCACAATGCTCCATGCCCTTGTCATTACAATCCTGCATGACCCATGTATCATAGTGTTCCGTACCCTGTCATCTCAATGCTCCATGCACACTCTCATCAGAATAATCCCTGAAACATTTCAGACCAATGTTCCATGCCCTTCTCATCACAATGCTCCATTACCTCTGTCATAACAATGCACCATGAACCCTGCCATCACAATGTTCCACGGCCTAGTCATCACAAGTTTCCATGACACTTGTCATCACAATGCTGAAGGCCCCTGAAATCACAAAGCTCCATGCCCTTGTCATCACAAAGCTCCATGACGCATGTCATCAGAATGTTCCATGGCCTTCACATCACAATGCTCCATGCCCTTGTCATCACAATGCTCCAAGACCCCTGTAAACACAATGTTCCATGCCCCTTTTCATCTCAATGCTCCATGAAACCTGTCATCACAATGCACCATGCCCATCATCATAATGCTTCAGGCTATTGTCAGCACAATGAAATCAATATTCTCCATGATCTCGGTCATCATAATGCTCCAAACCCTTGTGATCACAATGATCCATAACACTTATCATCACAACACCCCATGACGCTCATCATCACAATTATCCATGGTCTTCTCATCACAATGCTCATTGATCTTTGTCATCACAATTCTCAATACACTTGTCATCACAATTCTCCCTGACACTTGTCGTCAGGATGCTCTTGAACCCTGTCATGACAAGGCTCCATGCCTTTGTCATCACAATAATCCATGCCCTTGTCATCACAATGCTCCAAGACCCCGGTAATCACAATGCTGCATGCCCCTTTTCCTCAGAATGCTCCATGAGGCTTGTCATCACAAGTCTCCATGGTCTTCTCATCACAATGCTCCAGGACCTTGTCATTACCATGCTCCATTCCCTTGTCATCACAATGCTCCATGACACCTGTCATCACAATAGTCCATGTACATTTTCAGCCCAATGCTCCACGACCTCCTCATCACAATGCTCCATGGCCAATATCATCACAATGCTCCATGACCACTGTCATCACAACACTCCATGACACCGGACAACACAATGATCCGGGACTCTTGTCATCACAATGCTCCATTCCCTAGTCATCACAATGCTCCATGAACTCTGTCATCACAACACTCCATGAACATTTTCAGCCCAGTGCTCGATGACACTTGTCATCCCAATGCTCCATGACCCCTTTATTCACAATGCTCCGTGACGCTTGTCATCACAGTGCTCCATGACACATGTCATCACAATGCTCCATGCCTTTGTCAGCAAAATGCTACATGACCTTTCCATTACAATGCTCTATGCGCTTGTCATCAAAATACTCCATTTCCATTGTCATCACAATCCTCCATGAACCTTGGGATCACATTGCTTCATGCCCTTTTCCTCACAATGCTCCCTGCTCCTTGAAATCAAAATGATCCATGACCTCTGTCATCACAATGCTCCAAACCCTTGTGATCACAATGTTCCATAACACTTGTCATCCCAAAGCTCCATGATGCCTGCCATCACAATACTCCATGCCCTTTTCATCACAATGCTCCATGACCTTTGTCCTCACAATTTTCAATACACTTGTCTTCACAATGCTCCCTGACACTTGTCATCAGAATGCTCCTTGAAGCCTGTCACGAAAAGGCTCCATGCCTTTTTCATGACAATGCCCCATGCCGTTTTCATCACAATGCTCCATGCCATTGTCATCAAAATACTCCACAAGCTTGTCATCAGAATGCTCCTTTACCCTTGTCATCACATATCTCCATGCACTTGTCAGCACAATGCTCCCTGACCCTTGTCATCACAATGCTCCAAGCCATTGTCATCACAATCCTCCATTACCTTTGCCATCAGAATCCTCCATGACACTTGGCATCCCAATGCTCCATGCCATTGTCATCACAATGGGCCATTACATATGTCATCACAATGCTCCCTGACCCCTGTCTTCACAATACTGCATGACTTGGCCATCACATTGCTCCATGCCCTTGTCATCACAATGCGCCATTCCAACTGTCATCGCAATAATCCATGAAAATTATTAGACCAATGCTCCTTGCCCTGGTCATCACAATGCTCCATGCCCTTGTTATCACAATGCTCCATGAACGCTGCCATCACAATGCACTGTGACTCCAGTCATCACAATGCTTCATGACCTTTGTCACCACAATGGTCCATGCCCTCGTCATCATCAATCTCTGTGAGCTTTTTAACCAAAATGATCCATGAACTTTTCATCACAATGCTCTTTGAACCTTGTCATCACAATGCTCTATGCCTTTCTCAGCACAATGCTCCATGACCCTTGTCATCACAATGCTCCATGCACTTGTCAGCACAATGCTCCATGACACATGTCATCACAATGCTCCATGACCCCTGTCATCACAATGCTCCATGACTCCAGTCACCACAATGCTTCATAACGTTTGTCAACACAATGATCCATGCCCGTGTCATCACAAGGTTCTGTGACCTTTGTAACCACAATGCTCCATGAACTTTTCATCACAATTCACAGTGACACTTGTCATCACAAAGCTCCATGTCTTTGTCAGAACAATGATCCATGACCATTGTCATCACAATGTGCCATGTGCTTTTCATCACAATGATCCACAACCTTGTCATCGCTATGCTCCATAAACCTTGTAATCACAATGCTCCATGCACTTCTCATCAAAATGCTCTCTCACATGAGATATCACAGTGTTCCATCACTAGTCATCACAATAATCCCTCACCCCTGTAATCACAATGTTCCATGACCCTGTCATCACACTGCTACATCCCCTTAGCATCACAATGTTCCATGACCCCTGACATCAAAATGTTCCATAACCCCTGTCATCAAAATGCTCCATGATCCTTTTCATCCCAAAGCTCCAAGACCCCTGACATCACAATGTTCTATAACACCTGCCATCAAAATATTCCATTACACTTTTCATCAAATTGCTGCATTGCCTGGTCATCAAAATGCTCCCTGCACTTCTCAACACAATGCACCATGCCCTTGTCATCAAAATGCTCCATGACTTGTCATCACAAATCTCCATGACCCTTGGCATCACAATGCTCCATGTCATTGTCATCATAATGCTCCATGAACCCTCTCATAACATTGCTCAATGCCCTTGTCATCACAAAGCTCCATGACACTTGTCATCACAATGCTCGATGCCCTTCTCATCGCAATGCTCCATGACCCCTGTCATCACAATGCTCCGTGACTCCAATCATCACAATGCTTCATGACCTTTGTCATCACAATGTTCCATGCCCTGGTCATCAACAGTCTCTGCGACATTTTTAACCACAATGCTCCATGACACATGTCATCACAATGAACCATGCACTTGGCATCACAGTGCTTCACAATCTTGTCATCACAATGCTCCATAAAACTTGTTATCACAATGCTCCATGCACTTCACATCAAAATGCGCTCACAACACTGATATCACAATGTTACACCACTATTCGTCACAATACTCCCTCACCCCTGTCATCATAATGTTCCCTGACTCCTGTAATCACAATGCTACATGCACATATCATCCCAATGTTCGATGACCCCTGGCATCACAATGTTCCATAACCCTTCTCATCAAAATATTCCATGACCCTTTTCATCAAATTGCTCCATGACCCTGTCATCACAATGCTCCCTGCCCTTCTCATCACAATGCACAACGCCCTTGTCATCAAAATCCTCCATGACCTTTGTCATCAGAAAGATCCATGACCCTTGGCATCACAATGCTCCATGTCATTGTCATCACAATGATTACAAGTTTATGGAGCATTGCAATGACAAGGTTGTGGACCGTTGTGATGAAATGCGCGTGGCACATTGTGAAGACAATGGTCATGGAGCATTGTTCTGGCAAAGACTTGGAGCATTGTGATGATAAGGGTCACAGAGAATTGTGATGAAAAGTTCATGGAGCATTGTGGTTACAGAGGTCACAGAGCATTGTGATGACACGTGCATGGATCATTGTGATGACAAACGTTATGAAGCATTGTGATGACTGGAGTCTCGAAGCATTGTGATGACAGTGGTCATGGAGCATTGGGATGACATGTGTCATGGAGCATTGTGCTGACAAGCGCATGGAGCCTTGTGATGACAAGGGTCATGGAGCATTGTGCTGAGAAAGGCATAGAGCATTGTGATGACAAGGGTCAAAGAGCATTGTGATGAAAAGTTCATGGAGCATTGTGGTTAAAAAGGTCACAAAGACTGTTGATGACGACGGCATGGACCATTGTTGTGACAAAGGTCATGAAGCATTGTGATGACTGGAGTCACGGAGCATTGTGATGACAGGGGTCATGCAGCATTGTGATAACAAGGGCATGGAGCATTTTGATGTCAAGGGCATGGAGCATTGGTCTAATAAGTTTCATGGATTATCACTATGACAGTTGGAATGGTGCATTTTGATGACAAGGGCATGGAGCATTGTGATGACCTGGTCGTGCAGTATTGTGAAGACAGGTGTCAGGGAGCATTGTGCTGACATATGTAATGGCCCATTGGGATGACAATGGCATGGAGCACTGTGATGCCAAGTGTCATGGAGGATTCTGATGACAAAGTAATGGAGCATTGTGATGGCAATGGCTTGGAGCATTGTGATGACAAGGGTCAGGGAGCATTGTGCTGACAAATGCATGGAGAATTGTGATGTCAAGGGTCATGGAGCATTCTGATGAAAAGACTGTGGAGTATTTTGATGACAATGGCATGGAGCATTGTGATGAAAACTGCATGGGGCATTGTGATGAAAAAGGCATGGAGCCTTTCCGTGACAGGGTTTAAGGATCATACTGACAACAAGTGTCAGGGAGCATTGTGATGACAAGTGTATTTAGAATTGTGATGACAATGGTCATGGAACATTGTGATGAAAAGGCCATGGAGTATTGTGATGACAGGCATCATGGAGTGTTGTGATGACAAGTGTTATGGAACACTGTGATCACAAGGGTTTGGAGCATTGTGATGACAGAGGTCATGGATCATTTTGATTTCAAGGAGCATGGAGCATTTTGATGACAAGGGCATGAAGCAATGTGATCCCAAGGTTCATGGAGGATTGTGATGACAATGGTAATGGAGTACTGTGATGACAAGCGCATAGAGCATTGTAATGACAAGGTCATGTAGCATTTGCTGACAAAGGCATGGAGCATTGTGATGACAGGTGTTATGGAGCACTGTGATGACAAGCGTCAAGGAGCATTGTGAATACAGGGGTCATGGAGCATTGGGATGACAAGGGCATGGTTCAATGTGATGACAAGTGTCATGGAGCATTGGGCTGAAAATGTTCATGGAGTATTGTGATGACAGGGGTCATGGAGCACTGTGATGACTATAGAATGGAGGATTTTGATGACAAGAGTTCCGGATCATTGTGTTGTCAGGTTTCATGGATTGTTGTGATGACAGTGGTAATGGAGCATTGTGATGATATTGGCCATGGAGCATTGTGATGTGAAGGTGGTGCAGCATTGTGATTACAGGTGTCTTGATGCATTGTGATGAAAATGGCATGTATCTTTGTGATGAAACAGGCATTGAGCCTTTTCATGACATGGTTCAAGAAGCATACTGACGACATGTGTCAGGGAGCATTGTGATGACAAGTGTATTGAGCATTTGATGACAAAGGTCATGGAGCATTGTGATGAGAAGACCATGGATAATTGTGATGATGAGCGTCATGGGGCGTTGTGATGATAAGTCTTATGGAATATTGAGATCACAAGGGTTTGGAGCATTATGATGAAAGAGGTCATGGAGAATTTAGATTTCATTGTGATGACAATAGCCTGAAGCATTATGATGATGGGCATGGTGCATTGTGATGACAGGGTTCATGGAGCATTGAGATGAAAAGGGGCATGGAGCATTGTGATTACCGGAGTCTTGGAGCATTGTGATGACAAAGGCAAGGAGCATTGTGATGAGAAGGCCATGGAACATTCTGATGACATGCGTCATGGAGCACTGTGATAACAAGGGCATGGTGCATTGTGATTACAGGGGTCTTGGAGCATTGTGATGACAAGGGTCATGGAGCCTTGTGATGACATGCCATTGAACAATGTGATGGCAGGTGTCGTGGAGCATTGTTATGACAGAGGTAATGGAGCATTGTGATGAGAAGGGCATTGAGTTTGGGTCTAAAATGTTTCATGGATTATTGTGATGAGAGTGGGCATGGAGCATTGGGATGACAAGGGCACGGAACACTGTGATACATGGGTCATTGTTATGGAGCTTTGTGATGACAAGTCATGGAGCATTGTGATGACAAGGGCATGGAGCATTGTGATGACAAGGGCATGGAGCATTGTGAAGAGAAATTCATGGAGTATTGTGAAGACAGGTGTCAGGGAGCATTGTGATGACATATGTCATGGTCCATTGCGATGACAATGGCAGGGAGTACTGTGGTGCCAAATATAATGGAGGATTATGATGACAAATATAAAGGAGCATTGTGATGACTAGGGATTGGAGCATTATGATGAAAAAGGCCATTGAGAATTTTTATGACAAGGTCGTGAAGCATTTTGATGAGAAGGTCCTGGAACACTGGGTTGAGAAAATCATGGAGCCATGTGATGACAAGTCTCATGGAGCATACTGATGAAAAGGGGCATGGAGCATTGTGATTACAGGGGTCTTGGCACATTGTGATGACAATGGCATGGAGCATTGTGATCAGAAGGCCAAGGAGCATTCTGATGACATGTGTCATTGAGCTTTGTGATGACAAGGGCATGGAGCATTGTGATTACAGGGGTCTTGGAGCATTGTGATGAAAAGGGCATGGACCATTGTGATGAAAAAGGCATGGAGCCTTGTCATGACAGGGTTCAAGGAGCATACAAACAACAAGTGTCAGGGAGCATTTTGATGACAAGTGTATTGAGGATTGTGATGACAAAAGTCATGGAGCACTGTGATGAGAAACCATGGATAATTGTGATGACGAGCGTCATGTGGCATTGTGATTACAAGTGTTATGGAATATTGTGATCACAAGGGTTTGGAACATTGTTATGACAGAGGTCATGGAGCATTTTGATTTCATTGTGATGACAATAGCATGAAGCATGATGATGGGCATGGTGCATTGTGATGACAGGGTTCATGGATCATTGAGATGAAAAGGGGCATAGTGCATTGTGATTACAGGGTTCTTGGAGCATTGTGATGAGAAGGGTCATGGAGCCTTGTGATGACAAGGCCATGGAACATCGTGATGGCATGGGTCATGGAGCATTGTTATGACAGGTTTAATGGAGCATTGTGATTGTAAGGGCATGGAGAATTGTGATGAGAAAGCCATGGATCATCCTGATGACATGTGTCATGGAGCTTTGTGAAGACAAGTGCATGGAGCAATGTGATCAGAGCGTTCATTGAGCAGTGGGATGACAATGACATGGAACATTGTGATGCCAAGGGTCATGGATCTTTGTGATGACAAAGGTCATGGAACATTTTGATGGCAAGGGCGCTGTGCATTTTGATGAGAAGGGCAGTGATCATTGTGATGACAGGGTCATGGATCAATTTGATGAAAATTGTCATGGAACATTTTGATGACGGGTGTTATGGAACATTTTGATGTCAGGGGTCATGGAGCATTTTGATGAAAAGGGTCATGGAGCATTTTGATGACAGGTGTTATGGAACATTGTGATGTCAGGGGTAATCGAACATTGTGATGATAAGTGCATGTAGCATTGTGATGACAGGAGTCATGGAACATTGTGATGAGAGGGGTGAGGGAGTATTGTGACAAATAGTGATGTAGAATTGTGATATCTGTGGTGAGAGAGCATTTTGATGAGAAGCGCATGGAGCATTGTGACGACAAAGTTTAAGGAGCATTGTGATGACAAGATTGTGGAGCACTGTGATGACAAGCGCATGGTGCATTGTGAAGATATGTGTCGTGGACCATGGTGCTGATAAGTGCATGGAGCATTGTGAGGACAAGGGTCATGGAGCATTGTGCTGAGAAAGGCATAGAGCATTGCAATGCCAAGGGTCAAAGAGCATTGTGATGAAAATTTCATGGAGCATTGTGGTTAAAAACGTCACAGAGACTGTTGATAATGAGGGCAAGGACCATTGTGATGACAAAGGTCATGAATCATTGTGATGACTGGAGTCACGGAACGTTGTGATGACAGGGGTCATGGAGCATTGTGATAACAATGGCATGGAGCATTGTGATGACAATGGCATGGAACATTGGTCTAATAAGTTTCATGGATTATTGCGATGAGAGTTGGAATTGCGATTTGTGATGACAAGGGCATGGAGTTTTGTGATGACCAGGTCATGCAGTACTGTGAAGAGAGTTGTCAGGGTGCATTGTGATGATATACGTAGTTGCCCATTGCGATAACAGTGACATGGAGCATTGTGATGCCAAGTGTCATGGAGGATTATGAAGACAAAAGTAATGGAGCATTGTGATGACAATGGCTTGGAGAATTGTGATGACATGGGACAGGGAGCATTGTGCTGACAAGTACATGGAAAATTGTGATGACAAGAGTCATGGAGCATTCTGATGACAAGCTTGTGGAGTTTTTGATGACAATGGCATGGAGCATTGGGATGAAAATGGCATGGGGCTTTGTGATAAAAAAGGCATGGAGCCTATTCGTGACAGGGTGTATGGAGCATTCTGACGACAAGAGTTATGGAGCATTGTGATGACAAGTGTATTGAGAATTGTGATGACAAAGGTCATGGAGCATTGTGATGAAAAGGGCATGGAGTATTGTGATGACAGGCCTCATGGAGCGTTGTGATGACAAGTGTTATGGAACATTGGGATCACAAGGGTTTGGAGCATTGTGATGACAGAGGTCATGGATCATTTTGATTTCAAGGAGCATGGAGCATTGTGATGACAAGGGCATGAAGCAATGTGATCCCAAGCTTCATGGAGGATTGTGATGACAATGGTAATGGAGTATTTTGATGACAAGCGCATAGAGCATTGTAATGACAAGGTCATGTAGCATTTTGCTGACAAATGCATGGAGCATTGTGATGACAGTTGTCATGGAGCAGTGTGATGACCAGCATCACGGAACATTGTGAATACAGGGGTCATGGATCATTGGGATGACAAGGGCATGGATCATTGTGATGACAAGTGTCATGGAGCATTGGGCTGAAAATGTTCATGGAGTATTGTGATGACAGGGGTCATGGAGCATTGTGATGACAGGGGTCATGGAGCATTGTGATGACAGAGGTCATGGAGAATTTTGATTTCATTGTGCTGACAATAGCCAGAAGCTTTATCATGATGGGCATGGTGCATTGTGATGACAGGTTTCATGGAGCATTGTGATGAAAAGGGGCATGGAGCATTGTGATTACAGGGGTCTGGGAGTATTGTGATGACAAGGGCATGGAGCATTTTTATGAGAAGGCCATGGAACATTCTGATGACATGTGTCATGGAGCTTTGTGATGACAAGGACATGGAGCATTGTGATTACAGGAGTCGTGGTGTATTGTGATGACAAGGGTCATGGAGACATGTGATGACAAGGCCGTGGAACATTGTGATGGCAGGTGTCATGGAGCATTTTTACGACAGGGGTAATGGAGCATTGTGATGAGAAAGGCATGGAATATTGTGATTACAAGGTTTATGGAGCATTGCAATGACAAATTTGTGGACCGTTGGTATGAAAATCGCATGGCACATTGTGATGACAAGGGTCATGGAGCATTTTTCTGACAAAGGCATGGAGCATTGTGATGACAAGTGTCACGGAGCATTGTGATGAAAAGTTCATGGAGCATTGTGGTTACAAAGGTAACAGAGCCTTTTGATGACGCGGGCATCGACACTTGTGATGACAAATATTATGAAGAATTGTGATAACTGGAGTCACGGAGCATTGTGATGTCAGGGGTCATGGAGCAATGTGATGAGAAGTGCATGGAGTATTGTGCTGAGAAAGGCATAGAGCATTGTGGTGACAAGGGTCTAAGAGCATTGTGATGAAATGTTCATGGAGCATTGTGCTGAAAAAGGTCACAGAGACTGTTGATAATGAGGGCATGGACCATTGTGATGACAAAGGTCATCGAGCATTGTGATGACTGGAGTCACGGAGCATTGTGATGACAGAGGTCATGGAACATTGTGATAAATAGGGCATGGAGCATTGTGATGACAAGGGCATGGGACATTGGTCTAATAATTTTCATGGAGTATTGCGATGACAGTTGGAATGGCGCATTGTGAAGACAAGGGCATGGAGCATTGTGATGACTAGGTCTTGCTTTATTGTGAAGAGAGGTGTCAGGGAGCACTGTGATGACATATGTAATGGCCCATTGTGATGACAATGGCATGGAGCATTGTGATGCCAAGTGTCATGGAGGATTCTGTTGACAAAGGTAATGGAGCATTGTGATGACAATGGGTTGGAGCATTGTGATGACAAGGGAAAGGGAGCATTGTGCTAACAAGTGCATGGAGAATTGTGATGACAAGGGTCATGGAGCATTCTGATGACAAGCTTGTGGAGTACTTTGATGACAATGGCATGGAGCATTGTGATGAAAATGGCATGGGGCTTTGTGATGAAAAATGCATGGATCCTTTTCGTTACAGGGTTCAAGGAGCATTCTGATAACAAGTGTCAGGGAGCATTGTGATGACAAGTGTATTGAGAATTGTGATGACAAATGTCATGGAGCATTGTGATAAAAAGGGCATGGAGTATTTTGATGACAGGCATCATGGAGCGTTGCGATGACAAGTGTTATGGAACATTGTGATCACAAGGGTTTGGAGCATTGTGATGACAGAGGTCATGGATCATTTTGATTTCAAAGAGCATGGAGCATTGTGATGACAAGGGCATGAAGCAATGTGATCCCGAGGTTCAACGAGGATTGTGATGACAATGGTAATGGTGTATTTTGATGACAAGCACATAGAACATTGTAATGACAAGGTCATGTAGCATTTTGCTGACAAAGTCATGGAGCATTGTGATGACAAGCGTCACGGAGCTTTGTGAATACAGGGGTCATGGAGCATTGGGATGACAAGGGCATGGGTCATTGGGATGACAAGGGTCATGGAGCATTGGGCTGAAAATGTTCATAAAGTTTTGTGTTGACAGGGGTCATGGAGCATTGTGATGAGTATGGAATGTAGCATTGTGATGACAAGAGTCCCGGATCATTGTGTTGTTAGGTGTCATGGAGTGTTGTGATGACAGTGGTCATGGAGCATTTTGATGATATTTGTCATGGAGCATTGTGATGAGAATATCATGGAGCACTGGGCTGAAAATGTTCATGGAGTATTGTGATGACAGGGGTCATGGAGCATTGTGATGACAGAGGTCATGGAGAATTTTGTTTTCATTGTGCTGACAATAGCCGGAAGCATTATGATGAATGGCATGATGCATTGTGATGACAGGGTTCCTGGAGCATTGAGATGAAAAGGGGCATGGAGCATTGTGATTACAGTGGTCTGGGAGCATTGTGATGACAAGGGCATGGAGCATTTTGATGAGAAGGACATGGGACATTCTGGTGACATGTGTCATGGAGCTTTGTGATGACAAGGGCATGGAGCATTGTGATTTCAGGGGTCTTGGAGCATTGTGATTACAAGGGTCATGGAGCCTTGTGATGACAAGGCCGTGGAACATTGTGATGGCAGGGTTCATGGAGCATTGTTATGACAGGGGTAATGGAGCATTGTGATGAGAAGGGCATGGAACATTGTGATTACAAGGTTCATGGAGCATTGCGATGACAAATTTGTGGACCGTTGGGATGAAAAGTGCGTGGCACATTGTGATGACAAGGGTCATGGAGCATTTTTCTGACAAAGGCATGGAGCATTGTGATGACAAAGGTCATGGAGCATTTTTCTGACAAAGGCATGGAGCATTGTGATGACAAAGGTCACGGAGCATTGTGATGAAAATTTCATGGAGCATTGTGGTTACAAAGGTAACAGAGCCTTGTGATGATGCGGGCATGGACCATTGTGATGACAAATATTATGATGAATTGTGATAACTGGAGTCACGGAGCATTGTGATGACAGGGGTCTTGGAGCATTGTGATGAAAAGGGCATGGAGCACTGTGATGACAAGGGGATGGAGCATTGGTCTGACAAGTTTCATAGATGATTGTGATGACAGTGGACATGGAGCATTGTGAGGACAAGGGCATGGAGTATTGTGAAGACAGGAGTCAGGGCGCATTGTGATGACATATTTCATGGTCCATTGCGATGACAATGGCATGGAGCATTGTGATGTCAAATGTAATGGAGGATTGTAATGACAAATATAATGGAACATTGTGATGACTATGGCTTGGAGCATTATGATGACAAGGGCCATTGAGAATTTTCATGACAATGTCGTGAAGCATTGTGATGACAAGTTCCTGGAGCATTCTGATGAGAAAACCATGGAGCCTTGTGATGACAAGTCTCATGAAGCATACTGATGAAAATGGGCATAGAGCATTCTGATTACAGGGGTCTTGGAAAATTGTGATAACAAGGACATGGAGCATTGTGATGACATGGGCATGGAGAATTGGTCTGACAAGTTTCATAGATTATTGTGATGACAGTGGGCATGGTGCATTGTGATGACAAGGGCATGGAGCATTGTGATGACAAGTGCATGGATTATTGTGAAGACATGTGTCAGGGAGCATTGTGATGACCTATGTCATGGTCCATTGCGATGAAAATGGCATGGAGCATTGTGATGCCAGGTGTCATGGAGGATTCTGAGGACAAAGTTAATGGAGCATTGGGATGACAATGGCTTGGAGCATTGTGATGACAAGGGTCATGGAGCATTCTGATGACAAGCTTGTGGAGTATTTTGATGACAATGGCATCGTGCATTGTGATGAAAATGGCATGGGGCTTTGTGATGAAAAAAGCATGGAGACTTTTCGTGACAGGGTTCAAGGAGCATTCTGACGACAAGTGTCAGGCAGCATTGTGATGAAAAGTGTATTGAGAATTGTGATGACAAAGTTCATGGAGCATTGTGATGAAAAGGGCATGGAGTATTGTGATGACAGGCATCATGGAGCATTGTGATGACAAGTGTTATGGAACACTGTGATCACAAGGGTTTGGAGCATTGTGATGACAGAGGTCAAGGATCATTTTGATTTCAAGGAGCATGGAGCATTTTGATGACAAAGGCATGAAGAAATGTGATCCCAAGCTTCATGGAGGATTGTGAAGACAATGGAAATGAAGTATTGTGATGACAAGCGCATAGAGCATTTTAATGACAAGGTCATGTAGCATTTTGCTGACAAAGGCATGGAGCATTGTGATGACATGTGTCATGGAGCACTTTGATGACAAGTGTCACAGAGCATTGTGAATATAGGGGTCATGGAGCATTGGGATGACAAGGGCATGGATCACTGTGATGACAAGATTCATGGATCATTGGGCTGAAAATGTTCATGGAGTATTGTGATGACAGGGGTCATGGAGCATTGTGATTACAGGGGTCTTGGAGCATTTTGATGAAAAGTGTCCTAGATCATTGTGTTGTCAGGTGTCATGGAGTGTTGTGATGACAGTGGTCATGGATCATTTTGATGATATTGGTCATGGAGCATTGTGATTAGAAGGTCATGGAGCATTGGCCTGAAAATATTTATGGAGTATTGTGATGACAGTTGTCATGGAGCATTGTGATGACAAGGGAATGGAGCGTGGTGATGACAAGGTCTTGGAGCATTGTGATGAGATGACCATGGAGACTTGTGATGACAAGTCTTATGGAGCATTCTGATGAAAAGGGGCATGGAGCATTGTGATTACAGGGGTCTTGGAGCATTGTGATGACAAGGACATGGAGCACTGTGCGGAGAATGCCATGGATCATTCTGATAACATGCATCATGGAGCTTTGTGATGACAAGGGCATGGAGCATTGTGATTACAGGGGTCTTGGAGCATTGTGATGACAAGGGTCATGGAGCCTTGTGATGACAAGGCCATGGAATATTGTGATGGCAGGGGTCATGGAGCATTGTTATGACAGTTGTAATGGAGCATTGTGATGAGAAGGGCATTGAGCATTGGTCTGAAATGTTTCAAGGATTATTGTGATGAGAGTGGGCATGGAGCATTTTGATGACAAGGGCACGTACACTGTGATACATGGGCCATGGGGTACTGTAATGACAAGGGCATGGAGCATTGTGATGAGAAGGGCATTGAGCATTGTGATGACAAGTGTCATGGAGCTTTGTGATGACAAGGGCATTGAGCAATGTGATGAGAGGGTTCATGGAGCATTATGATGACAATGACATGGAGCATTGTGGTGCCAAGTGTCATGGATCTTTGTGATGACCAAAGTCATGGAGCATTTTGATGACAAGGGTGTGGTGCATTGTGATGAGTAGGGCAGGGAGCATTTTGATGCCAGGTTCATGCAGTAATTTGATGAAAAGTGTAATGGAACATTTTGATGACAGGGGTTATAGAACATTGTGATGCCTGGGGTCATGGAGCTTTGGGATGAAAAGGGCATGGAGCATTTTGAAGACAGGGGTTATTGAACATTGTGATTTCAGGGATCATGGAACATTGTGCTGTTAAGGGGATGTAGCATTGTGATGACAGGGATCATGGAATATTGTGATAACAGGGGTGAGGGAGGATTGTGATGACAAGTGATGGAACATTGTGATATCTCATGTGAGAGAGCATTTGGATGAGAATTTCATGGAGCATTGTGATTACAAAGTTTATGGAGCATAGCGATGACAAAGTTGTGGATCATTGTGATGAAAAGTGCATGGCACATTGTGATGACAAGGGTCATGAAGCATTGTTCTGTCAAAGACATGGAGCATTGTGAGGACAAGGGTCACGGAGGATTGTGATGAAATGTTCATGGAGCATTGTGGTTACAAAGGTCACAGAGTCTTGTGATGACGCGGGCATGGACCGTTGTGATGACAAACCTTATGAAGCATTGTGATGACTGGAGTCACGGAGCATTGTGATGACAGGGGTCATGGAGCTTTGGGATGAAATGGGTCATGGAGCATTTTGATGAGAGGCGTTATGGAACACTGTGATGTCAGCAGTCATGGAACATTGTGCAGATAAGGGGATGTAGCATAGTGATGACAGGTGTCATGGAACATTGTGATAACTGGGGTGAGGGAAGTTTTTGATGACTAGTGATGGAACATTGTGATATCTCATGTGAGAGAGCATTTGGATGAAAAGTACATGGAGCATTGTGATTACAAGGTTTATGGAGCATAGCGATGACAAGGTTGTGGATCACTGTGATGAAAAACGCATGGCACATTGTGATGACAAGGGTCATGGAGCATTGTTCTGACAAAGACATGGAGCATTGTGATGACAATGGTCAGGGAGCATTGTGAGGAAAAGCTCATGGAGCATTGTGGTTACAAAGGTCACAGATCCTTGTGATGACGCGGGCATGGACCACTGTGATGACGAACGTTATGAAGCATTGTGATGACTGGAATCACGGAGCATTGTGATAACTGTGGTCATGGAGCATTGTGATGACATGGTCATGGAGCATTGTGATGAGAGGGGCATGGATCATTGGTCTGACAGGTTTCATAGATTATTGTGATGACAGTGGACATGGTGCATTGTGATGACAAGGGCATGGAGCATTGTGATGACAGGGGCATGGAGTATTGTGAAGTCAGGTGTCAGGGAGCATTGTGATGACATATGTCATGGTCCATTGCGATGACAGTGGCATGGAGCATTGTGATGCCAAATGTAAGGGAGGATTGTGATGACAAATATAATGGAGCATTGTGATGACTAGGGCTTGGAGCATTATGATGACAAGGGCCATTGAGAATTTTCATGACAATGTCATGAAGCATTGTGATGACATTGTCCTGGAGAATTGTGATGAGAAAACCATGGAGCCTTGTGATGACAGGTCTCATGGAGCATACTGATGAAAAGGGGCATGGAGCATTCTGATTACAGGTTTCTTGGAACATTGTGATAACAAGGGCATGGAGCATTGTGATGACTAGGGCATGGAGTATTGTGATGACAGGCATCATGGAGCGTTGTGATGACAAGTGTTATGGAACATTTTGATCACAAGTGTTTGGAGCATTGCGATGACTGAGGTCATGGATCATTTTGCTTTCAAGGAGCATGGAGCATTGTGATGACTAAGGCAAGAAGCAATGCGATCCCAAGTTTCTTGGAGGATTGTGATGACAATGGTAATGGAGTATTGTGATGACAAGCACATAGAGCATTGTAATGACAAGGTCATGTAGCATTTTGCTGACAAAGGCATGGAGCTTTGTGATGACAGGTGTCATGGAGCACTGTGATGACAAGCATCATGCAGCATTGTGAATACAGGGGTCATGGAGCATAGAAATGACAAGGGCATGGATCATTGTGATGACAAGTGTCATGGAGCATTGGTCTGAAAATATTCATGGAGTATTGTGATGACAGGTGTCATGGAGCATTGTGATGACAAGAGTCCCGGATCTTTGTGTTGTCAGGTGTCATGGAATGTTGTGATGAAAGTGGTCATGGAGCATTGTGATGATATTGGTCATGGAGCATTGTGATGAGAAGGTCATGGAGCATAGGGCTGAAAATGTTCATGGAGTATTGTGATGACAGGGGTCATGGAGCATTGTGATGACAAGGGGATGGAGCAAGGTGATGACAAGGTCCTGGAGCATTGTGATGAGATGACCATGGAGACTTGTGAAGACAAGTCTCTAGGAGCATTCTGATGAAAAGGGGCATGGAGCATTGTGATTACAGGGGTCTTGGAGCATTGTGATGACTAGGGCATGGAGCACTGTGAGGAGAAGGCCATGGAACATTCAGATGACATGCGTCATGGAGCTTTGTGATGACTAGGGCATGGAGCATTGTGATTACAGGGGTCTTGGAGCATTGTGATGACAAGGGTCATGGAGCCTTCTGATGACAATGCCGTGGAACACTGTGAAGGCAGTGGTCATGGAGCATTGTTATGACAGAGGTAATGGAGCATTGTGATGTGAAGGGCATTGAGCATTTGTCTGAAATATTTCATGGATTATTGTGATGAGAGTGGGCATGGAGCATTGTGATGATAAGGGCATGGAGCATTGTGATACATGGGTCATGGGGGATTGTAATGACAAGGGCATGGAGCATTGTGATGAGAAGGGCATCGAGCATTGGGATGACAATTGTCATGGAGCTTTGTGATGACAAGGGCATTGAGCAACGTGATGAGAGGGTTCATGGAGCATTATGATGACAATGACATGGAGCACTGTGATGCCAAGTGTCATGGAGCTTTGTGATGACAAAAGTCATGGAGCATTTTGATGACAAGGGTGTGGTGCATTGTGATGAGAAGGGCAGGGAGCATTTTGATGACATGGTCATGCAGCAATTTGATGAAAATTGTAATGGAACATTTTGATGACAGGTGTTATAGAACACTGTGATGCCAGGGGTCATGCATCTTTGCGATGAAAAGGGTGATGGAGCATTTTGATGACAAGGGTTATGGAACATTGTGATGTCAGGGGTCATGGAACATTGTGCTGATAAGGGGATGTAGCATTGTGATCACAGGGGCCATGGAACATTGTGATAAACGGGGTGAGGGAGGATTGTGATGACTACTGATGGAACATTGTGATATCTCATGTGAGAGAGCATTTGGATGAGAAGTTCATGGAGCATTGTGATTACAAGGTTTATGGAGCATAGCAATGACAAGGTTGTGGATCATTGTGAGGAAAAGCACATGGCACATTGTGATTACAAGGGTCAGGGAACATTGTTCTGACAAAGACATGGAGCATTGTGATGACAAGGTTCACGGAGCATTGTGATGAAATGTTCATGGAGCATTGTGGTTACAAATGTCACAGAGCCTTGTGTTGACTCGGGCATGGAGCGTTCTAATGACAAACGTTATGAAGCATTGTGATGACTGGAGTCACGGAGCATTGTGATGACAGGGGTCATGGAGCATTGTGATGACAAGCGCATGGAGCATTGCTCTAATAATTTTCAGGGATTATTGTGATGACAGTGGGAATGGTGCATTGTGAGGACAAGGGCATGGAGCACTGTGATGACCAGGTCTGGCAGTATTGTGAAGAGAGGTGTCAGGGAGCATTGTGATGACATATGTAATGGCCCATTGTGATGACAATGGCATGGAGCATTGTGATGCCTAGTGACATGGAGGATTCTGATGACAAAGGTAATGGAGTTTTGTGATAACAAAGGCTTGGAACATTGTGATGACATGGGGCAGGGAGCATTGTGCTGACAAGTGCATGGAGAATTGTGATGACAAGTGTCATGGAGCATTCTGATGACAAGCTTGTGGGGTATTTTGATGACAATTGCATGGAGCATTGTGATGAAAATGGCATGGGGCATTGTGATGAAAATGGAATGGACGCTATTTGTGACAGTGTTCAAGGAGCATTCTGACGACAATGTCAGGGAGCATTGTGATGAAAAGTGTATTGAGAATTGTGATGACAAAGGTCATGGAGCATTGTGATGAAAAGGGCATGGAGTATTGTGATGACAGGCATCATGGAGCTTTGTGATGAAAAGTGTTATGGAACATTGTGATCACAAGGGTTTGGAGCATTGTGATGACAGAGGTCATGGATCATTTTGATTTCAAGGAGCAGGGACAATTGTGATGACAAGCGCATGAAGCAATGTGATCCCAAGGTTCATGTAGGATTGTGATGACAATGGTAAAGGAGTATTGTGATGACAAGCGCATAAAGCATTGTAATGACAAGCGCATAAAGCATTGTAATGACAAGCTCTTGTAGCATTTTGCTGACAAAGGCATGGAGCATTGTGATGACATGTGTCATGGAGCACAGTGATTACAAGCGTCACGGAATATTGTGAATACAGGTGTCATGGAGCATTGGGATGACAAGGGCATGTATCATTGTGATGACAAGGGTCATGGAGCACTGGGCTGAAAATGTTCATGGAGTGTTGTGATGACAGGGTTCATGGAGCATTGTGATGACTAGGGCATGGAGCATTTTGATGACAAGACTCCCAGATAATTGTGTTGTCAGGTGTCATGGGGTTTTGTGATGATAGTGGTCATGGAGCATTGTGATGATATTGGCCATGAAGCATTGTAATGAGTAGGTCGTGGAGCATTGGGCTGAAAATGTTCATGGATTATTGTGATGACAGGGGTCATGGAGCATTGTGATGACAAGGGAATGGAGCATGTTGATGACAAGGTCCTGGAGCATTGTGATGAGAAGACCATGGAGACTTGTGATGACAAGTCTCATGGAGCATTCTGATGAAAAGGGACATGGCGCATTGTGATTACAGGGGTCTTGGAGCATTGTGATGACTAGGGAATGGAGCATTGTGATGAGAAGGCCATGGAGCATTCTGATGATATATGTCATGGAGTTTTGTGATGACAAGGGCATGGAGCATTGTGATTACAGGGATCTTGGAGCATTGTGATGAAAAGGGCATGGATCATTGTGATGAAAAAGGCATGGAGCCTTGTCATGACAGGGTTCAAGGAGCATACTGATGACAAGTGTCAGGGAGCATTGTGATGACAAGTGTATTGAGCACTGTGATGACAAAGATCATGGAGCATTGTGATGAGAAGACCATGGATAATTGTGATGATGAGCGTCATGGGGTGTTGTGATGATAAGTGTTATGGAACATTGTGATCACAAGGGTTTGGAGCATTATGATGACAGAGTTCATGGAGCATTTTGATTTCATTGTGATGACAAGAGCCTGAAGTATTATGATGATGGGCATGGTGCATTGTGATGACAGGGTTCATGGAGCATACTGATGAAAAGGGGCATGGAGCATTCCGTTTACAGGTGTCTTAGAACATTGTGATAACAAGGGCATGGAGCATTGTGATGACTAGGGCATGGAGTATTGTGATGACAGGCAACATGGAGCGTTGTGATGACAATTGTTAAGGAACACTGTGATCACAAGGGTTTGGAGCATTGCGATGACAGAGGTCATGGATCATTTTGATTTCAAGGAGCATGGAGCATTGTGATGACTAGGGCATGAAGCAATGCTATCCCAAGGTTCTTGGAGGATTGTGATGACAGTGGTAATGGAGTATTGTGATGACAAGCACATAGAGCATTGTAATGACAGGGTCATGTAGCATTTTGCTGACAAAGGCATGGAGCTTTGTGATAACAGGTGTCATGGAGCACTGTGAAGACAAGCATCACGGAGCATTGTGAATACAGAGGTCATGGAGCATAGGGATGACAAGGGCATGGATCATTGTGATGACAAGTGTCATGGAGCACTTGGCTGAAAATGTTCATGTAGTATTGTGATGACAGGGGTCATGGAGCATTCTGATGACAAGGGAATGGAGCATGGTGATGACAAGGTCCTGGAGCATTGTGATGAGATGACCATGGAGACTTGTGATGACAAGTCTCTAGGAGCATTCTGATGAAAAGGGGCATGGAGCATTGTGATTACAGGGGTCTTGGATCATTGTGATGACAAGGGCATGGAGCACTGTGAGGAGAAGGCCATGGAACATTCTGATGACATGCGTCATGGAGCTTTGTGATGACAAGGGCATGGAGCCTTCTGATAACAAGGCCGTGGAACATTGTGATGGCAGTGGACATGGAGCATTGTTATGACAGAGGTAATGGAGCATTGTGATGTGAAGGACATTGAGCATTTGTCTGAAATGTTTCTTGGATTATTGTGATGAGAGTGGGCATGGAGCATTGTGATGACAAGGGCATGGAGCATTGTGATGACAAGGGCATGTAGCATTGTGAAGACAGGTGTCAGGGAGCATTGTGATGACATATGTCATTGTCCATTGCGAAGACAATGGGAGGGAGCATTGTGATGCCAAATGTAATGGAGGATTGTGATGACAAATATAATGGAGCATTGTGATGACTAGGGCTTGGTGCATTATGATGACAAGGGCCATTGAGAATTTTCATGACAATGTCGTGAAGCATTTTGATGACAATGTCCTGGAGCATTGTGATGAGAAAACCATGGAGCCTTGTGATGTCAAGTCTCATGGAGCATACTGATGAAAAGGGGCATGGAGCATTCTGCTTACAGGGGTCTTGGAACATTGTGATAACAAGGGCATGGAGCTTTGTGATCACAAGGGCATGGAGCATTGGTCTAATAAGTTTCATGGATTATTGTGATGAGAGTTGGAATGGCGCATTGTGATGACAAGGGCATGGATAATTGTGATGACAATTGTCATGGATCATTGGGCTGAAAACTTTCATGGAGTATTGTGATGGCAGGGGTCATGGAGCATTGTGATCACAGGGGTCTTGGAGCATTGTGATGACAAGAGTACCGGATCATTTTGTTGTCAGGTGTCATGGAGTGTTGTGATGACAGTGGTCATGGAGCATTGTGATGATATTGGTCATGGAGCATTGTGATGAGAAGATCATGTAGCATATTGCTGAAAATATTCATGGAGTATTGTGATGACATGGGTCATGGAGCATTCGATGACAAGGGAATGGAGCATGGTGATGAGAATTTCCTGGAGAATTGTGAGGAGATGACCATGGAGACTTGTGATGACAAGTCTCATGGAGCATTCTGATGAAAAGGGGCATGGAGCATTGTGATTACAGGGGTCTTGGAACATTGTGATGACAAGGGCATGGAGCATTTTGAGGAGAAGGCCATGGAACATTCTGATGGCATGCGTCATGGAGCTTTGTGATGACAAGGGCATGTAGCTTTGTGATTACAGGGGTCTTGGAGCATTGTGATGACGAGGGTCATGGAGCCTTGTGATGACAAGGCTGTGGATCATTGTGATGGCAGTTATCATAGAGCATTGTTATGACAGCGGTAATGGATCATTGTGATGAGAAGGGCATTGAGCATTGGTCTGAAATGTTTCATGGATTATTGTGATGAGAGTGGACATGGAGCATTGTGATGCGAAGGGCACGGTACATTGTGATACATGGGTCATGGGGGATTGTAATGACAAGGGCATGGAGCATTGTGATGAGAAGGGCATCGAGCATTGTGATGACAAGTGTCATGGATCTTTGTGATGACAACGGCATGGAGCAATGTGATGAGAGGGTTCATGGAGCATTGTGATGACAATGTCATGGAGCATTGTGATGCCAAGGTTCATGGAGCTTTGTGATGACAAAGGTCATGGAGCATTTTGATGACAAGTGTGTGGTGCATTGTGTTGAGAAGGGCAGGGAGCATTTTGATGACATGGTCATGCAGCAATTTGATGAAAATTGTAATGGAACATTTTGATGACAGGGGTTATAGAACATTGTGATGCCTGGGGTCCTGGAGCTTTGCGATGAAAAGGGTGATGGAGCATTTTGATGACAGGGGTTATGGAACATTGTGATGTCAGGGGTCATGGAACATTGTGCTGATAAGGGGATGTAGCATTGTGAATGACAGGGGTCATGGAACATTGTGATAATAGTGGTGAGCGAGGATTGTGATGACTAGTGATGGAACATTGTGATATCTCATGTGAGAGAGCATTTGGATGAGAAGTGAATGGAGCATTGTGATTACAAGGTTTATGGAGCATAGCGATGACAAGGTTGTGGATCATTGTGATGAAAAGCACATGGCACATTGTGATGACATGTGTCATGGAGCATTATTCTGACAAAGACATGGAGCATTGTTATGACAAGGGTCATGGAGCATTGTGATGAAATGTTCATGGTGCATTGTGGTTACAAATGTCACAGAGCCTTGTGTTGACGCGGGCATGGAGCGTTCTGATGACAAACGTTATAAAGCATTGTGATGACTGGAGTCACGGAGCATTGTGATGACAGGTGTCATGGAGCATTGTGATAACAAGGGCATGGAACACCGTGATGGCAGGGGTCATGGAGCATTGTTATGACTGGGGTAATGGAGCATTGTGATGGCAAGGGCATGGAGCATTGTGATGAGAAGGCCATGGAACATTCTGATGACATGTGTCATGGAGCTTTGTGAAGACAAGGGCATGGAACAATGTGATGAGAGCGTTCATGGAGCATTGTGATGACAATGACATGGAGCATTGTGATGCCAAGGGTCATGGATCTTTGTGATGACAAAGGTCCTGGAGCATTTTGATGGCAAGGGCGTTGTGCATTGTGATGAGAAGGGCAGGGAGCATTCAGATGACAGGTTCATGGAGCAATTTGCTGAAAACTGTCATGGAACATTTTGATGACAGGTGTTATGGAACATTGTGATGTCAGGGGTCATCGAACATTGTGATGATAAATGCATGTAGCATTGTTGTGACAGGAGTCATGGAACATTGTGATGACAGGGGTGAGGGAATATTGTGACAAATAGTGATGTAGCATTGTGATATCATTGGTTAGAGAGCATTTTGATGAAAAGTGCATTGAGCATTGTGATGACGTATTTTATGGAGCATTGTGATGACAAGATTGCGGAGCACTGTGATGACAAGCACATGGTGCATTGTGATGACATGTGTCATTGAGCATTGTGCTGACAAGCGCATGGAGCATTGTGATGACAAGGCTTAAAGAGCATTGTGATGAAAAGTTCATGGAGCATTGTGGTTAAAAAGGTCACAGAGACTGTTGATGACGAGGGCATGGACCAGTGTGATGAAAAAGGTCATGAAGCATTGTGATGACTGGAGTCACGGTGCATTGTGATGACAGGGGTCATGGAGTATTGTGATAACTAGGGCATGGAGCATTGTGACGACAAGGGTATGGAACATTGGTCTAATATGTTTCATGGATTATTGCGATGACAGTTGGAATGGCACATTGTGATGACAAGGGCATGGAGCATTGTGATGACCAGGTCATGGAGTATTGTGAAGACAGGTGTCAGCGAGCAATATGATGACATATGTAATGGCCCAATGTGATGACAATGGTATGGAGCATTGTGATGCCAAGTGTCATGGAGGATTCTGATGACAATGGTAATGGAGCATTGTGATGACAATGGCTTGGAGCATTGTGATGACAAGGGTCAGGGAGCATTGTGCTGACAATTGCATGGAGAATTGTGATAACAAGGGTCATGGAGCATTCTGATGACAAGCTTGTGGAGTATTTTGATGACAATGGCATGGAGCATTGTGATTAAAATTGCATGGGGCTTTGTGATGAAAAAGACATGGAGCCGTTTCGTAACAGGTTTCAAGGAGCATTCTGACGACAAGTGTCAGGGAGCATTGTGACGACAAGTGTATTGAGAATTGTGATAACAAAAATCATGGAGCATTGTGATTGAAAGGGCATGGAGTATTGTGATGACAGGCATCATGGAGCATTGTGATGACAAGTGTTATGGAAAATTGTGATCAAAAGAGTTTGGAGCATTGTGATGACAGAGGTCATGGATCATTTTGATTTCAAGGAGCATGGAGCATTGTGATGACAAGGGCATGAAGCAATGTGATCCCAAGGTTCATGGAGGATTGTGATGACAATGGTAATGGAGTATGGTGATGACAAGCACATTGAGCATTGTAATGACAGTGTCATGTAGCATTTTGCTGACAAAGGCATGGAGCATTGTGATGACATGTGTCATGGAGCACTTTGATGACAAGCGTCACAGAGCATTGTGAATATAGGGGTCATGGAGCATTGGGATGACAAGGGCATGGATCACTGTGATGACAAGTGTCATGGGTCATTGGGCTGAAAATCTTCATGGAGTATTGTGATGACAGGGGTCATGGAGAATTGTGATTACAGGGATCTTGGAGCATTGTGATGATATTGGTCATGGAGCATTGGGCTGAAAATGTTCATGGAATATTGTGATGACAGTGGTCATGGAGGATTGTGATAACAAGGGAATGGATCGTGGTGATGACAAGGTCCTGGAGCATTGTGATGAGAAGACCATGGAGACTTGTGATGACAAGTCTCATGGAGCATTCTGATGAAAAGGGGCATGGAGCATTATGATTACAGGGGTCTTGGAGCATTGTGATGACAAGGGCAAGGAGCACTGTGAGGAGAAGGCCATGAAACATTCTGATGACATGCGTCATGGAGCTTTGTGATGACAAGGGCATGGAGCATTGTGATTACAGGGGTCTTGGAGCATTGTGATGTCAAGGGTCATGGAGCCTTGTGATGGCAAGGCCGTGGAACAGTGTGATGGCAGGGGTCATGGAGCATTGTTATGACAGAGGTAATGGAGCATTGTGATGAGAAGGGCATTGAGCATTGGTCTGAAATTTTTCATGGATTACTGTGATGAGAGTGGGCATGGAGAATTGTGATGACAAGGGCACCATACACGGTGATACATGGGTCATGGGGGATTGTAATGACAAGGGCATGGAGCATTGTGATGACAAGTGTCATGGAGATGTGTGATGACAAGGGCATGGAGCAATGTGATGAGAGGGTTCATTGAGCACTGTGATGACAATGACATGGAGCATTTTGATGCCAAGTGTCATGGAGCTTTGTGATGACAAAGGTCATGGAGCATTTTGATGACAAGTGTGTGGTGCATTGTGATGAAAAGGGCAGGGACCATTTTGATGAGAGGTTCATGCAGTAATTTGATGAAAAGTGTAATGGAACATTTTGATGACTGGGGTTATAGAACATTGTGATGCCAGGGGTCAAGGAGCTTTAGGATGAAAAGGGTCATGGAGCATTTTGATGACAGGTGTTATGGGACATTGTGATGTCAGGGGTCATGGAACATTGTGCTGATAAGGGGATGTAGCATTGTGAATGACAGGGGTCATGGAACATTGTGATAATAGTGGTGAGCGAGGATTGTGATGACTAGTGATGGAACATTGTGATATCTCATGTGAGAGAGCATTTGGATGAGAAGTGCATGGAGCATTGTGATTACAAGGTTTATGGAGCATAGCGATGACAAGGTTGTGGATCATTGTGATGAAAAGCGCATGGCACATTGTGATGACAATGGTCATGGAGCATTGTTCTGACAAAGACATGGAGCATTGTGATGACAAGGATCACGGAGCATTGTGATGAAAAGTTCATGGAGCATTGTGGTTACAAAGGTCACAGAGCCTTGTGATGACGCGGGCATGGACCGCTGTGATGACAAACGTTATGAAGCATTGTGATGACTGTAGTCACGGAGTATTTTGATGACAGGGTTCATGGAGCATTGTGATGACAAGGGCATGGATCATTGTGATGACAGGGGCATGGAGCATTGGTCTGACAAGTTTCATAGATTATTGTGATTAGAGTGGATATGGTGCACTGTGATGACAAGGCCATGGAGCATTGTGATGACAAGGACATGGATTATTGTGAAGACTGGTGTCAGGGAGCATTGTGATGACATATGTCATGGTCCATTGCGATGACAATGGCATGGAGCATTGTGATGCCAAATGTAATGGAGGATTGTGATGACAAATATAATGGAGCATTGTGATGACTAGGGCTTGGAGCATTATGATGACAAGGGCCATTGAGAATTTTCATGACAATGTCGTGAAGCATTGTGATGACAAGGTCCTGGAGCATTGTGATGAGAAAACCATGGAGCCTTGTGATTACAGGTCTCATGGAGCATACTGATGAAAAGGGGCATGGAGCATTGTGATTACAGGGGTCTTGGAACATTGTGATAACAAGGGCATGGAGCATTGTGATGACAAGGTCATGGAGTATTGTGATGAAAGGCATCATGGAGCGTTATGATGGCAAGTGTTATGGATCATTGTGATCACAAGGGTTTGAAGAATTGCGATGAGAGAGGTAATGGATCATTTTGATTTCAAGGAACATGGAGCATTGTGATGACTAGGGCATGAAACATTGTGATCCCAAGGTTCTTGGAGGATTGTGATGACAATGGTAATGGAGTATTGTGATGAAAAGCGCATAGAGCATTTTAATGACAAGGTCCTGTAGCATTTTACTGACAAAGGCATGCAGCATTGTGATGACAGGTGTCATGGAGCACTGTGATGACAAGCGTCACAGAGCACTGTGAATACAAGGGTCATGGAGCATTGGGATGACAAGGGCATGGATCATTGTGATGACAACTGTCATGGATCATTGGGCTGAAAACGTTCATGGAGTATTGTGATAACAGGGGTCATGGAGCATTGTGATTACAGGGGTCTTGGAGCATTGTGATGACAAGAGTACCGGATCATTGTGTTGTCAGGTGTCATGGAGTGTTGTGATGACAGTGGTCATGGAGCATTGTGATGATATTGGTCATGGAGCATTGTGATGAGAAGATCATGTAGCATATTGCTGAAAATATTCATGGAGTATTGTGATGACATGGGTCATGGAGCATTCTGATGACAAGGGAATGGAGCATGGTGATGAGAATTTCCTGGAGAATTGTGAGGAGATGACCATGGAGACTTGTGATGACAAGTCTCATGGAGCATTCTGATGAAAAGGGGCATGGAGCATTGTGATTACAGGGGTCTTGGAACATTGTGATGACAAGGGCATGGAGCATTTTGAGGAGAAGGCCATGGAACATTCTGATGGCATGCGTCATGGAGCTTTGTGATGACAAGGGCATGTAGCTTTGTGATTACAGGGGTCTTGGAGCATTGTGATGACGAGGGTCATGGAGCCTTGTGATGACAAGGCTGTGGATCTTTGTGATGGCAGGTATCATGGAGCATTGTTATGACAGCGGTAATGGATCATTGTGATGAGAAGGGCATTGAGCATTGGTCTGAAATGTTTCATGGATTATTGTGATGAGAGTGGACATGGAGCATTGTGATGAGAAGGGCACAGTACACTGTGATACATGGGTCATGGGGGATTGTAATGACAAGGGCATGGAGCATTGTGATGAGAAGGGCATCGAACATTGTTATGACAAGTGTCATGCATCTTTGTGATGACAAGGGCATGGAGCATTGTGATGACAAGTGTCATGGAGCTTTGTGATGACAAGGGCATGGATCAATGTGATGAGATGGTTCATGGAGCACTGTGATGACAATGTCATGGAGCATTGTGATGCCACGGGTCATGGAGCTTTGTGATGACAAGGTCATGGAGCATTTTGATGACAAGGGTGTGGTGCATTGTGTTTAGAAGGGCAGGGAGC
Source organism: Mesoplodon mirus (assembly GCF_964341445.2). Taxonomy (NCBI): domain Eukaryota; kingdom Metazoa; phylum Chordata; class Mammalia; order Artiodactyla; family Ziphiidae; genus Mesoplodon; species Mesoplodon mirus. Next base: position 254,244 of record NW_028295627.1, on the reverse strand, counting down.
ATTTTGATGACATGGTCATGCAGCAATTTGATGAAAATTGTAATGGAACATTTTGATGACAGGGGTTATAGAACATTGTGATGCCTGGGGTCCTGGAGCTTTGCGATGAAAAGGGTGATGGAGCATTTTGATGACAGGGGTTATGGAACATTGTGATGTCAGTGGTCATGGAACATTGTGCTGATAAGGGGATGTAGCATTGTGATCACAGGGGTCATGTAACATTGTGATAACAGCGGTGAGGGAGGATTGTGATGACTAGTGATGGAACATTGTGATATCTCATGTGAGAGAGCATTTGTATGAGAAGTGCATGGAGCATTGTGATTACAAGGTTTATGGAGCATAGCGATGACAAGGTTGTGGATCATTGTGATGAAAAGCACATGGCATATTGTGATGACAAGGGTCATGGAGCATTGTTCTGACAAAGACATGGAGCATTGTGATGACAAGGTTCACGGAGCATTGTGATGAAGTGTTCATGGCGCATTGTGGTTACAAATGTCACAGAGCCTTGTGTTGACGCGCGCATGGAGCGTTCTGATGACAAACGTTATGAAGCATTGTGATGACTGGAGTCACGGAGCATTGTGATGACAGGGGTCATGGAGAATTGTGATAACAAGGGCATGGAACACCGTGATGGCAGGGGTCATGGAGCATTGTTATGACTGGGGTAATGGAGCATTGTGATGGCAAGGGCACGGAGCATTGTGATGAGAAGGCCATGGAGCATTCTGATGACATGTGTCATGGAGCTTTGTGAAGACAAGGACATGGAACAATGTGATGAGAGCGTTCATGGAGCATAGTGATGACAATGACATGGAGCATTGTGATGCCAAGGGTCATGGATCTTTGTGATGACAAAAGTCATGGAGCATTTTGATGCCAAGGGCGTTGTGCATTGTGAGGAGAAGGGCAGGGAGCATTCAGATGACAGGTTCATGGAGCAATTTGCTGAAAACTGTGATGGAACATTTTGATGACAGGTGTTATGGAACATTGTGGTGTCAGGGGTCATCGAACATTGTGATGATAAGTGCATGTAGCATTGTGATGACAGGAGTCATGGGACATTGTGATGAGAGGGGTGAGGGAGTAATGTGACAAATAGTGATGTAGCATTGTGATATCAGTGGTGAGAGAGCATTTTGATGAGAAGTGCATGGAGCATTGTGATGACGTATTTTATGGAGCATTGTGATGAAAAGATTGCGGAGCACTGTGATGACAAGCACATGGTGCATTGTGATGACATGTGTCATTGAGCATTGTGCTGACAAGCGCATGGAGCATTGTGATGACAAGGCTTAAAGAGCATTGTGATGAAAAGTTCATGGAGCATTGTGGTTAAAAAGGTCACAGAGACTGTTGATGACGAGGGCATGGACCAGTGTGATGAAAAAGGTCATGAAGCATTGTGATGACTGGAGTCACGGTGCATTGTGATGACAGGGGTCATGGAGTATTGTGATAACTAGGGCATGGAGCATTGTGACGACAAGGAATGGAACATTGGTCTAATAATTTTCATGGATTATTGCGATGACAGTTGGAATGGCGCATTGTGATGACAAGGACATGGAGCATTGTGATGACCAGGTCATGGAGTATTGTGAAGACAGGTGTCAGCGAGCATTGTGATGACATATGTAATGGCCCATTGTGATGACAATGGCATTGAGCATTGTGATGCCAAGTGTCATGGAGGATTCTGATGACAAAGGTAATGGAGCATTGTGATGACAATGGCTTGGAGCATTGTGATGACAAGGGTCAGGGAGCATTGTGCTGACAAGTGCATGGAGAATTGTGATAACAAGGGTCATGGAGCATTCTGATGACAAGCTTGTGGAGTATTTTGATGACAATGGCATGGAGCATTTTGATTAAAATTGCATGGGGCTTTGTGATGAAAAAGACATGGAGCCGTTTCGTAACAGGTTTCAAGGAGCATTCTGACGACAAGTGTCAGGGAGCATTGTGACGACAAGTGTATTGAGAATTGTGATAACAAAAATCATGGAGCATTGTGATTGAAAGGGCATGGAGTATTGTGATGACAGGCATCATGGAGCATTGTGATGACAAGTGTTATGGAAAATTGTGATCAAAAGAGTTTGGAGCATTGTGATGACAGAGGTCATGGATCATTTTGATTTCAAGGAGCATGGAGCATTGTGATGACAAGGGCATGAAGCAATGTGATCCCAAGGTTCATGGAGGATTGTGATGACAATGGTAATGGAGTATGGTGATGACAAGCACATTGAGCATTGTAATGACAGTGTCATGTAGCATTTTGCTGACAAAGGCATGGAGCATTGTGATGACATGTGTCATGGAGCACTTTGATGACAAGCGTCACAGAGCATTGTGAATATAGGGGTCATGGAGCATTGGGATGACAAGGGCATGGATCACTGTGATGACAAGTGTCATGGGTCATTGGGCTGAAAATCTTCATGGAGTATTGTGATGACAGGGGTCATGGAGAATTGTGATTACAGGGATCTTGGAGCATTGTGATGATATTGGTCATGGAGCATTGGGCTGAAAATGTTCATGGAATATTGTGATGACAGTGGTCATGGAGGATTGTGATAACAAGGGAATGGATCGTGGTGATGACAAGGTCCTGGAGCATTGTGATGAGAAGACCATGGAGACTTGTGATGACAAGTCTCATGGAGCATTCTGATGAAAAGGGGCATGGAGCATTATGATTACAGGGGTCTTGGAGCATTGTGATGACAAGGGCAAGGAGCACTGTGAGGAGAAGGCCATGAAACATTCTGATGACATGCGTCATGGAGCTTTGTGATGACAAGGGCATGGAGCATTGTGATTACAGGGGTCTTGGAGCATTGTGATGTCAAGGGTCATGGAGCCTTGTGATGGCAAGGCCGTGGAACAGTGTGATGGCAGGGGTCATGGAGCATTGTTATGACAGAGGTAATGGAGCATTGTGATGAGAAGGGCATTGAGCATTGGTCTGAAATTTTTCATGGATTACTGTGATGAGAGTGGGCATGGAGAATTGTGATGACAAGGGCACCATACACGGTGATACATGGGTCATGGGGGATTGTAATGACAAGGGCATGGAGCATTGTGATGACAAGTGTCATGGAGATGTGTGATGACAAGGGCATGGAGCAATGTGATGAGAGGGTTCATTGAGCACTGTGATGACAATGACATGGAGCATTTTGATGCCAAGTGTCATGGAGCTTTGTGATGACAAAGGTCATGGAGCATTTTGATGACAAGTGTGTGGTGCATTGTGATGAAAAGGGCAGGGACCATTTTGATGAGAGGTTCATGCAGTAATTTGATGAAAAGTGTAATGGAACATTTTGATGACTGGGGTTATAGAACATTGTGATGCCAGGGGTCAAGGAGCTTTAGGATGAAAAGGGTCATGGAGCATTTTGATGACAGGTGTTATGGGACATTGTGATGTCAGGGGTCATGGAACATTGTGCTGATAAGGGGATGTAGCATTGTGAATGACAGGGGTCATGGAACATTGTGATAATAGTGGTGAGCGAGGATTGTGATGACTAGTGATGGAACATTGTGATATCTCATGTGAGAGAGCATTTGGATGAGAAGTGCATGGAGCATTGTGATTACAAGGTTTATGGAGCATAGCGATGACAAGGTTGTGGATCATTGTGATGAAAAGCGCATGGCACATTGTGATGACAATGGTCATGGAGCATTGTTCTGACAAAGACATGGAGCATTGTGATGACAAGGATCACGGAGCATTGTGATGAAAAGTTCATGGAGCATTGTGGTTACAAAGGTCACAGAGCCTTGTGATGACGCGGGCATGGACCGCTGTGATGACAAACGTTATGAAGCATTGTGATGACTGTAGTCACGGAGTATTTTGATGACAGGGTTCATGGAGCATTGTGATGACAAGGGCATGGATCATTGTGATGACAGGGGCATGGAGCATTGGTCTGACAAGTTTCATAGATTATTGTGATTAGAGTGGATATGGTGCACTGTGATGACAAGGCCATGGAGCATTGTGATGACAAGGACATGGATTATTGTGAAGACTGGTGTCAGGGAGCATTGTGATGACATATGTCATGGTCCATTGCGATGACAATGGCATGGAGCATTGTGATGCCAAATGTAATGGAGGATTGTGATGACAAATATAATGGAGCATTGTGATGACTAGGGCTTGGAGCATTATGATGACAAGGGCCATTGAGAATTTTCATGACAATGTCGTGAAGCATTGTGATGACAAGGTCCTGGAGCATTGTGATGAGAAAACCATGGAGCCTTGTGATTACAGGTCTCATGGAGCATACTGATGAAAAGGGGCATGGAGCATTGTGATTACAGGGGTCTTGGAACATTGTGATAACAAGGGCATGGAGCATTGTGATGACAAGGTCATGGAGTATTGTGATGAAAGGCATCATGGAGCGTTATGATGGCAAGTGTTATGGATCATTGTGATCACAAGGGTTTGAAGAATTGCGATGAGAGAGGTAATGGATCATTTTGATTTCAAGGAACATGGAGCATTGTGATGACTAGGGCATGAAACATTGTGATCCCAAGGTTCTTGGAGGATTGTGATGACAATGGTAATGGAGTATTGTGATGAAAAGCGCATAGAGCATTTTAATGACAAGGTCCTGTAGCATTTTACTGACAAAGGCATGCAGCATTGTGATGACAGGTGTCATGGAGCACTGTGATGACAAGCGTCACAGAGCACTGTGAATACAAGGGTCATGGAGCATTGGGATGACAAGGGCATGGATCATTGTGATGACAATTGTCATGGATCATTGGGCTGAAAACGTTCATGGAGTATTGTGATAACAGGGGTCATGGAGCATTGTGATTACAGGGGTCTTGGAGCATTGTGATGACAAGAGTACCGGATCATTGTGTTGTCAGGTGTCATGGAGTGTTGTGATGACAGTGGTCATGGAGCATTGTGATGATATTGGTCATGGAGCATTGTGATGAGAAGATCATGTAGCATATTGCTGAAAATATTCATGGAGTATTGTGATGACATGGGTCATGGAGCATTCTGATGACAAGGGAATGGAGCATGGTGATGAGAATTTCCTGGAGAATTGTGAGGAGATGACCATGGAGACTTGTGATGACAAGTCTCATGGAGCATTCTGATGAAAAGGGGCATGGAGCATTGTGATTACAGGGGTCTTGGAACATTGTGATGACAAGGGCATGGAGCATTTTGAGGAGAAGGCCATGGAACATTCTGATGGCATGCGTCATGGAGCTTTGTGATGACAAGGGCATGTAGCTTTGTGATTACAGGGGTCTTGGAGCATTGTGATGACGAGGGTCATGGAGCCTTGTGATGACAAGGCTGTGGATCTTTGTGATGGCAGGTATCATGGAGCATTGTTATGACAGCGGTAATGGATCATTGTGATGAGAAGGGCATTGAGCATTGGTCTGAAATGTTTCATGGATTATTGTGATGAGAGTGGACATGGAGCATTGTGATGAGAAGGGCACAGTACACTGTGATACATGGGTCATGGGGGATTGTAATGACAAGGGCATGGAGCATTGTGATGAGAAGGGCATCGAACATTGTTATGACAAGTGTCATGCATCTTTGTGATGACAAGGGCATGGAGCATTGTGATGACAAGTGTCATGGAGCTTTGTGATGACAAGGGCATGGATCAATGTGATGAGATGGTTCATGGAGCACTGTGATGACAATGTCATGGAGCATTGTGATGCCACGGGTCATGGAGCTTTGTGATGACAAGGTCATGGAGCATTTTGATGACAAGGGTGTGGTGCATTGTGTTTAGAAGGGCAGGGAGCATTTTGATGACATGGTCATGCAGCAATTTGATGAAAATTGTAATGGAACATTTTGATGACAGGGGTTATAGAACATTGTGATGCCTGGGGTCCTGGAGCTTTGCGATGAAAAGGGTGATGGAGCATTTTGATGACAGGGGTTATGGAACATTGTGATGTCAGTGGTCATGGAACATTGTGCTGATAAGGGGATGTAGCATTGTGATCACAGGGGTCATGTAACATTGTGATAACAGCGGTGAGGGAGGATTGTGATGACTAGTGATGGAACATTGTGATATCTCATGTGAGAGAGCATTTGTATGAGAAGTGCATGGAGCATTGTGATTACAAGGTTTATGGAGCATAGCGATGACAAGGTTGTGGATCATTGTGATGAAAAGCACATGGCATATTGTGATGACAAGGGTCATGGAGCATTGTTCTGACAAAGACATGGAGCATTGTGATGACAAGGTTCACGGAGCATTGTGATGAAGTGTTCATGGCACATTGTGGTTACAAATGTCACAGAGCCTTGTGTTGACGCGCGCATGGAGCGTTCTGATGACAAACGTTATGAAGCATTGTGATGACTGGAGTCACGGAGCATTGTGATGACAGGGGTCATGGAGAATTGTGATAACAAGGGCATGGAACACCGTGATGGCAGGGGTCATGGAGCATTGTTATGACTGGGGTAATGGAGCATTGTGATGGCAAGGGCACGGAGCATTGTGATGAGAAGGCCATGGAGCATTCTGATGACATGTGTCATGGAGCTTTGTGAAGACAAGGACATGGAACAATGTGATGAGAGCGTTCATGGAGCATAGTGATGACAATGACATGGAGCATTGTGATGCCAAGGGTCATGGATCATTGTGATGACAAAAGTCATGGAGCATTTTGATGCTAAGGGCGTTGTGCATTGTGAGGAGAAGGGCAGGGAGCATTCAGATGACAGGTTCATGGAGCAATTTGCTGAAAACTGTGATGGAACATTTTGATGACAGGTGTTATGGAACATTGTGGTGTCAGGGGTCATCGAACATTGTGATGATAAGTGCATGTAGCATTGTGATGACAGGAGTCATGGGACATTGTGATGAGAGGGGTGAGGGAGTATTGTGACAAATAGTGATGTAGCATTGTGATATCAGTGGTGAGAGAGCATTTTGATGAGAAGTGCATGGAGCATTGTGATGACGTATTTTATGGAGCATTGTGATGACAAGATTGCGGAGCACTGTGATGACAAGCACATGGTGCATTGTGATGACATGTGTCATTGAGCATTGTGCTGACAAGCGCATGGAGCATTGTGATGACAAGGCTTAAAGAGCATTGTGATGAAAAGTTCATGGAGCATTGTGGTTAAAAAGGTCACAGAGACTGTTGATGACGAGGGCATGGACCAGTGTGATGAAAAAGGTCATGAAGCATTGTGATGACTGGAGTCACGGTGCATTGTGATGACAGGGGTCATGGAGTATTGTGATAACTAGGGCATGGAGTATTGTGACGACAAGGAATGGAACATTGGTCTAATAATTTTCATGGATTATTGCGATGACAGTTGGAATGGCGCATTGTGATGACAAGGGCATGGAGCATTGTGATGACCAGGTCATGGAGTATTGTGAAGACAGGTGTCAGCGAGCATTGTGATGACATATGTAATGGCCCATTGTGATGACAATGGCATTGAGCATTGTGATGCCAAGTGTCATGGAGGATTCTGATGACAAAGGTAATGGAGCATTGTGATGACAATGGCTTGGAGCATTGAGATGACAAGGGTCAGGGAGCATTGTGATGAGAAGGTCATGGAATATTGTGAAGACAGGTGTCAGGGAGCATTGTGATTTCATATGTCATGGTACACTGCGATGACAATGACATGGAGCACTGTGATGCCAAATGTAATGGAGGATTGTGATGATTAGGGCTTGGAGCATTATGATGACAAGGGTCATTGAGAATTTTCATGACAATGTCGTGAAGCATTGTGATGAGAAGGTCCTTGAGCATTGTGATGACAAAACTATGGAGCCTTGTGATGACAAGTCTCATGGAGCATACTGATGAAAATGGGCATGGATCATTGTGATTACAGGAGTCATGGAACTTTGTGTTGACAAGGGCATGGAACATTGTGAGGAGGAGACCAAGGAGCATTCTGATGGCATGCGTCATTGAGCTTTGTGATGACAAGGGCATGGAGCATTGTGATTACATGTGTCTTGGAGCATTGTGATGAAAATGGCATGGATCATCGTGATAAAAAAGCCATGGAGCCTTGTCATGACAGGGTTCATGGAGCATACATACAACAAGTGTCAGGGAGCATTCTGATGACAAGTGTATTGAGCACTGTGATGACAAAGGTCATAGAGCATTGTGATGAGAAGACCATGGATAACTGTGATGACGAACGTCATGGGGCATTGTGATGACAAGTGATATGGAATATTGTGATCACAAGGGATTGGAGTATTGTTATGACAGAAGTCATGGAGCATTTTGATTTCATTGTGATGACAATAGCATGAAGAATTATGATGATGGGCATGGTGCATTGTGATGACAGGGTTCATGGATCATTGAGATGAAAAGGGGCATAGAGCATTGTGATTACAAGGTTCTTGGATTGTTGTGATGAGAATGGTCATGGAGCCTTGTGATGACAAGGCCATGGAACATCGTGAGGGCAGGGGTCATGGAGCATTTTTATGACAGGGGTAATGGAGCATTGTGATGTTAAGGTCATGGAGCACTGTGATGAGAAGGCCATGGAGCATTCTGATGACATGTGTCATGGAGCTTTGTGAAGACAAGGGCATGGAGCAATGTGATGAGAGCGTTCATGGAGAATTGTGATGACAATAATATGGAGCAATGTGATGCAAAGGGTCATGGATCATTGTGATGACAAAGGTCATGTAGCATTTTGTTGGCCAGTGCGTTGTGCATTGTGATGAGAAGGCCATGAAGCATTCTGATGACCTGCGTCATGGAGCTTTTTGATGACAAAGACATGGAGCATTGTGATTACAGGGTTCTTGGAGCATTGTGATGAGAAGGGTGATGGAGCCTTGTGATGACAAGGCCATGGAATATCGTGATGGCAGGGGTTATGGAGCATTGTTATGACAGGTGTAATGGAGCATTGTGATGGCAAGTGCATGGAGCATTGTGATGAGAAGGCCATGGAGCATTCTGATGACATGTGTCATGGAGCTTTGTGAAGATAAGTGCATGGAGCAATGTGATGAGAGCGTTCAGGGAGCATTGTGATGACAATGACATGGAGCATTGTGATGAGAAGGCCATGAAGCATTCTGATGACATGCGTCTTGGAGCTTTTTGATGACAAGTGCATGGAGCATTGTGATTATAGGGATCTTGGAGCATTGTGATGAAAAGGGCATGGATCATTGTGATGAAAAAGGCATGGAGCCTTGTCATGACAGGGTTCAAGGAGCATTCTGATGACAAATGTCACGGAGCATTGTGATGACAAGGGTATTGAGCATTGTGATGACAAAGATCATGGAGCATTGTGATGAGAAGGCCATGGATAATTGTGATGATGAGCGTCATGGGGTGTTATGATGATAAGTGTTATGGAACATTGTGATCACAAGGGTTTGGAGCATTATGATGACAGAGGTCATGGAGAATATTGATTTCTTTGTGATGACAATAGCCTGAAGCATTATGATGATGGGCATGGTGCACTGTGATGACAGGGTTCATGGAGCACTGAGATAAAAAGGGGCATGGAGCATTGTGATTACAGGGGTCTTGGAGCATTGTGATAACAAGGGCATGGAGCATTGTGATGAGAAGCCCATCGAGCATTGTGATGACAAATGTCATGGAGCTTTTTGATGACAAGTGCATTGAGCAATGTTATGAGAGGGTTCATGGAGCACTGTGATGACAATGACATGGAGCATTGTAATGCCATGGGTCATGGAGTTTTGTGATGACAAGTCATGCAGCATTTTGATGACAAGGGCATGGTTCATTGGGATGAGAAGGGCAGGGAGGATTTTGATGACCGGGTCATGCAGCAATTTGATGAAAATTGTAATGGAATATTTTGATGACAGTGGTTATAGAACATTGTGATGTCAGGGGTCTTGGAGCTTTGGGATGAAAAGGGTCATGGAGCATTTTGATGACAGGGATTATGGAAAATTGTGATGTCAGGGGTCAAGGAACACTGTGAAGATAAGGGGATGTAGCATTGTGATGACAGGGTCATGGAGCATTGTGATTACAGGGGTGAGCGAGTATTGTGATGACTAGTGATGGAATACTGTGATATCTCTGGTGAGAGAGCATTCTGATGAGAAGTGCATGGAGCATTGTGGTTACAATATTTATGGAGCTTTGCAATGACAATTTTTTGTATCGTTGTGATGAAATGCGCGTGGCACATTGTGATGACAGTTGTCATGGAGCATAGTGATGACAAAGGCATGCAGCATTGTGATGATAAGGTCATGGAGTATTGTGAAGACAGGGGTCAGGGAGCATTGTGATGACATATGTCATGGTCCTTTGCGATGACAATGGCATGGAATATTGTGATGCCAAATGTAATGGAGGATTGTGATGACAAATATAATGGAGCATTGTGATGACTAGGGCTTGGAGCATTATGATGACAAGGGCCATTGAGAATTTTCATGACAAAGTCGTGAAGCATTGTGATGACAAGGTCCTGGAGCATTGTGATGACAAAACCATGGAGCCTTGTTATGACAAGTCTCATGGAGCATTCTGATGAAAAGGGGCATGGAACATTGTGATTACAGGGTCTTGGAACATTGTGATGACAAGGGCATGGAGCATTGTGAGGAGAAGACCAAGGAGCATTCTGATGTCATGCGTCATTTTGCTTTGTGATGACAAGGGCATGGAGCATTATGATTACATGGGTCTTGGAGAATTGTGATGAAAAGGGCATGGATCATTGTGATGAAAAAGCATGGAGCCTTGTCATGACAGGGTTCAAGGAGCATACAGACAACAAGTGTCAGGGAGCATTTTGATGACATGTGTATTGAGCATTGTGATGACAAAGGTCAATGAGCATTGTGATGAGAAGACTATGGATAACTGTGATGACGAGCGTCATGGGGCATTGTGATGACAAGTGTTATGGAATATTTTGATCACTATGGTTTGGAGCATTTTTTTATGACAGAGGTCATGGAGCATTTTGATTTCATTGTGATGAAAATAGCATGAAGCATTATGATGATGGGCATGGTGCATTGTGATGACAGGGTTCATGGATTATTGAGATGAAAAGTGGCATAGAGCACTGTGATTACAGTGTTCTTGGAGCATTGTGATGAGAAGGGTCATGGAGCCTTGTGATGACAAGGCCATGGAACATCATGATGGCAGGGGTCATGGAGCATTGTTATGACAGTGGTAATGGAGCATTGTTATGGCAAGGGCATGGAACATTGTGATGAGAAGGCCATGGAGCATTCTGATGACATGTGTCATGGAGCTTTGTGATGACAAGCACATGGATAAATGTGATGAGATTGTTCATGGAGCATTGTGATGACAATGACATGGAGCACTGTGATGCCAAGGGGCATGGATCTTTGTGATGACATAGGTCACGGAGCATTTTCATGGCAAGGGTGTTGTGCATTGTGATGAGAAGGGCAGGAAACATTGTGATGACAGGGTCATGGAGCAATTGGATGAAATGTGTCATGGAACATTTTGATGACAGGTGTTATGGAACACTGTGATGTCAGGGGTCTTGGAGCATTTTGATGAAAAGTGTCATGGAGCATTTTGATGACATGTGTTATGGAACATTGTGATGTCAGGGGTCATCGAACATTGTGATGATAAGTGCATGTAGTATTGTGATGACAGGAGTCATGGAACATTGTGATGACAGGGATGAGGGAGTACTGTGACAAATAGTGATATAGCATTGTGATATCAGTGGTGAGAGAGCATTTTGATGAGAAGTGCATGGAGCATTGTGATGACAAGATTGTGGAGCACTGTGATGACAACGCATGGTGCACTGTGATGACCTGTGTCATGGAGCATTGTGCTGACAAGCACATGGAGCATTGTGATGACAAGGGAATGGAGCATGGTGATGACAAGGTCCAGGAGCATTGTGATGACAAGGGAATGGAGCATGGTGATGACAAGGTCCAGGAGCATTGTGATGAGAAGACCATGGAGACTTGTAATGACAACTGACATGGAGCATTCTGATGAAAAGGGGCATTGAGCATTGTGATTACTGGGGTCTTGGAGCATTGTGATGACAAGGGCATGGAGCATTGTGAGGAGAAGGCCATGGAGCATTCTGATGGCATGCGTCATGGAGTTCTGTGATGACAAGGGCATGGAGCATTGTGATGACGGGTCTTGGAGCATTGTGATGAAAAGGGCATGGATTATTGTGATGAAAAAGGCATGGAGCCTTGTCATGACAGGGTTCAATGAGCATACTGACGACAAGGGTCAGTTAGCATTGTGATGAAAAGTGTATTGAGCATTGTGATGACAAAGATCATGGAGCATTGTGATGAGAAGACCATATACAATTGTGATGATGAGCGTCATGGGTTGTTGTGATGATAAGTGTTATGGAACATTGTGATCACAAGGGTTTGGAGCATTATGATGACAGAGGTCATGGAGAATATTGATTTCATTATGATGACAATAGCCTGGAACATTATGATGATGTGTATGGTGCATTGTGCTGACAGGGTTCTTGGAGCATTGAGATGAAAAGGGGCATCGAGCATTGTGTTTACAGGGGTCTTGGAGCATTGTGATGACAAGGGCATGGAGCATTGTGATGAGAAGTCCATGGAACATTCTGAGGACATGTGTCATGGAGCTTTGTGATGACAAGGGAATGGAGCATTGTGATTACAGGGGTCTTCAGCATTGTGATGACAAGTGTCATGGAAACGTTGTGATGACTACGCCGTGGAACATTGCGATGGCAGTGGTCATGGTGCATTGTTATGACAGGGGTAATGGAGCATTGTGATGAGAACGTCATGGAACATTGGTCTGACATGTTTCATGGATTATTGTGATGAGAGTGGGCATGGAGCATTGTGATGACAAGGGTATGGAACACTATGATACATGGGTCATGCAGGATTGTAATGACAAGGGCATGGAGCATTGTGATGAGAAGGGCATCGAGCATTGTGATGACAAGTATCATGGAGCTTTGTGATGACAAGTGCATTGAGCAATGTTATGAGAGTGTTCATGGAGCATTGTGATGACAATGAAAAGGAGCATTGTGATGCCAAGGGTCATGGAGCTTTGTGATGACAAGTCATGGAGCATTTTGATGACAAGGGCATGGTGCATTGTGATGAGAATGCCAGGGAGCATTTTGATGACAGGGTCATGCAGCAATTTGATGAAAATTGGAATGGAACATTTTGATGGAAGGTTTATAGAAAATTGTGATGTCAGGGGTCTTGGAGCTTTGGGATGAAAAGGGTCATGGAACATTTTGATGACAGGGGTCATGGAACATTGTCATGATAAGGGGATGTATCAGTGTGATGACAGGGTCATGGAACATTGTGATTACAGGGGTGAGGGAGTATTGTGATTACTAGTGATGGAACACTGTGATACCTCTGGTGAGAGAGGATTTGGATGAGAAGTGCAGGGAGCATTGTGATTACAAGGTTTATGGAGCATTGCAATGACAAGTTTGTGGACCGTTGGGATGAAATGTGCGTGGCACATTGTGAAGACAATGGTCATGGAGCATTGTTCTGACAAAGAGATGGAGCATTTTGATGACAAGGGTCACAGAGAATTGTGATGAAAAGTTCATGGAGCATTGTGGTTACAAAGGTCAAAGAGCCTTGTGATGACGCAGGCATGGACCATTGTGATGACAAACTTTATGAAGCATTGTGATGACTGGAGTCACAGAGCATTGTGATGACAGGGCTCATGGGGCATTGTGATAAAAAGGGCATGGGGCATTGTGATGACAAGGGCATGGAACATTTGTCTAATATGTTTCATGGATTATTTTGATGACAGTTGGAATGGCGCATTGTGATGACCAGGTCATGGACTATTGTGAAGACAGGTGTCAGGGATCATTGTGATGAAATATGTAGTGTTCCATTGTGATGACAATGGCATGGAGCATTGTGATGCCAAGTGTCATGGAGGATTCTGAGGACAAAGGTAATGGAGCATTGTGATGACAATGGCTTGGAGCATTGTGATGACAAGGGTCAGGGAGCATTGTGCTGACAAGTGCATGGAGAATTGTGATGAAATGGGACATGGAGCATTCTGATGACAAGCTTGTGGAGTATTTGGATGACAATGTCATGGAGCATTGTGATGAAAACGGCATCGGGTATTGTGATGAAAAATGCATGGAGCCTTTTCGTGACAGGGTTCAAGGAGCATTCTGATGACAACTGTCAGGGAGCATTGTGATTACAAGTGTATTGAGAATTGTGAAGACAAGTGTCATGGAGCATTGTGATGAAAAGGACATGGCGTATTGTGATGACAGGCAACACTGAGCGTTGTGATGACAAGTGTTATGGAACACTGTGATCACAAGAGTTTGGAGCATTGTGATGACAGAGGTCATGGATCATTTTGATTTCAAGGAGCATGGATCATTGTGATGACAAGGGCATGAAGCAATGTGATCCCAAGTTTCATGGAGGATTGTGATGACAATGGAATTGGAATATTGTAATGACAAGTGCATAGAGCATTGTAATCACAAGGTCATGTAGAATTTTGCTGACAAAGGAATGGAGCATTGTGATGACATGTGTCATGGAGCACTGTGATGACAAGCGTCACAGAGCATTGTGAATACAGGGGTTATGGAGCATTGGGATGACAAGGGCATGGATCATTGTGATGACAAGGGTCATGGAACCCTGGGCTGAAAATGTTCATGGATTGTTGTGATGACAAGGGTCATGGAGCAATGTGATGACAAGGGCATGGAGCATTGTGATGACAAGTGCATGGGGCATTGTGGTGACAAGTGCATGGAGCATTGCAATTTCCAGTGCATGGAGAATTGTGATGATAAGAGCATGTAATATTTTGATGAGAAGTGTCATGTAGCATTTTGATGACAAGGACGTGGAGAATTGTGATGACAAGCGACATGGAGCATTGTGAAAACCAGGGCATGGAGCATTGTGATGACAGCGGTTATGGAGCATTATTATGACAAGGCCATGGTGCATTCTGACATAAGATATCACTTATGAAGGCAATGTAAACATGGCTACATATGAACTGAATTAGGGAAGAGAACAGAGTATCAGATTTAGAAAACACTCTAACGCTTGCTTAAGGGGAAAGAGAGGTGGGGAGATGCACAAAACAAAAGTTTGATATTAGCACAGGTACCGTTCCATAATCCAAAAACAGAAGAGACAAGCCCTACTCCTTCCTCAGTGAACGGAACTCAACATCCTTATTCCCTGCAGAGAAATATATCTGACTAGTAAGAATTTCAAAACCTATGTATTGATATGTCTCCGTAAGGGAACTAACTGTGTCTAGAAAGACATAAACATGGCAGTGAGAATCAGCTCAAACCCAATATAAAAATGAATTTCAAAACAAAACATAAAAACAGTAAAATTCTTACACAGTACCTTCAGGGGTTCTGAAGAACCCTGGAATGACCCTATCTACAATGACAGCTGGATGTGGCATAACACTGGTCACTTGGGACTGAGAGGACTGGTGAGATTGTGTGAAAAAATGCAGACCCTTTAAAGCAATTATGCCTGCCACGCATTCCATGGTTCCCAACTCTCCAAGTAGAAGGGAATATCACTACAGTTATAACATGTATGGGAACCTAGAGAATGGAAACCATCTGATGGTGAAAGGTTTCTAAAACTCTACTACTTTTTTTCTCTGCTTGTGCTCCAGTTTGACATTCCAACTGCTTTACTATCAATCTCCCAACTTGGCGAGTCAGCCCCTATAACCTCCTGGTTCGCACAGTTGGCAAATTGTGCAGAGGATATAAGGGAAGAGAGAGAACCTATGAGAGAGTAGCTTTAGGCATTTGGACGGCCACATTTCACTCTAATTTCCCGTCACGAAGAGGAATTAACCAAAGACTCAGCCTGCCCCCCCCAGAACCAGTATAGGTCCAGAAGCAAAACTGTGGATTTGCGGTCAGCTCACAAAAACGCGAGTTGAAAAATAGAACTCAGGGTCACAGCAATTCACTAAGCTGCAGAGTTATAAAGGACTACTCTCTTCCAAAAATCTGTTGAGGGAAAGCCACGAGGCGGAAGTGAAATTGAGGCAGAATGGCATGAAACAGATTTCAAGAGGTACATTGGAATCGCCCTTAAAAACAGGAAAAGCACCACAACTTCGAGAATAATGAAAATGTCCATAAAGGGCATATGGGTTTTCACGTGAATATATTCAGGAGAAAACGCATATGCCCTTTTCAGCCAAGCAAGCAAGTGGGCAATGCAAATCTGCACTACAAAGAAGTATCACTTCCCACCAGCCAAAAGGGATATCCACAAAATGTGTAAAAACCAGACACGCAAGACAGGCCCTGGGGAATAGGGAGCCTTGTTATGCTGATGGGCGGAATGTAAATTGCCAACCGCTTCTCTGGAGGAGTGCATTGTGTTCCCTAAAACAATAAAAAACAGAGCTACAGAGGCAAGGGCACTTCCAGGGTAGGGAATATAGCTTGGGAAAACTGAAAATTAATAAGACAGATCCACACCAAAATTCAGGGCTGCACTGCTTACAAAAACCTCAACTTGGGTACACCTTAAATATCCCAGGAAAGACAAAAATGGTTCAAGAAATTGTGGTACTTACGTATGATGAAATATCGCTCAGCCATGAAATCAATGTCATAAGGCCAGTAGCAGCAAAATGAGTGGATTCAGGTACGATAATTCTAAGTGAAATAAGTCACACAGAAAAAGAAAATTATCATAAGATATCAATTATGAAGATCCTGTAAACATGGCTACACATGAACTGAGACAGGAAAGAGAAGGGAGTCTCACATTTAAAAAACACCCTTATGCATTCTTAAGGGGGAAGGAGAGGTGGGGTGATGCATAAAACCAGAGTTTGATATTAGTACAGGTACAGTTCCAAAAACCAAATACGGAATACACAAGACATACACCTTCCTCAGTGAAAGGGACTCAACACCCCATATTCACCGCAGAGTAATATATCTTACTAGTAAGAATTTTAAAACCTATGTATTGATATGTCTCAGTAAGGGAATCAAGTGTGTCTAGACTGGCATAAACATGGCAGTGAGAATCAGCTCAACCCACTATAAAAAGGAATTTCAAAAACAAAACAAAAAAAGGGAAATTCCTTACAATTCCTTCAGGGTCTCTGAAGAAACCTGGAATGACCCTATCTACAACGACAGCTGGATTTGGCATTAGGCTGGACACTTGGGACTGAGAGGATTGGTGAGATTGGGTGAGCAAATGCAGACACTTTAAAGCAATAATGAGTGGCACCCATTCCATGGGTCCCAACTCTCCAAGTTGAAGGGAATATTACAACCGATATAACATGTATGGGAAACCTAGAGAATGGACACACTGTGAATATGAAAGGTTTCTAAAACACAACGAATAGTCCCTCTCCTGGTGCTCCGGTTTCACTTTCCAACTGCTTTACTATCAATCTCCCAACTTAGAGAGACAGCCCCTTTAACCTCCTGGTTCTCACAGGTTGCCAATTTGGCAGAGGGTGAAAGGGAAGAGGGAGAACCAATAAGAGAGTAACTGTTAAGCATTTGGACCGCCAAATGTCACTCTAATTTTCCGGCCGGAACAAGTATTAACCAAAGTCTCAGCCACCCACCGGACACCAGTATAAGTCCTGAACCAAAATTTGGACTTGCATTCATCTCACAAAAAATGAGTTGAAAAATGGAGCTCAGTGGCTCAGCAATTCACCAAATGGTAGAGTAGTAAAGGACAACTCTCGTCCAAAACTCTGTTGAGGGAAGGTTAAGAGGCAGACGTGAAGCGAGGCAGAATAGCAGGAAACAGATTTCAAGAGGTATGCTGGAATCGCCTTGAAAGCACAGGAAGAGGGGCTCAACTTCGACAATGATTCACTTGGCCAAAAATTGTGCATGAGTTTTCTCCTGAATATATTCAGGAGAAAACACAACGCCCTTTTTGGCCAAGCAAGCAAGCGGGCAATGCAAATCTGCACTACAAAGAAATATAACTTCCCACAAGTCAAAAGGGATATCCACAAAATATGTAAAAACCTGAAAGGCAAGACAGGCCCTGGCGAACTGGGAGCCTTGTTATGCTGATGGGTGGGATGTAAATTGCCAACTGCCTCTATGGAGCAGTGCACTGTTTTCCCTAAAACAAGTAAACAACAGAGCTACAGAGCCCAGAGCACTTCCAGTCTATGGAATTTACCTTGGGAAAAGTGAAAATCAATAAGACACAGCCACCCCAATATTTAGGGGTACACTGCTTACAAGAACCTCATCTTGGATTCACTTTAAATATCCCAGGAAAGATAAAAATGGTACAAAAATTTGGGGTACTTACGTCCGATGAAATATCCCTCAGCCATGAAATCAATGTCATAAGACCAGTAGCAGCAAAATGAGTGGATTCAGGTACGATGATTCTAAGTGAAATAAGTCACACAGAAAAAGAAAACTATCATAAGATATCACTTATAGAGATCCTGTAAACATGGCTACACATGAACTGAGTTAGGAAAGAGAACAGAGTCTCACATTTAGAAAACACTCTTATGCCTGCTTAAGGGGGAAGGAGAGGTGGGGTGATGCATAAAACCCAGAGTTTTATATAAGCACAGGTACCGTTCAAAAAATCAAATACGGAATAGCCAAGACCTACACCTTCCTCAGTGAAAGGGACTCAAAACCCCATATTTCCCTCAGAGGAATATATCTGAGTAGTAAGAATCTTATAACCTATTTATTGATATGTCTCCATGAGGGAATCAACTGTGTCTAGACTGGCATAAACATGGCAGTGAAAATCAGCTCAAACCCACTATAAAAAGGAATTTCAGACACACACACACACAAAAATCCTTAACAATTTCTTCAGGGTCTCTGACGAAACCTGGAATGACCCTATCTACAACGACAGCTGGATTTGGCATTAGGCTGGACACTTGGGACTGAGAGGATTGGTGAGATTGGGTGAGCAAATGCAGACTCTTTAAAGCAATAATGCATGACCCCCCTTCCATGGGTCCCAACTCTCCAGGGTGAAGGGAATATTACTACAGCTATAACATGTATGGGAAACATAGGCAATGGACACTCAGTGAACATGAAAAGTCTCTAAAACTCAACAAATAGTCCCTTTGCTGGTACTCTTGTTTGACTTTCCAACTGCTTTACTATCAATCTCCCAACTTGGAGAGACAGCACCATTAACCTCCTGGTTCGCACAGGTTGCCAATTTGGCAAATGATGAAAGAGAAGAGGGAGAACCAAAGACAGAGTAGCTGTTAGGCATTTGGATGGGCATATGTCACTCTTATTTCCCGGGAGGAAGAAGAATTAACCAAAGTCTCAGCCACCCACCGGGAACCAGTAGAGGTTCTGAACCAAAATATGGGACTGGTGTTCAGCTCACAAAAAACGAGTTAAAAAATGGAGCTATAGGGCAGAGCAATTCACAAACTGTCAGAGTAATAAAGGACAACTATCATCCTAGAATCTGTTGAGGGAAGGCAACGAGGCATACTTGAAAGTGAGGCAGAAGAGCAGGAAACAGATTTCAAGAGGTACGTTGGAATCGCCTTTAAAGCACAGGAAGAGGGGCACAACATCGACAATGTTGCACTTGGCCAAAAAGGGCGTATGTGTTTTCTACTGATTATATTCAAGAGAAAACGCATATGCACTTTTTGACAAAGCAAGCAAGCGGAGAATATAAGTCTGCACTACAAAGAAGTATCACTTCCCACCGGTCCAAAGGGACATCCACAAAAAGGGTAAAAACCAGAAATGCAAGACAGGGCCTGGAGAACAGGGAGCCTTGTTATGCTGATGGGCGGGATGTAAATTGCCAACTGCCTCTCTGGAGGAATGCATTGTGTTCCCTAAAACAAGTAAACAACAGAGCTACAGAGCCAAGGACACTTCCAGTCTAGGGAATATACCTTGGGAAAACTGAAAATCAATAAGACAGAGCCACCCCAAAATTTAGGGCTGCACTGCTTACAAGAACCTCAACTTGGGTACACCTTAAATATCTCAGGAAATATAAAAATGGTTCAAAAAATTGTGGTACTTACGTATGATGGAATATCCCTCAGCCATGAAATCAATGTCAAAAGACCAGTATCAGCAAAATGAGTGGATTCAGGTACGATGATTCTAAGTGAGATAAGTCACACAGAAAAAGAAACTTATCATAAGATATCACTTATGAAGATCCTGTAAACATGGCTACACATGAACTGAGTTAGGAAAGAGAAGAGAGTCTCACATTTAGAAAACACACTTATGCCTGCTTAAGGGGGATTGAGAGGTGGGGTGATGCATAAAACCAGAGTTTGATATAAGCACAGGTACCGTTCCAAAAACCAACTATGGATTAGAGAAGACCTACACCTTCCTCAGTGAAAGGGATTCAAAATCCCATATTTCCCACAGAGGAATATATCTGACTAGTAAGAATCTTAAAACCTATGTATTGATATGTCTCTGTAAGGAAATCAAGTGTTTCTAGACTGGCATAATCATGGCAGCGAGAATCAGCTCAAACCTACTATAAAACGGAATTTCAAAAACAAAACAAAAAAACAGCGAAATTCTTTACAATTCCTTCAGGGTCTCTGATTAAACTTGGAACGACCCTATCTACAAGGACAGCTGGAGGTGGCATAAGGCAGGACACTTGGGACTGAGAGGATTGGTGAGATTGGGTGAGCAAATGCAGACCCTTTAAAGCAATAATGCATGGCACCCATTCCATGGGTCCCAACTCTCCAGGTTGAAGGGAATATTACTACAGCTATAACATGTATGGGAAACCTAGAGAATGGATACACTGTGAAGAAAAAATGTTTCTAAAACTCAACGAATAATCCCTCTCCTGGTGCTCCAGTTTGACTTTCAAACTGCATTACTATCAATCTCCCAACTTGGAGAGACAGCACCTTTAACCTCCTGGTTCTCACAGGTAGCCAGTTGGCCAAAGGATGAAAGGGAAGAGGGAGAACCAAAGAGAGAGTAGCTGTTGGGCATTTGGACAGGCACATGTCACTCTTATTTCCTGGGAGGAAGAAGAATTAACTAAAGTCTCAGCCACCCACCGGGAACCAGTATAGGTCCTGAACCAAAATATGGGGCTGGCGTTCAGCTCACAAAAAAAGAGTGAAAAAATGGAGCTATAGGGCAGAGCAATTCACAAATTGGCAGAGTAATAAAGGACAACTATCATCCAAAAATCTGTTGAGGGAAGGCAACGAGGCGGACTTGAAAGCGAGGCAGAATAGCAGGAAACAGATTTCAAGAGGTATGTTGGAATGGCCTTTAAAGCAGAGGAAGAGGGGCACAACTTCGACAGTGATGCACTTGGCCAGAAAGAGCATATGCGTTTTCTCCTGAGTATATTCAGGAGAAAACTCATACGCTCTTTTTGGCCAAGCAAGCAAGCGGACAATGTAAGTCTGCACTAAAAAGAAGTATCACTTCCCACCGGTCCAAAGGGACATCCACAAAAAGGGTAAAAACCAGAAAGGCAAGACAGGCCCTGGAGAACAGGGAGCTTTGTTATGCTGATGGGCGGCATGTAAATTGCCAACTGCCTCTGTGTAGGAGTGCATTGTGTTCCCTAAAACAAGTAAACAACAGAGCTACAGGGCCAAGGGCACTTCCAGTCTAGGAAATATACCTTTGGAAAACTGAAAATCAATAAGACAGAGCCACCCCAAAATTTAGGGCTGCACTGCTTACAAGAACCTCAACTTTGGTACACTGTAAATATCTCAGGAAATATAAATATGGTTCAAAAAATTGTGGTACTTACATATGATAGAACATCCCTCAGCCAAGAAATCAATGTCATAAGACCAGTAGCAGCAAAATGAGTGGCTTCAGTTACGATGATTCTAAGTGAAATAAGTCACACAGAAAAAGAAACGTATCATAAGATATCACTTATGAAGATCCTGTAAACAAGGCTACACATGAACTGAGTTAGGAAACAGAACAGAGTCTCACATTTAGAAAACACTCTTATGCCTGCTTAAGGGGGAAGGAGAGGTGGGGTGATGCATAAAACCAGAGTTTGATATAAGCACAGGTACCGTTCAAAAAACCAACTATGGAATAGAGAAGACTTACACCTTCCTCAGTGAAAAGGATTCAAAATCCCATATTTCCCGCAGAGGAATATATCTGACTAGTAAGAATCTTAAAACCTATGTATTTATATGTCTCTGTAAGGGAATCAAGTGTTTCTAGACTGGCATAAACATGGCAGCGAGAATCAGCTCAAACCCACTATAAAAAGGAATTTCAAACACAAAACAAAAAAAAGGGAAATTCTATACAATTCCTTCAGGGTCTCTGATGAAACCTGGAACGAACCTATCTATAATGACAGCTGGATGTGGCATAAGGCTGAACACATGGGACTGAGAGGATTGGTGAGATTGGGTGAGCAAATGCAGACCCTTTAATGCAATTATGCATGGCAGCCATTCCATTGGTCACAACTCTCCAGGTTGAAGGGAATATTACTACAGCTATAACATGTACAGGAAACCTAGAGAATGGACACACTGTGAATATGAAAGGTCTCTAAAACTCAAGGAATAATCCCTCTCCGTGTGCTCCAGTTTGACTTTCCAACTGCTTTACTATCAATCTCCCAACTTGTAGAGACAGCCCCTTTAACCTCCTGGTGTGCACATGTTGCCAATTTAGCAAAGGATGAAAGGGAAGAGGGAGAACCAATGAGAGAGTAGCTGTTAGACATTTGGACGGGCACATGTCTTTCTTATTTCCCATGAGGGAGAAGAATTAACCAAAGTCTCAGCCACCCACCGCGATCCAGTATAGGTCCTGAACCAAAATATTGGACATGCGTTCAGCTCACAAAAAATGAGTTAAATTATGGACCTCAGGGGCACAGCAATTCACAAACTGGTAGGGTAATAAAGGACAACTATCGTACAAAAATCTGTTGAGGGAAGGCAACGAGGCGGAATTGAAAGCGAGGCAGAATAGAAGGAAACACATTTCAACAGATACGTTGCAATCGCCTTTAAAGCACAGGAAGAGGGGTACAACTTCGACAATGATTCACTTGGCCAAAAAGGGTGAAAGCGTTTTCTCCTGAATATATTCAGGAGAAAACACATACGCCCATTTTGGCCAATCAAGCAAGCGGGCAATGCAAATCTGCACTACAAAGAAGTATCACTTCCCACAGTTCAAAAGGGACCTCCACAAAATGGGTAAAAAGCAGAAATGCAAGACAGGGCCTGGAGAACAGGGAGCCTTGTTATGCTGATGGGCGGGATGTAAATTGCCAACTGCCTCTCTGGAGGAGTGCATTGTGTTCCCTAAAAGAAGGAAAAAACAGAGCTACAGAGCCAGGGGCACTTCCAGACTAGGGAATATACCTTGGGAAAACTGAAAATCAATAAGACAGAGCCAGCCCAAAATTTACGGCTGCACTGCTTACAAGAACCTCAACTTGGGTACACATTAAGTATCCCAGGAAAGATAAAAATCGTTCAAAAATAGTGGTATTTATGTACGATGGAATATCCCTCAGCCATGCCATCAATGTCATAAGAACAGCAACAGCAAAATTAGTTGATTCTGGTACGATTATTCTAAGTGAAATAAGTCACACAGAAAAAGAAACTTATCATAAGATATCACTTAAGAAGATCCTGTAAACATTGCTACACATGAACTGAGTTACGAAAGAGAAGAGTCTCACATTTAGAAAACTTTCTTACGCCTACTTAAGGGGGAAGGAGAGGTGGGGTGATGCATAAAACCAGAGTTTGATATAAGCACAGGTACCGTTCAAAAGCCAACTATGGAATATACAAGACTTACACGGTCCTTAGTGAATGGGACTCAAAACCCCATATTTCCCACAGAGGAATATATCTGACTAGTAAGAATCTTAAAACCTATGTATTGATATGTGTATTTTAGGGAATCGAGTGTGTCTAGACTGGCATAAACATGGCAGTGTGAATCAGCTCAAACCCACTATAAAAAAGGAATTTCAAAAACAAAACAAAGAAACAGCGAAATTCTTTACAATTGTTCAGGGTCTCTGATGAAACCTGGAATGACCCTATCTACAATGACAGCTGGATGTGGCATAAGGCTGGACACATGGGACTGAGAGGATTGGTGAGATTGGGTGAACAAATGCACACCCTTTAAAGCAATAATGCATGGCACCCATTCCATGGGTACCAACTCTCCAGGTTGAAGAGTATATTACTACAGCTATAACATGTACAGGAAACGTAGAGAATGGACACACTGTGAATATGAAAGGTCTCTAAAACTCAACGAATAGTCCCTCTCCTGGTGCTACAATTTGACTTTCCAACTGCTTTACTATCAATCTCCCAACTTGGAGAGACAGCACCTGTAACCTCCTGGTTAGCACAGGTTGCCAATTTGGCACATGATGAAAGGGAAGAGGGAGAACCAATGAGAGAGTAGCTGTTAGGCATTTGGACGGGCACATGTCACTCTTATATCCCGGGAGGAAGAAGAATTAACCAAAGTGTCAGCCAACCACCTGGAACCAGTATTGGTCCTGAACCAAAATATCGGACTTGCTTTCAGCTCACAGAAAACGAGTTAAAATATGGATCTCAGGGGCACAGCAATTCAAAAACTGGTAGAGTAATAAAGGACAACTATCGTCCAATAATCTGTTGAGGGAAGGCAATGAGGCGGAGTTGAAAGTGAGGCAGAATAGCAGGAAACAGATTTCAAGAGGTACGTTGGAATCACCTTTAAAGAACAGAAAGAGGGGCACAACTTCGACAATGATGCACTTGGCCATAAAGGGCATATGCGATTTCTCCTGAATATATTCAGGAGAAAACGCATACGCCCTTTTTAGCCAAGCAAGCAAGCCGGCAATGCAAATCTGCACTACAAAGAAATATCACTTCCCACCAGTCAAAGGGGACATCCACAAATGGGTAAAAACCAGAAAGGCTAGAGAGGCCTTGGAAAACAGGGAGCCTTGTTATGTTGATGGCCGGGATATAAATTGCCCACTGCCTCTCTGGAGGAGTGCACTGTGTTCCCTAAAGCAAGTAAACAACAGAGGTACAGAGCCAAGGGCACTTCCACTCTAGGGAATATACCTTGGGAAAACTGAAAATCAATAAGACAGAGCCACCCCAAAATATAGGGCTGCGCTGCTTACAAGAACCTCAACTAGGCTACATCTTAAATATCCCAGGAAAGACAAAAATTTTTCAAGAGATTGTGGTAATTACATACGATGGAATATTTCTCTGCCATGAAATCAATGTCATCAGGCCAGTAGCAGCAAATTGAGTGGATTCAGTTACGAGGATTCTAAGTGAAATTAGTCACAGAATAAAATAAACTTATCATAAGATATCACTTATGAAGGTCATGTAAACATGGCTACACATGAACTGAGTTAGTAAAGAGAAGAGAGTCTCACATTTAGAAAAAAAAAACTCTTACAGCTGCTTAAGGGGGAAGGAGAGGTGGGGTGATGCATAAAACCAGAGTTTGATATAAGCACAGGTACTGTTCCAAAAACCAACTATGGAATAGACAAGACCTACACCTTCCTCGTGGAAAGGGATTCAAAATCCCATATTTTCCGCAGAGGAATATATCTGACTAGTAAGAATCTTAAAACCTATGTATTGATATGTCTCCATAAGGGAATCAAGTGTGTCTAGACTGGCATAAACACGGCAGTGAGAATCAGCTCAAACCCACTATAAAAAGGAATTTCAAAAACAGAACAACAAAACAGGGAAATTCTTTACAGTTCCTTAACGGTCTCTGATGAAACCTGGAATGAACCTCTCTTCAACTACAGCGTGATGTGGCATAAGGCTGGACACTTGGGACTGAGAGGATTGGTGAGACTGGGTGAGCAAACACGGACCATTTAAAGCAATAATGCGTGGCCTCCATTCCACGGTTCCAGACTCTCCAGGTTGAAGGGAATATTACTACAGCTATAACATGTACGGGAAACCTAGAGAATGGACACACTGTGAATACGAAAAGCATCTAAAACTCTACGAATAATCCCTCTCCTGGTGCTCCAATTTGACTTTCCAACTGCTTTACTATCAATCTCCGCACATGGAGAGACAGCCCCTTTAACCTCCTGGATAACACAGGTTGCCAATTTGGCAGAGGATGAAAGGGAAGAGGGAGAACCAATGAGAGAGTAGCTCTCAGGCATTTGGACGGGCACATGTGACTCTAATTGCCCAGCAGGAAGAAGAATTAACGTAAGGTTCATCCCCCTACCGGAAACCAGTATAGGTCCTGAACCGAAATTTTGGACTTGCGGTCAGCTCACAAAAAACGATTTGATAAATGGAGCTCAGGGGCACAGCAATTCACAAACTGGCAGAGTAATAAAGGACAACTATCGTCCAAAAATATTTTGAAGGAAGGCAACGAGGCGGACTTGAACATGACGCAGAATTGCAGGAAACAGATTTCAAGAGGTACGTTGGAATCACCTGTAAAGCACAGGAAGAGGGGCACAATTTCGACAATGATGCACTTGGCCAAAAATGGTTTATTCGTTTTCTCCTGAATATATTCTGGAGAAAACGCATACACACATTTTGGCCAAGCAAGCAAGCGGGCAATGCAAATCTGCACTACAAAGAAGTATCCCTTCCCACCGGTCAAAAGCGACATCGACAAAATGTGTAAAAACCAGAAAGGCAAGAGAGGACCTGGAGAACAGGAAGCCTTGTTATGCTGATGGGCGGGATGTAAGTTGGCAACTGCCTCTCTGGAGGAGTGCACTGTGTTCCCTAAAAGAAGTAAACAACAGAGCTACATAGCCAAGGACACTTCCAGTCTAGGGAATATACCTTGGGAAAACTGAAAATCAATAAGACAGAGCCACCCCAAAATTTAGGGATGCACTGCTTACCAGAACCTCAACTTGGGTACACTTTAAATATCCCAGGAAAGTTAAAAATTGTTCAAAAAATTGTGGTATTTACGTACGATGGAATATCCCTCAGCCATGAAATCAATGTCATAAGACCAGTAGCAGCAAAATGAGTGGATTCAGGTATGATGATTCTAAGTGAAATAAGTCACACAGAAAAAATAATCTTATCATACGATATCACTTAAGAAGATCCTGTAAACATGGCTACACATGAAGTGAGTGAGGAAAGAGAACAGTGTCGCACATTTAGAAAACACTCTTATGCCTGCTTAAGGGGGAAGGAGAGGTGGGGTGATGCATAAAACCAGAGTTTGATATAAGCACAGGTACCGTTCCAAAAACCAACTATGGAATAGACAAGACCTACAACTTCCTCGGGGAAAGGGATTCAAAACCCCATATTTTCCGCAGAGGAATATATCTGACTACTAAGAATCTTAAAACCTATGTATTGATATGTCTCCGTCAGGGAATCAAGTGTGTCTAGACTGGCATAAACACGGCAGTGAGAATCAGCTCAAACCAACTATAAAAAGGAATTTCAAAAACAAAACAACAAAACAGGGAAATTCTTTACAATTCCTTCAGGGTCTCTGATGAAACGTGGAATGAACATATCTACAACTACAGCTTGATGTGGCATAAGGCTGGACACTTGGGACTAAGCGGATTGTTGAGACTGGGTGAAAAAACACAGACCGTTTAAAGAAATAATGCATGGCCTCCATTCCACGGTTCCAAACTCTCCAGGTTGAAGGGAATATTACTACAGCTATAACATGTACGGGAAACCTAGAGAATGGACACACTGTGAATACGAAAAGTATCTAAAACTCTACGAATAGTCCCTCTCCTGGTGCTCCAGTTTGACTTTCCAACTGCTTTACTATCAATCTCCCAACTTGGAGAGACAGCCCCTTTAACCTCCTGGATAACACAGGTTGCCAATTTGGCAGAGGATGAAAGGGAACAGGGAGAACCAATGAGAGAATAGCTGTTAGGCATTTGGACTGGCACATGTCACTCTAATTGCCTGGAAGGAAGAAGAATTAACCAAAGATTCATCCCCCTGCTGGGAACCAGTATAGTTCTTGAACCGAAATTTTGGACTTGCGGTCAGCTCACAAAAAACGATTTGATAAATGGAGCTCAGGGGCACAGCAATTCACAAACTGGCAGTGTAATAAAGGACAACTATCTTCCAAAAATCTTTTAAAGGAAGACAACGAGGTGGACTTGAAAGCGAGGCAGAATAGCAGGAAAAATATTTCAAGGCGTACGTTGGAATCACCTGTAAAGCACAGGAAGAGGGGCACAACTTCGACAATGATTCTCTTGGCCAAAAATAGTGTATGTGATTTCTCCTGAATATATTCAGGAGAAAACGCATACGCCCTTTTTGGCCAAGCCAGCAAGCGGGCAATGCAAATCTGCAGTACAAAGAAGTATCACTTCCCACCAGTCAATAGGGACATCCACAAAATGTGTAAAAACCAGAAAGGCAAGAGAGGACCTGGAGAACAGGGAGCCTTGTTATGCTGATGGGTGGAATGTAAGTTGCCAACTGCCTCTCTGGAGGAGTGCATTGTGTTCCCTAAAACAAGTAAACAACAGAGCTACAGAGCCAAGGGCACTTCCAGTCTAGGGAATATACCTTGGGAAAACTGAAAATCAATAAGACAGAGCCACCCCAAAATTTAGGGATGCACTGCTTACAAGAACCTCAACTTGGGTACAACATAATTATCCCAGGAAAGTTAAAAATTGTTCAAAAAATTGTGGTACTTACGTAAGATGGAATATCCCTCAGCCATGAAATCAATGTCATAAGACCAGTAGCAGCAAAATGAGTGGATTCAGGTACGATGATTCTAAGTGAAATAAGTCACACAGAAAATGAAACTTATCATAAGATATCACTTATGAAGATCCTGTAAACATAGCTACACATGAACTGAGTGAGGAAAGAGAACAGAGTCTCACATTTAGAAAACACTCTTATGCCTGCTTAAGGGGGAAGGAGAGGTGGGGTGATGCATAAAACCAGAGTTTGATATAAGCACAGGTACTGTTCCAAAAACCAACTATGGAATAGACAAGACCTACAACTTCCTCGGTGAAAGGGATTCAAAACCCCATATTTTCCGCAGAGGAATATATCTGACTAGTAAGAATCTTAAAACCTATGTATTGATATGTCTCCATCAGGGAATCAAGTGTGTCTAGACTGGCATAAACACGGCAGTGAGAATCAGCTCAAACCAACTATAAAAAGGAATTTCAAAAACAAAACAACAAAAGAGGGAAATTCTTTACAATTCCTTCAGGGTCTCTGATGAAACCTGGAATGAACCTCTCTTCAACTACAGCTTGATGTGGCATAAGGCTGGACACTTGGGACTAAGCGGATTGGTGAGACAGGGTGAGCAAACACAGACCGTTTAAAGCAATAATGCGTGGCCTCCATTCCACGGTTCCAAACTCTCCAGGTTGAAGGGAATATTACTACAGCTATAACATGTACGGGAAACCTAGAGAATGGACACACTGTGTATACGAAAGGTTTCTAAAACTCAACTAGTTGTCCCACTCCTGGTGCTCCAGTTTGACTTTCCAACTGCTTTACTATCAATCTCCCAACTTGGAGAGACAGCCCCTTTAACCTCCTGGATAACACAGGTTGCCTATTTGGCAGAGGATGAAAGGGAACAGGGAGAACCAATGAGAGAATAGCTGTTAGGCATTTGGACGGGCACATGTCACTCTAATTGCCTGGCAGGAAGAAGAATTAACCTAAGGCTCATCCCCTTGACGGGAACAAGTATAGTTCTTGAACCTAAATTTTGGACTTGCGGTCAGCTCACAAAAAACGATTTGATAAATGGAGCTCAGGGGCACAGCAATTCACAAACTGGCAGAGTAATAAAGGACAACTATCGTCCAAAAATATTTTGAAGGAAGGCAACAAGGCGGACTTGAAACTGAGGCAGAATTGCAGGAAACAGATTTCAAGAGGTACGTTGGAATCACCTGTAAAGCACAGGAAGAGGGGCACAATTTCGACAATGATGCACTTGGCCAAAAATGGTTTATTCGTTTTCTCCTGAATATATTCTGGAGAAAACGCATACACACATTTTGGCCAAGCAAGCAAGCGGGCAATGCAAATCTGCACTACAAAGAAGTATCCCTTCCCACCGGTCAAAAGGGACATCGACAAAATGTGTAAAAACCAGAAAGGCAAGAGAGGACCTGGAGAACAGGAAGCATTGTTATGCTGATGGGCGGGATGTAAGTTGGCAACTGCCTCTCTGGAGGAGTGCACTGTGTTCCCTAAAAGAAGTAAACAACAGAGCTACATAGCCAAGGGCACTTCCAGTGTAGGGAATATACGTTGGGAAAACTGAAAATCAATAAGACAGAGCCACCCCAAAATTTAGGGATGCACTGCTTACAAGAACCTCAACTTGTGTACACCTTAAATATCCCAGGAAAGTTAAAAATTGTTCAAAAAATTGTGGTATTTATGTACGATGGAATATCCCTCATCCATGAAATCAATGTCATAAGACCAGTGGCAGCAAAATGAGTGGATTCAGATACGATGATTCTAAGTGAAATAAGTCACACAGAAAATGAAACTTATCATAAGATATCACTTATGATGATCCTGTAAATATGGCTACAGATGAACTGAGTGAGGAAAGAGAACAGAGTCTCACATTTAGAAAACACTCTTATGCCTGCTTAAGGGGGAAGGAGAGGTGGGGTGATGCATAAAACCAGAGTTTGATATAAGCACAGGTACCGTTCCAAAAACCAACTATGGAATAGACAAGACCTACACCTTCCTCGGGGAAAGGGATTCAAAACCCCATATTTTCCGCAGAGGAATATATCTGACTAGTAAGAATCTTAAAACCTATGTATTGATATGTCTCCATCAGGGAATCAAGTGTGTCTAGACTGGCATAAACACGGCAGTGAGAATCAGCTCAAACCAACTATAAAAAGGAATTTCAAAAACAAAACAACAAAAGAGGGAAATTCTTTACAATTCCTTCAGGGTCTCTGATGAAACCTGGAATGAACCTCTCTTCAACTACAGCTTGATGTGGCATAAGGCTGGACACTTGGGACTAAGCGGATTGGTGAGACTGGGTGAGCAAACACAGACCGTTTAAAGAAATAATGCATGGCCTCCATTCCATGGTTCCAAACTCTCCAGGTTGAAGGGAATATTACTACAGCTATAACATGTACGGGAAACCTAGAGAATGGACACACTGTGTATACGAAAGGTTTCTAAAACTCAACTAGTTGTCCCTCTCCTGGTGCTCCAGTTTGACTTTCCAACTGCTTTACTATCAATCTCCCAACTTGGAGAGACAGCCCCTTTAACCTCCTGGATAACACAGGTTGCCTATTTGGCAGAGGATGAAAGGGAACAGGGAGAACCAATGAGAGAATAGCTGTTAGGCATTTGGACGGGCACATGTCACTCTAATTGCCTGGCAGGAAGAAGAATTAACCAAAGACTCATCCCCTTGCTGGGAACCAGTATAGTTCTTGAACCGAAATTTTGGACTTGCGGTCAGCTCACAAAAAACGATTTGATAAATGGAGCTCAGGGGCACAGCAATTCACAAACTGGCAGTGTAATAAAGGACAACTATCTTCCAAAAATCTTTTAAAGGAAGACAACGAGGCGGACTTGAAAGCGAGGCAGTATAGCAGGGAAAAGATTTCAAGGCGTACGTTGGAATCACCTGTAAAGCACAGGAAGAGGGGCACAACTTCGACAATGATTCACTTGGCCAAAAATAGTGTATGTGTTTTCTCCTGAATATATTCAGGAGAAAACGCATACGCCCTTTTTGGCCAAGCCAGCAAGCGGGCAATGCAAATCTGCAGTACAAAGAAGTATCACTTCCCACCAGTCAATAGGGACATCCACAAAATGTGTAAAAACCAGAAAGGCAAGAGAGGACCTGGAGAACAGGGAGCCTTGTTATGCTGATGGGTGGAATGTAAGTTGCCAACTGCCTCTCTGGAGGAGTGCATTGTGTTCCCTAAAACAAGTAAACAACAGAGCTACAGAGCCAAGGGCACTTCCAGTCTAGTGAATATACCTTGGGAAAACTGAAAATCAATAAGACAGAGCCACCCCAAAATTTAGGGATGCACTGCTTACAAGAACCTCAACTTGGGTACAACATAATTATCCCAGGAAAGTTAAAAATTTTTCAAAAAATTGTGGTACTTACGTAAGATGGAATATCCCTCAGCCATGAAATCAATGTCATAAGACCAGTAGCAGCAAAATGAGTGGATTCAGGTACGATGATTCTAAGTGAAATAAGTCACACAGAAAATGAAACTTATCATAAGATATCACTTATGAAGATCCTGTAAACATAGCTACACATGAACTGATTGAGGAAAGAGAACAGAGTCTCACATTTAGAAAACCCTCTTATGCCTGCTTAAGGGGGAAGGAGAGGTGGGGTGATGCATAAAACCAGAGTTTGATATAAGCACAGGTACTGTTCCAAAAACCAACTATGGAATAGACAAGACCTACACCTTCCTCGGGGAAAGGGATTCAAAATCCCATATTTTCCGCAGAGGAATATATTTGACTAGTAAGAATCTTAAAACCTATGTATTGATATGTCTCCATAAGGGAATCAAGTGTGTCTAGACTGGCATAAACACGGCAGTGAGAATCAGCTCAAACCCACTATAAAAAGGAATTTCAAAAACAGAACAACAAAACAGGGAAATTCTTTACATTTCCTTCACGGTCTCTGATGAAACCTGGAATGAACCTCTCTTCAACTACAGCTTGATGTGGCATAAGGCTGGACACTTGGGACTGAGAGGATTGGTGAGACTGGGTGAGCAAACACAGACCGTTTAAAGCAATAATGCGTGGCCTCCATTCCACGGTTCCAAACTCTCCAGGTTGAAGGGAATATTACTACAGCTATAACATGTACGGGAAACCTAGAGAATGGACACACTGTGAATACGAAAAGTATCTAAAACTCTACGAATAGTCCCTCTCCTGGTGCTCCAGTTTGACTTTCCAACTGCTTTACTATCAATCTCCTCACTTGGAGAGACAGCCCCTTTAACCTCCTGGATAACACAGGTTGCCAATTTGGCAGAGGATGAAAGGGAAGAGGGAGAACCAATGAGAGAGTAGCTCTCAGGCATTTGGACGGGCACATGTGACTCTAATTGCCCAGCAGGAAGAAGAATTAACCTAAGGCTCATCCCCCTACCGGAAACCAGTATAGGTCCTGAACCGAAATTTTGGACTTGCGGTCAGCTCACAAAAAACGATTTGATAAATGGAGCTCAGGGGCACAGCAATTCACAAACTGGCAGAGTAATAAAGGACAACTATCGTCCAAAAATATTTTGAAGGAAGGCAACAAGGCGGACTTGAAACTGAGGCAGAATTGCAGGAAACAGATTTCAAGAGGTACGTTGGAATCACCTGTAAAGCACAGGAAGAGGGGCACAATTTCGACAATGATGCACTTGGCCAAAAATGGTTTATTCGTTTTCTCCTGAATATATTCTGGAGAAAATGCATACACACATTTTGGCCAAGCAAGCAAGCGGGCAATGCAAATCTGCACTACAAAGAAGTATCCCTTCCCACCAGTCAAAAGGGACATCGACAAAATGTGTAAAAACCAGAAAGGCAAGAGAGGACCTGGAGAACAGGAAGCCTTGTTATGCTGATGGGCGGGATGTAAGTTGGCAACTGCCTCTCTGGAGGAGTGCACTGTGTTCCCTAAAAGAAGTAAACAACAGAGCTACATAGCCAAGGACACTTCCAGTCTAGGGAATATACCTTGGGAAAACTGAAAATCAATAAGACAGAGCCACCCCAAAATTTAGGGATGCACTGCTTACCAGAACCTCAACTTGGGTACACTTTAAATATCCCAGGAAAGTTAAAAATTGTTCAAAAAATTGTGGTATTTACGTACGATGGAATATCCCTCAGCCATGAAATCAATGTCATAAGACCAGTAGCAGCAAAATGAGTGGATTCAGGTATGATGATTCTAAGTGAAATAAGTCACACAGAAAAAATAATCTTATCATACGATATCACTTAAGAAGATCCTGTAAACATGGCTACACATGAAGTGAGTGAGGAAAGAGAACAGTGTCTCACATTTAGAAAACACTCTTATGCCTGCTTAAGGGGGAAGGAGAGGTGGGGTGATGCATAAAACCAGAGTTTGATATAAGCACAGGTACCGTTCCAAAAACCAACTATGGAATAGACAAGACCTACAACTTCCTCGGGGAAAGGGATTCAAAACCCCATATTTTCCGCAGAGGAATATATCTGACTACTAAGAATCTTAAAACCTATGTATTGATATGTCTCCGTCAGGGAATCAAGTGTGTCTAGACTGGCATAAACACGGCAGTGAGAATCAGCTCAAACCAACTATAAAAAGGAATTTCAAAAACAAAACAACAAAACAGGGAAATTCTTTACAATTCCTTCAGGGTCTCTGATGAAACCTGGAATGAACCTCTCTTCAACTACAGCTTGATGTGGCATAAGGCTGGACACTTGGGACTAAGCGGATTGGTGAGACTGGGTGAGCAAACACAGACCGTTTAAAGAAATAATGCATGGCCTCCATTCCATGGTTCCAAACTCTCCAGGTTGAAGGGAATATTACTACAGCTATAACATGTACGGGAAACCTAGAGAATGGACACACTGTGTATACGAAAGGTTTCTAAAACTCAACTAGTTGTCCCTCTCCTGGTGCTCCAGTTTGACTTTCCAACTGCTTTACTATCAATCTCCCAACTTGGAGAGACAGCCCCTTTAACCTCCTGGATAACACAGGTTGCCTATTTGGCAGAGGATGAAAGGGAACAGGGAGAACCAATGAGAGAATAGCTGTTAGGCATTTGGACGGGCACATGTCACTCTAATTGCCTGGCAGGAAGAAGAATTAACCAAAGACTCATCCCCTTGCTGGGAACCAGTATAGTTCTTGAACCGAAATTTTGGACTTGCGGTCAGCTCACAAAAAACGATTTGATAAATGGAGCTCAGGGGCACAGCAATTCACAAACTGGCAGTGTAATAAAGGACAACTATCTTCCAAAAATCTTTTAAAGGAAGACAACGAGGCGGACTTGAAAGCGAGGCAGTATAGCAGGGAAAAGATTTCAAGGCGTACGTTGGAATCACCTGTAAAGCACAGGAAGAGGGGCACAACTTCGACAATGATTCACTTGGCCAAAAATAGTGTATGTGTTTTCTCCTGAATATATTCAGGAGAAAACGCATACGCCCTTTTTGGCCAAGCCAGCAAGCGGGCAATGCAAATCTGCAGTACAAAGAAGTATCACTTCCCACCAGTCAATAGGGACATCCACAAAATGTGTAAAAACCAGAAAGGCAAGAGAGGACCTGGAGAACAGGGAGCCTTGTTATGCTGATGGGTGGAATGTAAGTTGCCAACTGCCTCTCTGGAGGAGTGCATTGTGTTCCCTAAAACAAGTAAACAACAGAGCTACAGAGCCAAGGGCACTTCCAGTCTAGTGAATATACCTTGGGAAAACTGAAAATCAATAAGACAGAGCCACCCCAAAATTTAGGGATGCACTGCTTACAAGAACCTCAACTTGGGTACAACATAATTATCCCAGGAAAGTTAAAAATTTTTCAAAAAATTGTGGTACTTACGTAAGATGGAATATCCCTCAGCCATGAAATCAATGTCATAAGACCAGTAGCAGCAAAATGAGTGGATTCAGGTACGATGATTCTAAGTGAAATAAGTCACACAGAAAATGAAACTTATCATAAGATATCACTTATGAAGATCCTGTAAACATAGCTACACATGAACTGAGTGAGGAAAGAGAAGAGAGTCTCACATTTAGAAAACACTCTTATGCCTGCTTAAGGGGGAAGGAGAGGTGGGGTGATGCATAAAACCAGAGTTTGATATAAGCACAGGTACTGTTCCAAAAACCAACTATGGAATAGACAAGACCTACACCTTCCTCGGGGAAAGGGATTCAAAATCCCATATTTTCCGCAGAGGAATATATTTGACTAGTAAGAATCTTAAAACCTATGTATTGATATGTCTCCATAAGGGAATCAAGTGTGTCTAGACTGGCATAAACACGGCAGTGAGAATCAGCTCAAACCCACTATAAAAAGGAATTTCAAAAACAGAACAACAAAACAGGGAAATTCTTTACATTTCCTTCACGGTCTCTGATGAAACCTGGAATGAACCTCTCTTCAACTACAGCTTGATGTGGCATAAGGCTGGACACTTGGGACTGAGAGGATTGGTGAGACTGGGTGAGCAAACACAGACCGTTTAAAGCAATAATGCGTGGCCTCCATTCCACGGTTCCAAACTCTCCAGGTTGAAGGGAATATTACTACAGCTATAACATGTACGGGAAACCTAGAGAATGGACACACTGTGAATACGAAAAGTATCTAAAACTCTACGAATAGTCCCTCTCCTGGTGCTCCAGTTTGACTTTCCAACTGCTTTACTATCAATCTCCTCACTTGGAGAGACAGCCCCTTTAACCTCCTGGATAACACAGGTTGCCAATTTGGCAGAGGATGAAAGGGAAGAGGGAGAACCAATGAGAGAGTAGCTCTCAGGCATTTGGACGGGCACATGTGACTCTAATTGCCCAGCAGGAAGAAGAATTAACCTAAGGCTCATCCCCCTACCGGAAACCAGTATAGGTCCTGAACCGAAATTTTGGACTTGCGGTCAGCTCACAAAAAACGATTTGATAAATGGAGCTCAGGGGCACAGCAATTCACAAACTGGCAGAGTAATAAAGGACAACTATCGTCCAAAAATATTTTGAAGGAAGGCAACAAGGCGGACTTGAAACTGAGGCAGAATTGCAGGAAACAGATTTCAAGAGGTACGTTGGAATCACCTGTAAAGCACAGGAAGAGGGGCACAATTTCGACAATGATGCACTTGGCCAAAAATGGTTTATTCGTTTTCTCCTGAATATATTCTGGAGAAAATGCATACACACATTTTGGCCAAGCAAGCAAGCGGGCAATGCAAATCTGCACTACAAAGAAGTATCCCTTCCCACCAGTCAAAAGGGACATCGACAAAATGTGTAAAAACCAGAAAGGCAAGAGAGGACCTGGAGAACAGGAAGCCTTGTTATGCTGATGGGCGGGATGTAAGTTGGCAACTGCCTCTCTGGAGGAGTGCACTGTGTTCCCTAAAAGAAGTAAACAACAGAGCTACATAGCCAAGGACACTTCCAGTCTAGGGAATATACCTTGGGAAAACTGAAAATCAATAAGACAGAGCCACCCCAAAATTTAGGGATGCACTGCTTACCAGAACCTCAACTTGGGTACACTTTAAATATCCCAGGAAAGTTAAAAATTGTTCAAAAAATTGTGGTATTTACGTACGATGGAATATCCCTCTGCCATGAAATCAATGTCATAAGACCAGTAGCAGCAAAATGAGTGGATTCAGGTATGATGATTCTAAGTGAAATAAGTCACACAGAGAAAATAATCTTATCATACGATATCACTTAAGAAGATCCTGTAAACATGGCTACACATGAAGTGAGTGAGGAAAGAGAACAGTGTCTCACATTTAGAAAACACTCTTATGCCTGCTTAAGGGGGAAGGAGAGGTGGGGTGATGCATAAAACCAGAGTTTGATATAAGCACAGGTACCGTTCCAAAAACCAACTATGGAATAGACAAGACCTACAACTTCCTCGGGGAAAGGGATTCAAAACCCCATATTTTCCGCAGAGGAATATATCTGACTACTAAGAATCTTAAAACCTATGTATTGATATGTCTCCGTCAGGGAATCAAGTGTGTCTAGACTGGCATAAACACGGCAGTGAGAATCAGCTCAAACCAACTATAAAAAGGAATTTCAAAAACAAAACAACAAAAGAGGGAAATTCTTTACAATTCCTTCAGGGTCTCTGATGAAACCTGGAATGAACCTCTCTTCAACTACAGCTTGATGTGGCATAAGGCTGGACACTTGGGACTAAGCGGATTGGTGAGACTGGGTGATCAAACACAGACCATTTAAAGAAATAATGCATGGCCTCCATTCCATGGTTCCAAACTCTCCAGGTTGAAGGGAATATTACTACAGCTATAACATGTACGGGAAACCTAGAGAATGGACACACTGTGTATACGAAAGGTTTCTAAAACTCAACTAGTTGTCCCTCACCTGGTGCTCCAGTTTGACTTTCCAACTGCTTTACTATCAATCTCCCAACTTGGAGAGACAGCCCCTTTAACCTACTGGATAACACAGGTTGCCAATTTGGCAGAGGATGAAAGGGAACAGGGAGAACCAATGAGAGAATAGCTGTTAGGCATTTGGACGGGCACATGTCACTCTAATTGCCTGGCAGGAAGAAGAATTAACCAAAGACTCATCCCCTTGCTGGGAACCAGTATAGTTCTTGAACCGAAATTTTGGACTTGCGGTCAGCTCACAAAAAACGATTTGATAAATGGAGCTCAGGGGCACAGCAATTCACAAACTGGCAGTGTAATAAAGGACAACTATCTTCCAAAAATCTTTTAAAGGAAGACAACGAGGCGGACTTGAAAGCGAGGCAGAATAGCAGGGAAAAGATTTCAAGGCGTACGTTGGAATCACCTGTAAAGCACAGGAAGAGGGGCACAACTTCGACAATGATTCACTTGGCCAAAATTAGTGTATGTGTTTTCTCCTGAATATATTCAGGAGAAAACGCATACGCCCTTTTTGGCCAAGCCAGCAAGCGGGCAATGCAAATCTGCAGTACAAAGAAGTATCACTTCCCACCAGTCAATAGGGACATCCACAAAATGTGTAAAAACCAGAAAGGCAAGAGAGGACCTGGAGAACAGGGAGCCTTGTTATGCTGATGTGTGGAATGTAAGTTGCCAACTGCCTCTCTGGAGGAGTGCATTGTGTTCCCTAAAACAAGTAAACAACAGAGCTACAGAGCCAAGGGCACTTCCAGTCTAGGGAATATACCTTGGGAAAACTGAAAATCAATAAGACAGAGCCACCCCAAAATTTAGGGATGCACTGCTTACAAGAACCTCAACTTGGGTACAACATAATTATCCCAGGAAAGTTAAAAATTGTTCAAAAAATTGTGGTACTTACGTAAGATGGAATATCCCTCAGCCATGAAATCAATGTCATAAGACCAGTAGCAGCAAAATGAGTGGATTCAGGTACGATGATTCTAAGTGAAATAAGTCACACAGAAAATGAAACTTATCATAAGATATCACTTATGAAGATCCTGTAAACATAGCTACACATGAACTGATTGAGGAAAGAGAAGAGAGTCTCACATTTAGAAAACACTCTTATGCCTGCTTAAGGGGGAAGGAGAGGTGGGGTGATGCATAAAACCAGAGTTTGATATAAGCACAGGTACTGTTCCAAAAACCAACTATGGAATAGACAAGACCTACACCTTCCTCGGGGAAAGGGATTCAAAATCCCATATTTTCCGCAGAGGAATATATTTGACTAGTAAGAATCTTAAAACCTATGTATTGATATGTCTCCATAAGGGAATCAAGTGTGTCTAGACTGGCATAAACACGGCAGTGAGAATCAGCTCAAACCCACTATAAAAAGGAATATCAAAAACAGAACAACAAAACAGGGAAATTCTTTACAGTTCCTTCACGGTCTCTGATGAAACCTGGAATGAACCTCTCTTCAACTACAGCTTGATGTGGCATAAGGCTGGACACTTGGGACTGAGAGGATTGGTGAGACTGGGTGAGCAAACACAGACCGTTTAAAGTAATAATGCGTGGCCTCCATTCCACGGTTCCAAACTCTCCAGGTTGAAGGGAATATTACTACAGCTATAACATGTACGGGAAACCTAGAGAATGGACACACTGTGAATACGAAAAGTATCTAAAACTCTACGAATAGTCCCTCTCCTGGTGCTCCAGTTTGACTTTCCAACTGCTTTACTATCAATCTCCTCACTTGGAGAGACAGCCCCTTTAACCTCCTGGATAACACAGGTTGCCAATTTGGCAGAGGATGAAAGGGAAGAGGGAGAACCAATGAGAGAGTAGCTCTCAGGCATTTGGACGGGCACATGTGACTCTAATTGCCCAGCAGGAAGAAGAATTAACCTAAGGCTCATCCCCCTACCGGAAACCAGTATAGGTCCTGAACCGAAATTTTGGACTTGCGGTCAGCTCACAAAAAACGATTTGATAAATGGAGCTCAGGGGCACAGCAATTCACAAACTGACAGAGTAATAAAGGACAACTATCGTCCAAAAATATTTTGAAGGAAGGCAACAAGGCGGACTTGAAACTGAGGCAGAATTGCAGGAAACAGATTTCAAGAGGTACGTTGGAATCACCTGTAAAGCACAGGAAGAGGGGCACAATTTCGACAATGATGCACTTGGCCAAAAATGGTTTATTCGTTTTCTCCTGAATATATTCTGGAGAAAATGCATACACACATTTTGGCCAAGCAAGCAAGCGGGCAATGCAAATCTGCACTACAAAGAAGTATCCCTTCCCACCAGTCAAAAGGGACATCGACAAAATGTGTAAAAACCAGAAAGGCAAGAGAGGACCTGGAGAACAGGAAGCCTTGTTATGCTGATGGGCGGGATGTAAGTTGGCAACTGCCTCTCTGGAGGAGTGCACTGTGTTCCCTAAAAGAAGTAAACAACAGAGCTACATAGCCAAGGAAACTTCCAGTCTAGGGAATATACCTTGGGAAAACTGAAAATCAATAAGACAGAGCCACCCCAAAATTTAGGGATGCACTGCTTACCAGAACCTCAACTTGGGTACACTTTAAATATCCCAGGAAAGTTAAAAATTGTTCAAAAAATTGTGGTATTTACGTACGATGGAATATCCCTCTGCCATGAAATCAATGTCATAAGA
Organism: Mesoplodon mirus; assembly: GCF_964341445.2. Classification (NCBI taxonomy): domain Eukaryota; kingdom Metazoa; phylum Chordata; class Mammalia; order Artiodactyla; family Ziphiidae; genus Mesoplodon; species Mesoplodon mirus. The sequence continues at coordinate 213,100 of NW_028295627.1, read as the reverse complement.
CCAGTAGCAGCAAAATGAGTGGATTCAGGTATGATGATTCTAAGTGAAATAAGTCACACAGAGAAAATAATCTTATCATACGATATCACTTAAGAAGATCCTGTAAACATGGCTACACATGAAGTGAGTGAGGAAAGAGAACAGTGTCTCACATTTAGAAAACACTCTTATGCCTGCTTAAGGGGGAAGGAGAGGTGGGGTGATGCATAAAACCAGAGTTTGATATAAGCACAGGTACCGTTCCAAAAACCAACTATGGAATAGACAAGACCTACAACTTCCTCGGGGAAAGGGATTCAAAACCCCATATTTTCCGCAGAGGAATATATCTGACTACTAAGAATCTTAAAACCTATGTATTGATATGTCTCCGTCAGGGAATCAAGTGTGTCTAGACTGGCATAAACACGGCAGTGAGAATCAGCTCAAACCAACTATAAAAAGGAATTTCAAAAACAAAACAACAAAAGAGGGAAATTCTTTACAATTCCTTCAGGGTCTCTGATGAAACCTGGAATGAACCTCTCTTCAACTACAGCTTGATGTGGCATAAGGCTGGACACTTGGGACTAAGCGGATTGGTGAGACTGGGTGATCAAACACAGACCATTTAAAGAAATAATGCATGGCCTCCATTCCATGGTTCCAAACTCTCCAGGTTGAAGGGAATATTACTACAGCTATAACATGTACGGGAAACCTAGAGAATGGACACACTGTGTATACGAAAGGTTTCTAAAACTCAACTAGTTGTCCCTCACCTGGTGCTCCAGTTTGACTTTCCAACTGCTTTACTATCAATCTCCCAACTTGGAGAGACAGCCCCTTTAACCTACTGGATAACACAGGTTGCCAATTTGGCAGAGGATGAAAGGGAACAGGGAGAACCAATGAGAGAATAGCTGTTAGGCATTTGGACGGGCACATGTCACTCTAATTGCCTGGCAGGAAGAAGAATTAACCAAAGACTCATCCCCTTGCTGGGAACCAGTATAGTTCTTGAACCGAAATTTTGGACTTGCGGTCAGCTCACAAAAAACGATTTGATAAATGGAGCTCAGGGGCACAGCAATTCACAAACTGGCAGTGTAATAAAGGACAACTATCTTCCAAAAATCTTTTAAAGGAAGACAAAGAGGCGGACTTGAAAGCGAGGCAGAATAGCAGGAAAAAGATTTCAAGGCGTACGTTGGAAAAACCTGTAAAGCACAGGAAGAGGGGCACAACTTCGACAATGATTCACTTGGCCAAAAATAGTGTATGTGATTTCTCCTGAATATATTCAGGAGAAAACGCATACGCCCTTTTTGGCCAAGCCAGCAAGCGGGCAATGCAAATCTGCAGTACAAAGAAGTATCACTTCCCACCAGTCAATAGGGACATCCACAAAATGTGTAAAAACCAGAAAGGCAAGAGAGGACCTGGAGAACAGGGAGCCTTGTTATGCTGATGTGTGGAATGTAAGTTGCCAACTGCCTCTCTGGAGGAGTGCATTGTGTTCCCTAAAACAAGTAAACAACAGAGCTACAGAGCCAAGGGCACTTCCAGTCTAGGGAATATACCTTGGGAAAACTGAAAATCAATAAGACAGAGCCACCCCAAAATTTAGGGATGCACTGCTTACAAGAACCTCAACTTGGGTACAACATAATTATCCCAGGAAAGTTAAAAATTGTTCAAAAAATTGTGGTACTTACGTAAGATGGAATATCCCTCAGCCATGAAATCAATGTCATAAGACCAGTAGCAGCAAAATGAGTGGATTCAGGTACGATGATTCTAAGTGAAATAAGTCACACAGAAAATGAAACTTATCATAAGATATCACTTATGAAGATCCTGTAAACATAGATACACATGAACTGAGTGAGGAAAGAGAACAGAGTCTCACATTTAGAAAACACTCTTATGCCTGCTTAAGGGGGAAGGAGAGGTGGGGTGATGCATAAAACCAGAGTTTGATATAAGCACAGGTACTGTTCCAAAAACCAACTATGGAATAGACAAGACCTACACCTTCCTCGGGGAAAGGGATTCAAAATCCCATATTTTCCGCAGAGGAATATATCTGACTAGTAAGAATCTTAAAACCTATGTATTGATATGTCTCCATAAGGGAATCAAGTGTGTCTAGACTGGCATAAACACGGCAGTGAGAATCAGCTCAAACCCACTATAAAAAGGAATTTCAAAAACAGAACAACAAAACAGGGAAATTCTTTACAGTTCCTTCACGGTCTCTGATGAAACCTGGAATGAACCTCTCTTCAACTACAGCTTGATGTGGCATAAGGCTGGACACTTGGGACTGAGAGGATTGGTGAGACTGGGTGAGCAAACAGAGACCGTTTAAAGCAATAATGCGTGGCCTCCATTCCACGGTTCCAAACTCTCCAGGTTGAAGGGAATATTACTACAGCTATAACATGTACGGGAAACCTAGAGAATGGACACACTGTGTATACGAAAGGTTTCTAAAACTCAACTAGTTGTCCCTCTCCTGGTGCTCCAGTTTGACTTTCCATCTGCTTTACTATCAATCTCCCAACTTGGAGAGACAGCCCCTTTAACCTCCTGGATAACACAGGTTGCCAATTTGGCAGAGGATGAAAGGGAACAGGGAGAACCAATGAGAGAATAGCTGTTAGGCATTTGGACGGGCACATGTCACTCTAATTGCCTGGCAGGAAGAAGAATTAACCTAAGGCTCATCCCCTTGACGGGAACCAGTATAGTTCTTGAACCTAAATTTTGGACTTGCGGTCAGCTCACAAAAAACGATTTGATAAATGGAGCTCAGGGGCACAGCAATTCACAAACTGGCAGAGTAATAAAGGTAAAGGACAACTATCATCCAAAAATATTTTGAAGGAAGGCAACAAGGCGGACTTGAAACTGAGGCAGAATTGCAGGAAACAGATTTCAAGAGGTACGTTGGAATCACCTGTAAAGCACAGGAAGAGGGGCACAATTTCGACAATGATGCACTTGGCCAAAAATGGTTTATTCGTTTTCTCCTGAATATATTCTGGAGAAAACGCATACACACGTTTTGGCCAAGCAAGCAAGCGGGCAATGCAAATCTGCACTACAAAGAAGTATCCCTTCCCACCGGTCAAAAGGGACATCGACAAAATGTGTAAAAACCAGAAAGGCAAGAGAGGACCTGGAGAACAGGAAGCCTTGTTATGCTGATGGGCGGGATGTAAGTTGGCAACTGCCTCTCTGGAGGAGTGCACTGTGTTCCCTAAAAGAAGTAAACAACAGAGCTACATAGCCAAGGGCACTTCCAGTCTAGGGAATATACGTTGGGAAAACTGAAAATCAATAAGACAGAGCCACCCCAAAATTTAGGGATGCACTGCTTACAAGAACCTCAACTTGTTTACACCTTAAATATCCCAGGAAAGTTAAAAATTGTTCAAAAAATTGTGGTATTTATGTACGATGGAATATCCCTCATCCATGAAATCAATGTCATAAGACCAGTGGCAGCAAAATGAGTGGATTCAGATACGATGATTCTAAGTGAAATAAGTCCCACAGAAAATGAAACTTATCATAAGATATCACTTATGATGATCCTGTAAATATGGCTACAGATGAACTGAGTGAGGAAAGAGAACAGAGTCTCACATTTAGAAAACACTCTTATGCCTGCTTAAGGGGGAAGGAGAGGTGGGGTGATGCATAAAACCAGAGTTTGATATAAGCACAGGTACCGTTCCAAAAACCAACTATGGAATAGACAAGACCTACACCTTCCTCGGGGAAAGGCATTCAAAATCCCATATTTTCCGCAGAGGAATATATCTGACTAGTAAGAATCTTAAAACCTATGTATTGATAAGTCTCCATAAGGGAATCAAGTGTGTCTAGACTGGCATAAACACGGCAGTGAGAATCAGCTCAAACCCACTATAAAAAGGAATTTCAAAACCACAACAACAGGGAAATTCTTTACAATTCCTTCAGGGTCTCTGATGAAACCTGGAATGACCCTGTGTACAAGGACAGCTGGATGTGGCATAAGGCTGGACACTTGGGACTGAGAGGGTTGGTGAATTTGGGTGAGCAAATGCAGACCCTTTAAAGCAATAATGCGTGGCACCCATTCCATCGTTCCCAACTCTCCAGGTTGAAGGGAATATTAGTACAGCTATAATATGTACAGGAAACCAAGAGAATGGACACACAGTGAATACAAATGGTTTCTAAAACCCAACTAATAGTCCCTCTCCTGGTGCTCCAATTTGACTTTCCACCTGCTTTACTATCAATCTCCCAACTTGAAGCGACAGCCCCTTTAATCTCCTGGTTCGCACAGGTTGCCAATTTTGAAGAGGATGAAAGGGAAAAGGGGGAACCAATGAAAGAGTAGCTGTTAGGCATTTGGGCGGGCACATGTCAATCTAATTGCCCGGCAGGAAGAAGAATTAACCATAGTCTCAGCCACCCGCCATGAACCAGTATAGGTCTTGAACCAAATTTTGGACTTGCGGTCAGCTCCCAAAAAACGCGTTGAAAAATGGAGATCAGGGGCACAGCAATTCACAAACTGGCAGAGTAATAAAGGACAACTATCGTCCAAAAAATCTGATAAGGGAAGGCAACGAGGCAGCCTTCAAAGCGAGGCAGAATAGCAGGAAAAGGATTTCAAGTGGTTCGTTGGAATCACCTGTAAAGCACAGGAAGATGGGCAAAACTTCGACAGTGATGCACTTGGCCAAAAAGGGCTTATGCGTTTTCTCCTGAATATATTCAGGAGAAAACGCATACGCACTTTTTGGCCAAGCAAGCAAGTGGGCAATGCAAATCTGCACAGCAAAGTAGTATCACTTCCCACCGGTCAAAAAGGACATCCAAAAAATGTATAAAAACCAGAAATCCAAGAAAGGCCCTGGAGAACATGGAGCCTTGTTATGCTGATGGGCAGAATGTAATTTGCCAACTGCCTCTCTGGAGGAGTGCATTATGTTCCGTAAAACAAGTAAACAACAGAGCTACAGAGCCAAGGGGACTTCCAGTCTAGGGAATATACCTTAGGAAAACTGAAAATCAATAAGATAGAGCCACCCCAAAATTTAGGGTGCCACTGCTTACAAGAATCTCAAATTGGGTACTCTATAAATATCCCAGGATAGATAAAAATTGTTCAAAAAATTGTGGTACTAATGTACGATGGATTATCCCTCAGCCATGATATCAATGTCATAATGCCAGTAACAGGAAAATGAGTGGATTCAGATACGATGATTCTAAGTGAAATAAGTCACACAGAAAAACAAACTCATCATAAGATAGCACTTATGAATTTTCTGTAACATGGCTACACATGAACTGAGTTAGGAAAGGGAACAGAGTCTCACATTTAGAAAACACACTTATGCCTGCTTAAGGAGGAAGGAGAGGTGGGGTGATGCATAAAACCAGAGTTTGATATTAGTACAAGTACCATTCCAAAATCGAAATACGGAATAGACAAGACCTACACCTTCATCAGTGAAATCGACTCAAAACCCAATATTCTGCGCAGAGGAAAATATCTGACTAGTAAGAATTTTAAAACTTATGTATTGATTTGTCACCCTAAGGGAATCACGTGTGTCTAGACTGGCATAAACATGGCAGTGAAAATCAGCTCAAACCCACTATAAAAAGGAATTTCAAATACAAACCAAAAAAACAGGGAAATTATTTACAATTCCTTCAGGGGCTCTGATGAAACCTGGAATGACCATACCTACAACGAAAGCTGGATGTGGCATAAAGGTGGACACTTGAGACTGAGAGGTTTGGTGAGACTGGATGAGCAAATGCAGACCCTTTAAAGCAATAATGTGTGGCACCCATTCCATGGGTCCCAACTCTCCATGTGTAAGGGAATATTACTACAACCATAACATTTACTGGAAACCAAGAGAATGGACACACTGTGAATACGAAAGGTCTCTGAAACTCAACGAATAGTCCCTCTCCTTTTGCTCCAGTTTGACCTTCCAACTGCTTTACTATCAATCTCCAAAATTGGAGCGATTGTCCGTAAAACCTCCGGGTTCGCACAGGTTGCCAATTTGGCAGAGGATGAAAGGGAAGAGGGAGAACCAATGAGAGAGTAGCGGTTAGGCATTTGGACGGGCACATGTCACTTTAATTACCCAGCAGGAAGTAGAATTAACCAAAGTCTCAGCCACCCAGCGGGAACCAGTATAGGTTTTGAACCATAATTTTGCATTTGCGGTCAGCTCACAAAAACGAGTTGAAAAATGGAGCTCAGGGGCACACAATTTCAAACAGGCAGAGTAATAAAGGACGACTATCGTCCAAAAATCTTTTGAGGGAAGGCAGAAAGGCGGAATTTAAAACGAGGCAGAATAGCAGGAAACAGATTTCAAGTGGTACGTTGGAATCACCTTTCAAGCACAGGAAGAGGGGGACAACTTCGACAATGATGCACTTGGCCAAAAAGGGCGTATGCGTTTTCTCCTGAATATATTCAGGAGAAAACGCATACGCCCTTTTTGGCCAAGCAAGCAAGCAGCAATGCAAATCTGCACTACAAACAAGTATCCCTTCCCAACGGTCCAAATGGACATCCGCAAAATGTGTAAAAACCAGAAAGGCAAGACAGGCCCTGGAGATCAGGGAGCCTTATTATGCTGATCGGCGGCATGTAAATTGCCAACTGCCTCACTGGAGGAGTGCATTGTGTTCCCTAAAACAAGTAAACAACAGAGCAACACAGCCAAGGGCACTTCCAGTCTAGGGAATATACCTTAGTAAAACTGAAAATCAATAAGACAGAGCCACCCGAAAATTTAGGGGTGCACTGCTTACAAGAAACTCAACTTGGGTACACCTTAAGTATCCCAGGAAAGACAAAAATGGTTCAAGATATTGTGGTACTTACGTACGATGGAATATCGCTCAGCCATGAAATCAATGTCATAAGGCCAGTAGCAGCAAAAAGAGGGGATTCAGGTATGGTGATTCTAAGTGAAATAATTCACAAAGAAATAGAAACTTATCATGAGATATCACTTAAGAAGTTCCTGTAAACATGGCTACACATGAACTGAGTTAGGAAAGATTACAGAGTAACTAATCTTATCATAAGATATCACTCATAGCGGGAATGTACACATGACTACACATGAACTGAATGACAAACACAACAGAGTCACACATTTAGAAAACATCTTTTGCCTGCTTAAGGGGAAAGCCGAGGTGGGTTGATGCATAAAACCACAGTTTTAAATTAGCACAGATACCGTTATATAAACCATGTATGTAATAGACAACACCTACTCCCGGCTCAATGAACTAGACTCAACACCCCCTATTCATTGCAGAGGAATATGTCTGACTCTATGTATTTTAAAACATATGTATTCTCATGTCTCCATAAAGGAATCATGTGTTTGAATAACGGCATGAACACAGCACTGAAATTCAGTTAAACCCACTTATAAAAATAAATTTCAAAAGCAAAATGCAAAAACAGAGAGAAAGACTTAAAAATTACATTCAGGGCTTTTGTTGCAAGCTAGATTGACCACCTTTACACCCACAGCTGGATGAGACATAAGACTGGACACTTGGGGCTGACAAGACTTCTGAGGTTGTGTGAACAAAAGAACACCACTTAGAGCAATACTGTGTGCTACCCATTCTAGTGGTCCCAACTCTCCAGGTTTAAGGGAATCTTCCTACAGTTAAAACATGCATGGGAAACCCAGTGGATGGTACACTGTGTAATTGGGAAAGTTTTCTAAAACGTACCTCATTTTTCCTTTTGTCGTGCTCGGCTTCGCCATTCCATCTTCATTACTCAAAATCTCCCCACTTGGAGTGTCAGCGCCTTTACCCTCCCATTATGCACAGTTTGCAAATTGTGCAGAGGATGAACAGGAAGAGGGGAAATAAATGAGAGATTAGCTGTAGGTGTTTGGATGGGCACATGTCACTCTAGGTTCCCATCAGCAAGAAGAATTAACCAAAGGCTCAGCCTGAAGCCCCGGAACCAGACTAGGGCCTAAAGCCATCCTGCGGTATTGCAGCCACCTCACTAAGAGGCGAGTTGAAAAATGGAAATCAGGGGCACAGCAATTCACAAACTTGCAGAGTTATAAAGAACAACTATCATCCAGAAATATATTGAGGAAAGGCAGTGAAGAGGATTTGAATGCAAGGCAGAATTGAAGGAAACAGATTTCAAGAGGTAGATTGGAGTCGTCTTTAAAGCACATGAAAAGCGACAGAATTTCGACAATGTTGCCCTTGGCTGAAAAGGGAGTATGTGTATTTTCCTGAATATATTCGGGAAAAAATGCATATGCCCTTTTTGGCCAAGCAAGCCATCAGGCATTGCAAATCCACACTTCATAGAAGTGTCCCTTACCTCCAGTCAAAAGGGCCATCCACAAATAGTGTAAAAACCACAAATGCAGGACAGGCCATGGAGAAAAGGGAGCCTGGTTTCGACGATGGACAGGATGTAAATTGCCAACAGCCTCTCTGAAGAACTGTATGTTGTTTTCTAAAACAGAGCTACAGAGCATAGCACACTTCCACTCATGGGCGTGTATTTTGGGAAAACTAAAAATCCACAACACACAGCCAGCCCAAACTTTAGGGCTGCTCTGTTTACAAGAACCTCGACTTTGGTACACTTTATATATCCCAGGAATGGAAAAAAAAATGGATATAGATGTTGTGGTACTTATATACAATGGAATGTCACTCAGACATAAAATCAATGTCATAAGGCCAATAGCAGCTTAATGAGTGGCTTTAGGTACGATGATGCTAAGTGAAATGAGCCACAAAGAAAAAGAAACTTATTGTAATATATCACTTATAGAGGAAATGTAAACATGGCTACACATGAACTGAATTTCAAAAGAGAACAGAGTTACACATTTAGAAAACACACTTATGCCTCCTTAAGGGGAAAGGTGACGTGGGGTGATGTGTAAAAGCAGAGTTTGAAATTAGCACAGATCCCATTCCATATACCAAATATGTAATAGACAAGACCTACTCCTTTCTCAATGAACTGGGCACAAAACACCCTATTCACTGAAGAGGAATATATCTGACTGGTAATAACCTTGAAACCTATGTATTTATATGTCTCCATAATGGAATCAAGTGTATGTAGATTGGCATAAACACAGATCAATGGAACAGGACAGAAAGCCCAGAGATAAACCTACATACCTATGGCTATCTCATCTATGACAAAGGAGCTAAGGATATACAATGGAGAAAAGACAGTCTCTTCAGTAATTGGTGCTGGAAAAACTGGACCCCTACACATAAAGGAATGAAATTAGAACACTCCATAACACCATACACAAAAATAGACTCTAAATTGATTAGAGATCTAAATATAAGACCAGACACTATAAAACACTTAGAGGAAACCATAGGCAGAACACTCTATGACATAAATCACAGCAAGATCCTTTTTGACCCACCTCCTAGAGAAATGGAAATAAAAACAGAAATCAACAAATGGGACCTAATGAAACTTAAAAGCTTTTACACAGTACAGGAAAACATAAACAAGATGCAAAAACAACCCTCAGAATGGGAGAAAATATATTCAAATGAAGCAATTGACAAAGGATTAATCTCCAAACTTTACAAGCACCTCATGTAGCTCAATATCACAAAAAAGAAACAACCCAATCCAAAAACGGGCAGAAGACCTAATAGACATTTCTCCAAAGAAGATATACAGATTACCAAGAAACAGATGAAAGGATGCTGAACATCACTAATCATTAAAGAAATGCAAATCAAAACTACCGTGAGGTATCACCTCACAGCAATCAGAGTGGCAATCATCAAAAAAATCTACAAAACAATAAATGCTGGAGAGGCCTTTATTGGAGGAAAGGGAACACACTTGCACTGTGGTTGGGAATGTAAATTGATATGGGCACTAGGGAGAACAGTACGGAGGGTCCTTTAAATAACTAACAATAGAAGTACCATACGACACAACAATCCAACTACTGGGCAGTTGCCTTGCAAAAACCATAATTCAAAATGAGTTATGTACAAAAATTTTCATTGCAGCTCTATTTGCGTTAGCTAGGACATGGAAGCAACCTAAGTTTCCATCGACCGATGAATGGATAAAAAGATCTGGCACATATATACAATCAAATATTACTCAACCATAAAAAGAAGCAAAACTGAGTTATTTGTACTGAGGTGGATGGACTTAGAATCTGTCCTACACAGTGAAGTAAGTCAGAAAGGGAAAAACAAATACTGTATGTTAACAGAGATATATGGAATCTAATGAAGAAAAAAAAGGATTTTGAAGAACCTAGTGGCAGGACAGGATTAAGGACACAGACATAGAGAAAGGACTTGAGGACACCGGAAGGGGGATGGGTAAGCTGGGACGAAGTGAGAGAGTGGCATGGACATAAATACATTACCAAATGTAACACCGATAGCTATTGGGAAGCAGCCACATAGAACAGGGAGATCAGCTCGGTGCTTTGTGACCACATAAAGGGGTGGGATATGGAGTTTGGGAGGGAGATGCAAGAGGGAGGGGATCTGGTGATATTTGTATATGTATAGCTGATTCACTTTGTTATACAGCAGAAACGAACAATCCACTGTAAAGCAATTATACTCCAATAAACGTGTAAAAGGAAAAAAAAAAGAAAGCCCAAGGATAAACCTACACAAATAGGGTCAACTAATCTATGACAAAGGAGGCAAGACTATACAATAGAGATAACACAGTCTCTTCAATCATTGGTGCTGGGAAATATGGAGAGCTACATGTAAAAGAATGAAATTAGAACACTCCCCGACACCATACATAAAAATATATTCAAAATGGATTAGAGACCTTAATGTAAGACCGGACAGTATAAATCTCTGAGAGGAAAACTTACAAAGGATACTCTGACTTAAATCACAGCAAGATCTTTTTTGATCCACCTCCTATAGTGATGAAATAGAAAAGAAAACTAAACAGATGGGACCTAATGAAACGTAAAAGCTTTTTCAAAGCAAAGGAAACTACAAACAAGACAAAAAGACAACCCTCAGAATGGCAGAAAATATTTGCAAACGAATCAATGGACAAATGATTAATCTCCAATATATATAAACAGCTCATGCAGCTCAATATTAATAAAACAAACAACCCAATACAAAAATGGAAGATCTAAATAGACATTTCTTCCATGAAGACATAGAGATGGCCAGTACGCACATGAAAATCTGCTCAACATCACTAATTATTAGAGAAATGGAAATCGAAACTACAATGAGGTATCACGTCACACCTGTTAGAATGGGCATCATCAGAAAATCTACGAACAACAAATACTGGTAAGGGTGTGGAGAAAAGGAACCTTCTTCCACTATTGTTGGGAATTTTAAACCGATACAGTCTCTATGGAGAAGAGTATGGAGGTTCTTTAAAAAACTAAAAATAGAATTACCATATAATCCAGCAATCCCACTACTGGGCATATACCCAGAGAAAACCATAAATCAAAAAGACACATTCACCACAATGTTCACTGCAGCACTATTTACAATAGCCAGGTAATGAAAGCAACCTAAGTGCCCACAGACAGACGAATGGATAAAGACATGGTACATATATACAACGGAATATTACTCAGCCATACATAGAAATGAAATTGGGTCATTTGTAGAGACCTTGATGGATCTAGAGACTGTCATACAGAGTGAAGTAAGTCAGAAAGAGAAAAACAAATATTGTATATTAATGCATATTTGTGGAACCAAGAAAAATGGTACAGATGAACCGGTTTGCAGGGCAGAGATAGAGACACAGATGTAGAGAACAAACATATAGACACCAAGGAGGGAACGCCATGTGAGGGTGGTGGTGGGATGAATTGGGAGACTGGGATTCACATGTGCACACTTATATGTATAAAATAGATATCCAATAAGAACTTGCTCTATAAAAGAAATAAATTTAAGATGTTGCTAAGATGGCGGAAGAGTAAGATGCAGAGATCACCTTCCTCCCCACGGATACACCAGAAATACAGCTACACGTGGAACAACTCCTACAGAACACCTACTGAACGCTGGCAGAAGACCCCAGACCTCGCAAAAGGCAAGAAACTCCCCACATACCTGGGTAGGGCAAAGCGGAGAGATCCACACACAGAGGATCGGTGCCGAGCGGCACTCACCAGCCCGAGCGGCTTGTCTGCTCGCCCGCCGGGGCGCGCAGCGCTGGAAGCTGAGGCTCGGGCTTTGGTCAGAGCACAGGGAGAGGACTGGGGCTGGCGGCGAGAACTCAGCCTGAAGAGGGCTAATGTGCCACAGCTAGCCGGGAGGGAGTCCGGGAAAACTCTGGAGCTGCCGAAGAGGCAAGAGACTTTTTCTTCCCTCTTGGTTTCCTGGTGCGCGAGGAGAGGGGATTAAGAGCACTGCTTAAAGGGGCTCCATGGATGGGCGCGAGTCGCGACTGAAAGCGCGGAGCCCAGTGACAGGCGTGGGACGCTGGGGCTGCTGCTGCCGCTGCCAAGAAGCCTGTGTGTGAGCACAGGTCACTGCCCACACCACCCTTCCGGGAGCCTGTGCAGCCCGCCACTGCCGGGGTCCCGGGATCCAGGGGCGGCTTCCCTGGGAGAATGCACGGCACGCCTCGGGCTGGTGCAACGTCACGCCGACCTCTGCTGCTGCAGGCTCGCCCCGCACTCCGTGCCCCTCCCTCCCTCCCGGCCTGAGTGAGCCAGAGTCCCCGAAGTGGCTGCTCCTTTAACCCTGTCCTATCTGAGCGAAAAACAGACGCCCTCCGGCGACGTACACGCAGAGGTGGGGCCAAATCCAAAGCTGAGACCCAGGAGCTGTGAGAACAAAGAAGAGAAAGGGAAACCTCTCCCAGCAGCCTCAGAAGCAGAGGATTAAAGCTCCACAATCAACTTGATGTACCCTACATCTGTGGAATACATGAATAGACAACACATCATCCCAAATTGAGGAGCCCGGAGTCAGTGCTGTGCCTCTGTGGTGGGAGAGCCAACTTCAGGACACTGGTCCACAAGAGACCTCCCAGCTCCACATAATATCAAACGGCGAAAATCTTCCAGAGATCTCCATCTCAACACCAGCACCCAGCTTCACTCAACGACCAGCAGGCTACAGTGCTGGACACCCTAAGCCAAACAACTAGCAAGACAGGAACACAACGCCACCCATTAGCAGAGAGGTGGCCTAAAATCATAAAAAGTCCACAGACACCCCAAAACACACCACCAGACCTGGACCTGCACACCAGAAAGACAAGATCCAGCCTCATCCACCAGAACACAGGCACTAGTCCCCTCCACCAGGAAGCCTACACAACCCACTAAACCATCCTTAGCCACTGGGGACAGACAACAAAAACAACAGGAACTACGAACCTGCAGCCTGCAAAAAGGAGACCCCAAACACAGTAACATAAGCAAAATGAGAAGACAGAAAAACACACAGCAGGAGAAGGAGCAAGATAAAAACCCACCAGACCTAACAAATGAAGAGGTAATAGGCACTCTACCTGAAAAAGAATTCAGAATAATGATGGTAAAGATGATCCAAGATTCTATTTCCCAGATCCAAAATCTTGGAAATAGAATAGACAAAATGCAAGAAACAGTTAACAAGGACCTAGAAGAACTAAAGATGAATCAAGCATCGATTAAAAACACAATAAATGAAATAAAAAATACTCTAGATGGGAGCAAAAGCAGAATAACTGAGGCAGAAGAACGGATAAGTGAGGTGGAAGATAAAATAGTGGAAATAACTGCTGCAGAGCAAAATAAAGAAAAAAGAATGAAAAGAACAGAGGACAGTCTCAGAGACCTCTGGGACAACATTAAACGCACCAACATTCGAATTATAGGGGTTCCAGAAGAAGAAGAGAAAAAGAAAGGGACTGAGAAAATATTTGAAGAGATTATAGTTGAAAACTTCCCTAATATGGGAAAGGAAATAGTTAATCAAGTCCAGGAGGCACAGAGAGTTCCATACAGAATAAATCCAAGGAGAAATACGCCAAGACACATATTAATCAAACTGTCAAAAATTAAACACAAAGAAATCATATTAAAAGCAGCAAGGCAAAAACAACAAATAACACACAAGGGAATCCCCATCAGGATAACAGCTGATCTCTCAGCAGAAACTCTACAAGCCAGAAGGGAGTGGCAGGACATACTTAAAGTGATGAAGGAGAAAAACCTGCAACCAAGATTACTCTACCCAGCAAGACCTCATTCAGATTTGATGGAGAAATTAAAACGTTTACAGACAAGCAAAAGCTGAGAGAGTTCAGCACCACCAAACCAGCTTTACAACAAATGCTAAAGGAACTTCTCTAGGCAAGAAACACAACAGAAGGGAAAGACCTACAATAATGAACACAAAACAATTAAGAAAATGAGAATAGGAACATACATATCGATAATTACCTTAAATATAAATGGACTAAATGCTCCCACCAAAAGACACAGATTGGCTGAATGGATACAAAAACAAGACCCATATATATGCTGTCTACAAGAGACCCACTTCAGACCTAGAGACACATACAGACTGAAAGTAAGGGGATGGAAAAAGATATTCCATGCAAATGGAAACCAAAAGAAAGCTGGAGTAGCAATTCTCATATCAGACAAAATAGACTTTAAAATAAGGACTACTAGAAGAGACAAAGAAGGACACAACATAATGATCAAGGGATCGATCCAAGAAGAAGATATAACAATTGTAAATATTTATGCACCAAACATAGGAGCACCTCAATACATAAGGCAAATACTAACAGCCATAAAAGGAGAAATCGACAGTAACACACTCATAGTAGGGGACTTTAACACCCCACTTTCACCAATGGACAGATCATCCAAAATGAAAATAAATAAGGAAACACAAGCTTTAAATGATACATTAAACAAGATGGACTTAATTGATATTTATAGGACATTCCATCCAAAAACAACAGAATACACATTTTTCTCAAGTGCTCATGGAACATTCTCCAGGAGAGATCATATCTTGGGTCACAAATCAAGCCTTGGTAAATTTAAGAAAATTGAAATTGTATCAAGTATCTTTTCCGACCACAATGCTATGAGACTAGATATCAATTACAGGAAACGATCTGTAAAAAATACAAACACATGGAAGCTAAACAATACACTACTTAATAACGAAGTGATCACTGAAGAAATCAAAGAGGAAATTAAAAACTACCTAGAAACAAACGACAATGGAGACACGACAACCCAAAACCTATGGGATGCAGCAAAAGCAGTTCTAAGAGGGAAGTTTATAGCAATACAATCCCACCTTAAGAAAGAGGAAACATCTCGAATAAACAACCTAACCTTGCACCTAAAGCAATTAGAGAAAGAAGAACAAAAACATCCCAAAGTTAGCAGAAGGAAAGAAATCATAAAAATCAGATCAGAAATAAATGAAAAAGAAATGAAGGAAACGATAGCAAAGATCAATAAAACTAAAAGCTGGTTCTTTGAGAAGATAAACAAAATTGATAAACCTTTAGCCAGACTCATCAAGAAAGAAAGGGAGAAGACTCAACTCAATAGAATTAGAAATGAAAAAGGAGAAGTAACAACTGACACTGCAGAAATACAAAAGATCATGAGAGATTACTACAAGCAACTCTATGCCAATAAAATGGACAACCTGGAAGAAATGGACCAATTCTTAGAAATGCACAACCTGCCAAGACTGAATCAGGAAGAAATAGAAAATATGAACAGACCAATCACAAGCACTGAAATTGAAACTGTGATAAAAAATCTTCCAACAAACAAAAGCCCAGGAACAGATGGCTTCACAGGCGAATTCTATCAAGCATTTAGAGAAGAGCTAACACCTATCCTTCTGAAACTCTTCCAAAATATAGCAGAGGGAGGAACACTCCCAAACTCATTCTACGAGGCCACCATCACCTTGATACCAAAACCAGGCAAGGATGTCACAAAGAAAGAAAACTACAGGCCAATATCACTGATGAACATAGATGCAAAAATCCTCAACAAAATACTAGCAAACAGAATCCAACAGCACATTAAAAGGATCATACACCATGATCAAGTGGGGTTTATTCCAGGAATGCAAGGATTCTTCAATATACGCAAATCAATCAACGTGATACACCATATTAACAAATTGAAGGAGAAAAACCATATGATCATCTCAATAGATGCAGAGAAAGCTTTCGACAAAATTCAACACCCATTTATGATAAAAACCCTCCAGAAAGTAGGCATAGAGGGAACTTTCCTCAACATAATAAAGGCCATATATGACAAACCCACAGCCAGCATCGTCCTCAATGGTGAAAAACTGAAACCATTTCCACTAAGATCAGGAACAAGACAAGGTTGCCCATTTTCACCACTCTTATTCAACCTAGTTTTGGAAGTTTTAGCCACAGCAATCAGAGAAGAAAAGGAAATAAAAGGAATCCAAATTGGAAAAGAAGAAGTAAAGCTGTCACTGTTTGAAGATGACATGATACTATACATAGAGAATCCTAAAGATGCTACCAGAAAACTACTAGAGTTAATCAATGAATTTGGTAAAGTTGCAGGATACAAAATTAATGCACAGAAATCTCTGGCATTCCTATATACTGATGATGAAAAATCTGAAAGTGAAATCAAAGAAACACTCCCATTTACCATTGCAACAAAAAGAATAAAATATCTAGGAATAAACCTACCTAAGGAGACAAAAGACCTGTATGCAGAAAATTATAAGACACTGATGAAAGAAATTAAAGATGATACAAATAGATGGAGAGATGTACCATGTTCTTGGATTGGAAGAATCAACATTGTGAAAATGACTCTACTACCCAAAGCAATCTACAGGTTCAATGCAATCCCTATCAAACTACCACTGGCATTTTTCACAGAACTAGAACAAAAAATTTCACAATTTGTATGGAAACACAAAAGACCCCGAATAGCCAAAGCAATCTTGAGAACGAAAAATGGAGCTGGAGGAATCAGGCTCCCTGACTTCAGACTATACTACAAAGCTACAGTAATCAAGACAGTATGGTACTGGCACAAAAACAGAAAGATAGATCAATGGAACAGGATAGAAAGCCCAGAGTTAAACCCACGGACATATGGTCACCTTATCTTTGATAAAGGAGGCAGGAATGTACAGTGGAGAAAGAAGAGTCTCTTCCATAAGTGGTGCTGGGAAAACTGGATAGGGACATGTAAAAGTATGAGATTAGATCACTCCCTAACACCATACACAAAAATAAGCTCAAAATGGATTAAAGACCTAAATGTAAGGCCAGACACTATCAAACTCTTAGAGGAAAACATAGGCAGAACACTCTATGACATAAATCACAGCAAGATCCTTTTTGACCCACCTCCTAGAGAAATGGAAATAAAGACAAAAATAAACACATGGGACCTAATGAAATTTAAAGCTTTTGCACAGCAAAGAAAACCATAAACAAGACCAAAAGACAACCCTCAGAATGGGAGAAAATATTTGCAAATGAAGCAACTGACAAAGGATTAATCTCCAAAATTTATAAGCAGCTCATGCAGCTCAATAACAAAAAAACAAACAACCCAATCCAAAAATGGGCAGAAGACCTAAATAGACATTTCTCCACAGAAGATATACAGACTGCCAACAAACACATGAAAGGATGCTCAACATCTTTACTCATTAGAGAAATGCAAATCAAAACTACAATGAGATATCATCTCACACCAGTCAGAATGGCCATCATCAAAAAATCTAGAAACAATAAATGCTGGAGAGGGTGTGGAAAAAAGGGTACACTCTTGCACTGCTGGTGGGAATGTGAATTGGTACAGCCGCTATGGAGAACGGTATGGAGGTTCCTTAAAAAAACTACAAATAGAACTACCATATGACCCAGCAATCCCACTACTGGGCATATACCCTGAGAAAACCATAATTCAAAAAGAGACATGTAGCAAAATGTTCATAGCAGCCCTATTTACAATAGCCCGGAGATGGAAACAACCTAAGTGTCCATCATCGGATGAATGGATAAAGAAGATGTGGCACATATATACAATGGAATATTACTCAGCCATAAAAAGAAATGAAATTGAGCTATTTGTAATGAGGTGGATAGACCTAGAGTCTGTCATACAGAGTGAAGTAAGTCAGAAAGAGAAAGACAAATACTGTATGCTAACACATATATATGGAATTTAAGAAAAAATAATGTCATGAAGAACATAGGGGTAAGACAGGAATAAAGACACAGACCTACTAGAAAATGGACTTGAGGATATGGGGAGGGGGAAGGGTAAGCTGTGACAAATTGAAAGAGCGGCATGGACATATATACACTACCAAACGTGAGGTAGATAGCTAGTGGGAAGCAGCCGCATAGCACAGGGAGATCAGCTCGGTACTTTGTGAGCGCCTGGAGGGGTGGGATAGGGAGGGTGGGAGGGAGACGCAAAAGGGAGGGGATATGGAAACATATGTATATGTATAACTGATTAAATTTGTTATAAAGCAAAAAAATAAAATAAAATAAAATTAAAAAAAAATAGAAATAAATTTAAAAAAATATAAATAAATAAATAACATTTAATAAAATAAAACAGAAAAAAGTATTTCCCTTCACATAGACGTCTTTATATTAATGCATTACTTCCATGTTTATATCTCCAAATTAAAAAAAGAGGAATAAATAAAATGTAACTTGAACCAAAAAGAAAAAAAGAAAAAAAAAAAAAAAAAACAGAACCCACCAGTTATACAGAGGAAAATCGTATCAGGGCACTTGCTCCAGTGGTAAAAAATTCTTAAGTTGGTCAGAGGTGGGAAATCGTCTCCCATGCAGTCAGCAGTGCTCCCCCACACAAGGAGCATCCTCATTGCAAAGCTGGGGAATGTGTCGAGGCGTCTGTGAGTAAATGTGAGCTGAGCCCCAGTCCTGCTGCAGCTGAACTCTTCCCACCCTTTCCAGGTAAAACACCTGAATATGTACAAGCACTTGCAAGCCTAGAGGAAAGGCTGTGGAGCCACACTAGCGAGAGCACGCAGGCCGACTTGGTGCCTGCAGGCCAGCCAGGATGGTCCTGGCCCCAGATGCTCTTCTGGAATCTTTCCATTTCCCTGCCTGAGATACCCCTCCTGCCACGGCCCCCACTGCTTTTTTACTTCCTCACCTCTGCCTGGGGAGAAATTCCAGTGGCAGGTATGGGTGACACACCCTCTTCTTTAGCAGGTGGCAGCCTGGCAACTCCTGCAGAAAATCCAGCAGAGCCCCACTCACACTGGGCCACCCACAAAGCCACGGCCCCTCACTCCCTCCCACCACCCCAGCTCCGACACTGCTGACGGGGCAGAGAATATGGCGTCAGGCACAGCTACAGGGGCTCTTGCTGACTGGAGAGGTGTTTATATTGACCTCAACCCAGGCACACCTGTGGGGTGGGGGCTGGCAGGCAGTGTCAGGCTGCCCAAATCAGCCAATCCTCACCCCTCAGGGGCTCACAGTTGCAGAAAATGAACCTTGCTAAACGGGTCGGTCCCAAGGAACAGGTGTGGGCTCTTGAGAGTCAGGCTAGACAAGGGGCTGCAGCTGCGGCTTGTTTTCTTATTTTATCTGGTCCATGAGTGGAAAACAACTTCAAGAAGACCCTATCCTAATGAGAGGAACCCAGGAGTCAGGGAGAGGAGTGATGGTGGGTGGAGACAGAGGCCTGGTGCCCTGGCTGCAGTGGAAGTGTCTGGAAGACCAGGCAGAGAGAGGCTGCACAGAGTGATAGCCAGGGTCACAGACCTGTCAGAGCTGCTGTTTGTTAGTTCAAGTCCTGCTCTGAGGTGTTCTGTGTCAGCTGTGAGCGACAGGTGAGCTGGGGGTTCTCTGCAAGGTGGGCTATGTGCACAGTTCCTGTGTGTCCAGCCCTGCTGGGGTACCTGCCCAGGGGAGTTCTGTATCCTGGGAAGGGCCTGACTATGAGAGCCCCATGGGCTGCTGGGTAGCTGCACAGGTGAGCTCCATACCCTGGGAGGGACTTGAACACGAGAGCCCCGTGGGCTGTGGGGTGCGGGATGCAGCCCAGGTGAGCTCCATATCCTGGGATTTGCCTGATCAATAGAGCCCCATGGGCTGCTGGAGACCTGGTAAAGGATATCAGGACAGTCAGTGAAGCCACCGAGGATATACATCCAGTAGCTCCTATTTCCTACACCCTGCTGCTCATTCTACCATCCACCAGGCCATGGCATTCTGTATTACACTTCAATGATGCCTTCTTCTGTATTCCATTCATCTCAGAGTCACAAGAATTTTTGGCTTGTGAGTGGCAGGACACAACATGCAACAAAACCAATAATGCTGGGCCGTCCTGCCCCAATGGTTCAAAAATCCCCACACCATCATTGGGGAAATGTCCTCTAAAGACCTAAAAGTTCTACCTATGTAAAAGGGAACCCTCCTTCAATATGCAGATGACATTCTGATCGCCAGGCCTACTAAAGATGCCTCTGAACTACCTAGCCAAGAAAGGATAGAAGGTGTCCAAGAAAAAGGCTCAAATATCCCAGGCTCAGGTGACATGCCTGGGCTTCATTCTCACAGATATTCGGAGAAACGCATCCCAGGATAGGGAAGAAGCCATTTGCAGCCTTACCTCTTCTAAAACTAGAAGACAGCTTAGGGGTTCCTGGGGAGGCCAAGGTTTTCTGCATCTGGATCCCTAACTACAGTCTAATAGCTGGGCCTCTACATGAAACACTGACACGAAAAGATGATGATCCTTTTGAATAGAATCCAGAAGCAGCCTTTCAAGAATGGAAAGAGCAGTCAATTCAGATCCTTGCCCAGGAAATCACTAATTTAGATAAACCCTTTGACCTTTACATACCCGGTCAAAGGTTAATCGCCCTTGGAGCCTTAGTGCAAAAACAGGGACCACTTGAAATGGAGCAACACAAGAATGCCCTTCAGGTATGATAAACTATGGTCACCAAGGGCTTTGCCCACCGACTCATCAGGCCAGGATACTGGGGTATCTAAAAAGCAAGAAATCAGCAGCCCACAAGGCCAGCTCCCTCCTAAGGGAAAAGGACCCACGTGGTGATCCTAACCACTCATCATGCCCTGAAGTTGCAGGGGTCGCTCTGTGGACACACTGACCTCGAGTGAGGAGGCCTTCCAACTCCAACCTCCAGAGAGACAAATGGGGGCATTGGGCCCCCAAGATGACTTCTGTGACCATCACTTGACCTGGAGTTTCTCTCAGAAAACAAGAAGACTGTGCCCCGAAAGAGCAGACTACTGCTTGCAGAACTTACTGCACCCAGAGGGGAGATAATAAGCTTGGCGGGGGAAAAGTATATCACGCTTTCACCATAGTAAACCCTACAGACACCACGGTGATGGTGGCCAATATGACTGGCTGGACTGCTGGCTACTTCTAAAGGCCGTTGACTCAGTGGACGTCATGGTCCTGTATCACCACTGACACTGGACTGTCTGGGAGTTACGCGGGCAGGGCTCTGACACATGGTGCTGTTTGTACATTAATTCAGGGACCTAATTAAAGAAAGCACAGACTAATGGTCAGAGCATCTAGGCTGGCAAAAACCGTCAGCCTAAGGTCACCGAACAAATGTGCGGTGGGGTGAAACCTGCCACCATAGCATCGCTGCGCACCTCTTTCCTGGACCCTTAAAGGTCATTAGAATCTATAACACTTCCACTGCTGGTGCTCAGGCGGACGAGAAGTGAGGCAGGAGGATTTGGAACAATCAACCTCACCTGGAGGCTGGTGGGGAGACGTTTTGCCCCTCACCCCAGGTATCAGGGCTCCCACCACAGCATGAAACAGTTACAAAAGAGGTGTCTGCACCCTCAACACCCCAAGAATGAGGAACGGAACAAAAGCAGAGGAGGTGTTCATCTCTGGCAACGTTCATTAAAAATTCCTGGGAGATAAAAAGAGATTCTGGGCAATAAAATAAAGTCTAACCTGTTTTTCCTTTGTGCTTTGTCTAATTTCACGTGCTCCTAGGGTTCTGCATGCAGAGGTCCCACACCCGGCACTTCAGACCCGATTTCCTAGTGCAGAATGGCTGGGTCGACACCTCAGCTAGCGGAGTCCGATGCAGACTCCACGGCATAGAGCCTGGGCTGCAGCCAACCCAGCCCTCGAGAGCTCCATCCCCTAACTCCCACTGACGCTGCCGGGATCACTACACAGCAGCCCAGCCCACAGCCCGTGGGGGAGTGCACGCTCTCACCTCTCCATTCGGTTTTCAAAATAATGTTTCCTTTGCTTCTGAACCAAACTCAGTCTTGATCTCTTGGCTCCAATGACACTGGGCTCGGGGACTCCTGTTGGGGTCCACTCTGGAGGATCAGTAACAGAAATTGAGAACATTGTAACTTCAATGAACAGATGTGTGAGCCAAACTGTAGTTAACATAGAGCAGTGTATAATGCTCGGGTAAAATAAGATTTTTCTAAGACTTACATTTGATAATTCCATCACTTTACTACAGGCAAGTTCAGTGCAGACGCCTGTCTTATTTGTCAGGTCAACATTAGAGAAATGAAGTGATTTATTTCCATGGTTGTACATCGAATACTCTTGGCTGAAACTTCAATCTTGTTTTGAATGCTTTTCCATTGAAAAGGATACCTCTCTTTCAGCTCCCCCATTCCTGAGCAGTATAAAATCTTATAATTTATTATTACCAAAGGGGAAAGGTAGGAAAAGGGATAAATTAACAGTTTGGGATTAACACATACACACTGCTATGTATAAAATAGATCATCAACAAGGAATTACTGTTTAGCACAGGGAACTACACTGAATATTTTGCAATAACCTATAAGGGGAAATAATCTGAAAAATAATCGATATTTTTACTGACATCATCTATCAATGACAGATAAAATGTAACCTAAGCAAGGCCGATGGTGAGCGCTTCTGAACCTGAAGATTTCAGTCATCTAAAGTTTGGCTTTGCCTATTTCCCAAGGCCCTTAATGGACATACGTGTAGCCGTAGCTTAAAAATTCCCCAGTTTGGGGTTCGGGGAGGCACTGATTTGGAAAAAATCCCTGGTGTTCTCCTTACATGCACGGGACCCTTCCTACAGCTAAAACATGCCTGTCACACCTAGAGGATGGTACACCGTTTGATCGGAAAGAGTTTGGCAAAGGCACCTCATCTCCTCATCGCCTGGTGCACGGGTTCACCCCTCCAGCATCTTCCCTGACAATCTCCTCACTTGGGGATATCAGAACCGTCAACATCCTGTTGCACACAGTTTGGAATTTGTCCAGAGGATGAAGCAGAAGGATGAGAAAAATTTAGAGACAAGTCTTAGTTGTTCGGACAGGCAAATGCCACTCTAATTTCTTATCTGGAAGACAAATTCATCAAAGGCTAGAATTGCCCATGGAAAGAGAATAGGGCTCGAGGAAATCCCGCTGTTTTGTGTCCAGTTTCCAAAAACACAAGTTGAAAAATGGAACTCGGGGGCACTAAAATTCATGAAACTGCAGAGTTGAAAATATCTATTGTCGAAGAATGTCTTGAGGTAAGTCACACAAAAGGACTTGTAAGCAAGTGAGAGTGGCAGGAAACAGATTTGAAGAGGTAGAAAGGACTCCCCATTAAAGCACAAGAAAAGGGGCTGAACATCGCCAATGATGCAGTTGGCTCAAAAGGGCGTATGCATTTTTTTCTGAATATATTCAAGTAAAGGCCATACACACTTTTTATCCAACCAAACCGGTGGGCACTGGAAATCAATACTACAAAATGTATCACTTCACATCAGTCAGAAGGGCCATCCACATAAAGTGTAAACACCAGAAATGCAGGACAGGGTGAGGAGAAAAGGGAGCCCTGTGAGGCTGATAGTGGAAATGTAATTTGCCAACGGCCACTCTGGAGAAGTGTATTGTGTTTGCTAAAACATCTGAAAACTGAGCTACAGAGCATAGGGCACTTGCACTCATGGGCGTATACCTTGGGAAAAACAAAAAATGACAGAAAAAAGGCACCCCAACGTTTACCACCTCTCTGTTAAAAAGGGCCTCCACTTGGATATAACCTAAATGTCCCTGGAAGGATAAAATGGATAAAAGAGATGGGGTACTTATGTAGAGTGGAATATTACTCATCCAGAAATCAATGAAATAAGGCCAGTTGGAACAACTCTGGAGGAGTTACATATGATCATTCTAAGTGACACATGTCAGAAAGAAAAAGACACATATCATAAGATGTCACTTAAAGGTGGAATCAAAAATGGCTACACATGAAATAAACTACAAAACAGAAACATAGTCAAATATGTAGAAAATAGACATAAGGCTGCTAAATGGAAAAACTGGGGAATGGTGAGGTATTATCCAGGAGGTTGAAATTAGCAAAGATACCATTCCAAGTATCGAATTGAATAACTGGCAAGGCCTACACGGTACCTCAAAGAACTGCACTCAGTCCACTGAAGTCACTGGAAAATAATACATATGACTCGTAAGCATCTGAGAAAGAATTTATTGTTGTCTCACAGTACATGAATCAAGTGGATGTACAGCAGCAAAAAACAGAGCTTTGAAAATCAGCTGTAACCAATATAAAAATAAGTTTAAAAATATTTATAAAAACAGTGAGACAGACAAAAATTCTTACAACTTTTGTTGAAGGGTTACGATGTAACATGGATTGAACACATGTAGACCCACAGCAGGATGATATATAAGGCTGGAAGCTATTCACGCTAAGACATGTTAGAGAGGCTGGGTGAGGAAATGCAGACCTTTTAAAGTAATACTGCCTGGTACCCATTCCATGGGTCCGAAATCTGCACTTTCAAGGGAATCTTCTGACAGGGAAAACATGCCTGGGAAACCGAGATGAATGTACACCGTGTGCTCAGGAAAGGTGTCTAAAATGCACCTCATTTTTGATCTCCTGGTGCTGGGGTTCGCCATTCCAGCCACATTACTAACAATCTCCCCACTTGGAGAATCAACACCTTTAACCTCCTGTTTCACACAGTTTGCAAATTTTGCAGAGGATAAATGGGAAGAGGAGGAACCAATGAGAGATTAGCTGTAGGAGTTTTGACAGGCACATGTCACTCTAATTTTCCATTAGGAAGAAGAATTAACCAAAGGCTCAGCCTGCCTCCCCAGAACCAGAATAGGGCCAGAATTAATCCAATGGTTTGGCGGCCAGCTCACAAAAAAGGCGAGGTGCAAAATGGAGCTCAGGAGCAGACAATTCAAAGACCTGCAAAGATATAAATGATAACCAACGTCCAAAAATATATTCAGGTAAGGCAACGAAGAGGTTCTGAATGAGAGGCAGAATTGCAGGAAACATTTTTCAAAAGGTAGATTGTACTCACATTTAAAGCATATGAAAAGCAGCAGAATTTCTAAAATGATGCAGTTGGGCAAAAGGGTGTATGCGTTTTTTTCGTGAATATCTTCATGAAAAAAACACATACAGAGTTTTTGGCCAACCAAGCAAGAGGGAAATGCAAATCCGCACAATAAAGAAGTCTCAATTTCCACTGCTCAGAAAGGGCATCCAAAAATGTGTACAAATCAAAAATGCAGGAGAGGCCATGGAAAACAGGGAGACTAGTCACGCTGATGGGTGTGGTATAAATATCCAAGAGCTACTCTGAAGAAGTATATGCTGTTACCTAAAATATCTAAAATACAAAGCCCCCGAGCAAAGGGGACTTCAACTCATGGACATATGACTTGGGAAGATTAAATATCAACAAGACACAGGCACCCAAAAATTTAGGGCTGCTCTGCATACAAGAACCTCAACTTTGGTACACCTAAAGTATCCCAGGAAAAAGAAATGCATAAAGCACTTGTGGTAATTTTGTACAACGGAATATCACTCAGATGTGAAATCAATGTCATAAGGCCAGTAGCAGCATAATGAGAGGATTTAGGTATGATGATTCTAAGGGAAATTAGTCCCACAGAAAAAGAATCTTATCATAAGATATCACTTACAGAGGGGATGTCAACATCACAACACATGAACTGAATTAGGAAAGAGAGCAGCATCTCACATTTAGAAAACACTCTTATGCCTCCTTAAGGGGAAAGGAGAGGTGGGATGATGCATAAAACCACAGTTTGATATTAGCACAGGTACCATTCCATAAACCAAATACAGAATAGAAAAGACCTACACCTTCCTCAGTGAACGGGACTCAAAACCCCTATTCCCCACAGAGGAATATATCTGATTAGTAAGAATCTTAAAACCTATGTATTGATATTCCTCTGTAAGGGAATCAAGTGTGTCTAGACCGGCATAAACACGTCAGTGAAAATCAGCTCAACCCCATTATAAAAATGAATTTCAAAAACAAAACAAAAAACAGCGAAATTCTTACACAATTCCTTCAGGGGTTCTAATGAAACCTAGAATGACCCTATCTGCAAAGACAGCTGGATGAGACATAAGGCTGGACACTTGGGACTGAGAGGACTGGTGAGATTGGGAGAGAAAATGCAGACCCTTTAAAGTAGTAATGCATGCCACCATTCCATGGGTCCCAAATTTCCAGGTAGAAGGGAATATCACTACAGTTATAACATGTATGGGAAACCTAGAGAATGGACACCCTGTGATGGGGAAAGGTTTGTGAAAGTCTCCTACTTTTTCCTCTCCTTGTGCTACAGTTTGGCTTTCCAACAACTTTACTATCTATCTCCCAACTTAGGAGTGTCATCCCCTATAACCTCCTGGTTGTCACAGTTTGCTAATTGTGCAGAGGATGAAAGGGAAGAGGGAGAACAAATCAGAGAGTAGATGTAGGCCTTTGGACGGACACATGTCTCTCTAAATTCCCGTCAGGAAGAAGAATTAAGCAAAGCCTCAGCCACCCACAGGGAACCAGTATAGCCACCCCTGGAACCAGTATAGGTCCTGAAGCAAAATTGTGGATTTGCGGTCAGCTCCCAAAAATGGGATTTGAAAATTGGAGCTCAGGGGCAAAGCAAATCAAAAACCTGCAGAGTTATAAAGGACTACTCTCTTCCAAAAATCTGTTGAGGGAAGGCAACAAAGCGGACTTGAAAATGAGGCAGAATTGCACAAAACATATTTCAAGAGGTAAATTGGAATCGCCTTTAAAGCACAGGAAAGGCATCACAACTTCGAGAATGATGCACTTGGCCAAAAACAGCATATGACTTTTCTCCTGAATATATTCAGGAGAAAAGGCATAGGCCCTTTTTGGCCAATCAAGCAAGCGTGCAATGCAAATCCACACTACAAAGAATTGTCATTTCCCACCGGTCCAAAAGGACATCCGAAAATCTGTAAAAACCCGAAAGGCAAGATAGAGATGACAAGGGCATAAAGCAATATGAT
This sequence comes from Mesoplodon mirus, assembly GCF_964341445.2. Taxonomy (NCBI): domain Eukaryota; kingdom Metazoa; phylum Chordata; class Mammalia; order Artiodactyla; family Ziphiidae; genus Mesoplodon; species Mesoplodon mirus. The sequence goes on along the minus strand of NW_028295627.1, from coordinate 185,642 downwards.
CCCAAGGGTCATGGAGGATTGTGATGACAAGCGCATGGAGCATTGTGATGACAAGATTATGTATCATTTTGCCGTCAAAGGCATTGTGAAGACAAGGTTCATGGAGCACTGTGCTGACAAGCGTCATGGAGCATTGGGATGACAAGGGCATTGAACATTGGGATGAGAAGGTCATTGAGCGTTCTGATGACATGCATCATGGAGCTTTGTGATGACAAGGGCATGGAGCATTGTGATTACAGGGGTCTTGGAGCACTGTGATGACAAGGGCATTGGACATTGGGATGAGAATGTCATGGAGCGTTCTGATGACATGCATCATGGATCTTTGTGATGACAAGGGCATGGAGCATTGTGATTACAGCGGTCGAGGAGCACTGTGAGGAAAAGTGTATGTAACATTGTGATGAAAAAGGCATGGAGCCTTGTCATGACAGGGTTCAAAGAGCATACTGATGACAAGTGTCAGGGACCATTGTGATGACAAGGGTATTGAGCATTGTGATGACAAATGTCATGGAGCATTGTGATTTGAAGACCATGGATAATTGTGATGACGAGCGTTATCGGGAGCTGTGATGATAAGTGTTAGGGAATATTGTGATCACAAGGATTTGGAGCATTGTGATGACAGAGGTCATAGAGCATTTTGATTTCATTGTGATGACAATAGCATGAAGCATTATGATGATGCACATTGGTGCATTGTGATGACAGCGTTCATGGAGCATTGAGATGAAAAGGGGCATGGAGCATTATGATTACAGGAGTCTTGGATCATTGTGATGAAAAGGGCATGGAACATTGGTCTGAAATATTTCATGGATTATTGTGATGAGAGGGGGCAAGGAGCATTTTGATAACAAGGGTACGAAACACTGTGATACATGGTTCATGGAGGATTGTAATGACAAGTGCATGGAGCATTGTGAGAAGAATGGCATTGAGCATTGTGATGAAAAGCATCATGGATCCTGTGATGACAAGGGCTTGGAACAATGTGATGAGATGTTTTTAGAGCATTGTGATGACAATGGCATGGAGCATTGTGATGCCAAGTGTCATGGAGTTTTTTGATGACAAAGGTCACGGAGCATTTTGATGACAAGGGTGTGGTGCATTCTCTTGTGAAGGGCAGGGAGCATTGTGATGACACGGTCATGGAGCAATTTGATGAAAAGTGTCATGGAATATTTTGATGACACGGGTTATGGAACATTGTGATGTCAGGAGTCATGGAACATTTTCATGATGGTGTTGTGGACCATTGTGATGACAGGGGAGTGGGTGTATTGTGATGACTAGTGAGGGAACATTTTGATATCATTCGTGAGAGAGCATTTTGATAAGAAGTGCATGGAGCATTGTGATGACAAGTTTTATGGAGCATTGTGAGGACAAGGTTGTTGAGCATTGTGATGACAAGCACAAGGCGCATTGTGATGACATGGGTCAAGGAGCACTGTGCTGACAAAGGCATGGAGCATTGTGATGACAAGGGTCAACGAGCATTTTGATGAAAATGTCATGGAGCATTTTGGTGACAAATGTCACAGAACCGTGTGATGACGAGGGCATGGACCATTGTGATGACAAAGGTCATGAAGCATTGTGATTACTGGAGTCACGGAGCATTGTGATGACAGGGGTCATAGAGCATTGTGATGAAAAGGCAATGAGCATTGTGATGACAGGGGCATGGAGCATTGGCCTGACATGTTTCATGGATTATTGTGATGACAGTGGGCATAGTGCAATGTGATGACAAAGGCATGGAGCATTGTGATGAGAAGGTCATGGAGTATTTTGAAGACAGGTCTCAGGGAGCATTGTGATGACATATGTCATGGTCCATTGCGCTGACAATGGAATGGAACTTTGTGATGCCAAGTGTCATGGAGGATTGTGATGACAAATGTAATGGAGCATTTTGATGACAAGGGCTTGGAGCATTGTGATGACAAGGGACATGGGGCATTGTGATGACAAGGGCATGGAGCATTGTGATGACAAGGGACATTGAGAATTTTTATGACAAGTTCATGAAACATTGTGATGAGAAGCACATGGAGCTCTCTAAGACAGGGGTCATGGAGCATTGCGATGACAAGTGCATAGAGAATTGTGATGACAAATCATGTAACATGGTGATGAGAAGTGTCATGGAGCATAGCGATGCCAAGAACGAGGAGAATTGTGATGACAGTGGACATGGAGCATTGTGATGACCAATGCATGGAGAATTGTGATGGCAAGACCGTGGAGCATTGTGATGAAAAAACCGTGGATAATTGTGATGACAAGCGTCATGGAGCACTGTAATGACAAGGGGAATGGAGCATTGTGATGACAGTGGCCATGGAGCATTGTGATGACAAGGGTCATGGAGCATTTGGATGACAAGGGCGTGGAGCATTGTGATGAGAAGACCATGGATAATTGTGATGACGAGAGTCATGGAGCACAGTAATGACAAGGGGTATGGAGCATTGTGATGACAGTGGCCATGGAGAATTATGATGACAAGGGTCATGGAGTATTCTGATGACAAGCTTGTGGAGTATTGTGACGACAATGGCATGGAGAATTGTGATGAAAAGGGCATGGAGCATTGTGATGAAAAAGGCATGAAGCCATTTCATGATAGGTTTCAAGGAGCATTCTGATGACAAGTGTCAGGGAACATTGTGATGACAAGTGTATTGAGAATTGTGATGAAAAAATTCATGGAGCATTTTGACGAAAAGGGCATAGAGTATTGTGATGACAGGCATCATGGAGCATTGTGATGACAAGTGTTATGGAACATTGTGATCACAATTATTTGGAGCATTGTGATGAAAGAAGTCATGGATCATTTTGTTGTCAAGGAGCATGGAGCATTGCGATGACAAGGGCATGAAGCAATGTGATCCCAAGGTTCATGGAGGATTGTGATGACAATGGTAAGGGAGTATTGTGATGACAAGCAAATGGAGCATTTTGATGACAAGGTCATGTAGCCTTTTGCTGACACAGGCATGGAGCATTGTGATGATACGGGTCATAGAGCACTGTGATGGGAAGCATCACGGATCATTGTGATTGCAGGGGTCATGGAGCATTGGGATGGCAAGTACATGGATCATTGTGATGACAAGTGTCATGGAGCATTGGGCTGAAAATGTTCATGGAGCATTGTGATGACTAGGGAATGGAGCATTGTGATGACAAGAGTCCCAGATCACTGTGTTGTCAGGGGTCATGGAGCGTTGTGATGTCAGTGGTCATGGAGCATTGTGATGATAGGGATCATGAAGCATTGTGATGAGAAGTTCCTGGAGAATTGGACTGAAAATGTTCAGGAAGTATTGTGAGGACAGGGGTCATGGAGCATTGTGATGACAAGGGAATGGAGCACTGTGATGAAAAGTTCCTGGAGCATTGTGATGAGAAGACCATGGAGCCTTGTAATAACAAGTCTCATGGAGCATTCTCATGAAAAGGGACATGGAGTATTGTGATTAGAGGGGTCTTGGAGCATTGTGATGACAAGGGCATGGAGCATTGTGATTACTGGTGTCTTGGAGCACTGTGATGAAATTGGCATGGATCATTGTTATGAAAATGGTATAGAGCCTTGTCATGACAGTGTTCCAGGAGCATACTGATGACAAGTGTCAGGGAGCATTGTGATGACAAGTGTATAGAGCATTTTGATGACAAAGGTCATGGAGCACTGTGATGAGAAGACCATAGATAACTGTGATGATGAGCGTCATGGGGCGTTGTGATGAAAAGGGTTATGGAACATTGTGATCACAAGGATTTGGAGCATTGTGATGAGATAGATCATCGAATATTTTGATTTAATTGTGATGACAATAGCCTGAAGCATTATGATGATGGGCATGGTGCATTTTGATGACAGGGTTCATGGAGCATTGAGATGCAAAGGGGCATGGAGCATTGTGATTAGAGGGTTCATGGAGCATTGTGATGACAATGGTATGGAGCATTGAGATGCCAAGGGTCATGGAGCTCTGTGATGACAAAGGTCATGGAGCATTTTGATGACAAGGGCGTGGTACATTGTGATGAGAATGGCAGGGAGCATTGTGATGACAGGGTCATAGAGCAATTTGATGAAAAGGGTCATGGAATATTTTGATGACAGGTGTTATGGAACATTGTGATGTCAGGGGTCATGGAGCATTTTGATGAAAAGGATCATGGAGAATTATGATGACAGGGGTTATGGAACATTGTGTTGTCAGGGGTCAATGAGCATTTTGATAAAAGTGTTATGGAGCATTTTGATGACAGGGGTTATGGAACATTGTGATGTCAGGGGTCATCGAACTTTGTGATGATATGTGCATGTAGCATTGCAAAGACAAAAGTCATGGAACATTGTGATGACATGGGTGAGGGAGTATTGTGATGAACAGTGCTGTAACATTGTGATATCATTGGTGAGAAAGCATTTTGATGAGAAGTGCATGGAGAATTGTGATGACAAGTTTTATGGAGCATTGTGGTCACAAGATTGTGGAGCACTGTGATGAGAAGTGCAGGGTGCATTGTGATGACATGGGTCATGGAGCATTGTGCTGACAAGCGCATGGAGCATTGTGATGACAAGTGTCATGGAGCATTGTGCTGAGAAAGGCATAGAGCATTGTGATGACAAGGGGCAAAGAGCATTGTGATGAAAAGTTCATGGAGCATTGTGGTTAAATATGTCACAGAGACTACTGATGACGAGGGCATGGACCATTGTGATGACAAAGGTCATGAAGCATTGTGATGAATGGAGGCATGGAGCATTGTGATGACAGGGGTCATGGAGCATTGTGATAACAAGGGCATGGAGCATTGTGATGACAAGGGAATGGAGCACTGGTCTATATAAGTTTCATGGATATTTGTGATGACTGTTGGAATGGCGCATTGTGATTTCAAGGGCATGGAGCATTGTGATGACCAGGTGATGCAGTATTTTGAAGACAGTTGTCAGGGAACATTGTGATGACATATGTAATGGCCCATAGTGATGACAATGGCATGGAGCATTTTGATGCCATGTGTCATGGATGATTCTGATGACAAAAGTAATGGGGCATTGTGATGACAATGGCTTGGAACATTGAGATGACAAGGGTCAGGGAGCATTGTGTTGACAGGTGCATGGAGAATGTGATGAAAAGGGTCATGGAGTATTCTGATGACAAGCTTGTGGAGTATTTTGATGACAATGGCATGGAGCATTGTAATGAAAAAGGCATGGGGCATTGTGATGACAAGTGTATTGAGAATTGTGATGACAAAGGTCATGGAGCATTGTGAGGAAAAGGGCATGGAGTATTGTGATGACAGGCATCATGGAGGGTTGTGATGCCAAGTGTTATGGAACCTTGTGATCACAAGGGTTTGGAGCATTGTGATGACAGGGGTCATGGATCATTTTGATTTCAAGGAGCATGGAGCATTTTGATGACATGGGCATGAAGCAATGTGATCCCAAGGTTCAAGGAGTACTGTGATGACAATGGTAATGGAGTATTGTGATGACAAGCAAATAGAGCATTTCAATGACAAGGTCATGTAGACTTTTGCTGACACAGGCATGGAGCATTGTGATGACAGGTGTCATGGAGCACTGTGATGACAAGCATCACGGAGCATTGTGAAAACAGGGGTCATGGAGCATTGGGATGACAAGGGCATGGATCATTGTGATGACAAGGGTCATGGAGCATTGGGCTGAAAATGTTCATGGAGTATTGTGATGACAGGGGTCATGGAGCATTTTGATGAGAAGGTCATAGAGCATTGGGCTGAATATGTATATGGAGTGTTGTGATGACAGGGATCATGGAGCATTTTGATGACAAGTTCCTGGAGCACTTTTATGAGAATACAATGGAGATTTGTGATGACAAGTCTCATGGAGCATTCCGATGAAAATGGACATGGAGCATTGTGATTACAGGGGTCTTGGAATATTGTGATGACAAGGGCATGGAGCATTGTGAGGAGAAGGCCACGGAGCATTCTGATGACATGTGTCATTGAGTTTTGTGATGACAAGGGCATGGAGCATTGTGATTACAGGTGTCTTGGAGCATTGTGATTAAAAGGGCATGGATCATTGTGATGAAAAAGGCATGGAGACGTGTCATGACAGGGTTAATGGAGCATACTGATGACAAGTGTCAGGGAGCATTGTGATGACATGTGTATTGAGCATTGTGATGACAAAGGTCATGGAGCATTGTGATGAGAAGACCATGGATAATAGTGATGATGAGCGTCATAGGGTGTTGTGATGATAAGTGTTATGGAACATTGTGATCACAAGGGATTGGAGCATTGTGATGACAGAGGTCATGGAGCATATTTATTTAATTGTGATGACAATAGCCTGAAGCTTTTTGATGATGGGCATGGTCCATTGTGATGACAGGGTTCATGGAGCATTGAGATGAAAAGACGCATGGCGCATTTTGATTACAAGGGTCTTGGAGCATTGTGATAACAATGGCATGGAGCATTGTGGTGACAGGGCCATAGAACATTCTGATGACATGCGTCATGTACCTTTTTGATGAAAATGGCATGAAGCATTTTGATTAGATTGGTCGTGGAGCATTGTGATGACAAGTGTCATGGAGCCTTGTGATGACAATGCCGTGGAAAATTGTGATGGCAGGTGTCATGGAGCATCGTTATGACAGAGGTAAAGGAGCATTGTGATGAGAAGGGCATGGAGCATTGGTTTGAAATGTTTCATGGTTTATTGTGATGAGAGTGGGCATAGAGCATTGTGATGATAAGGGCATTGAACACTGTGATACATGGGTCATGGAGGATTGTAATGACAAGGGCATGGGGCATTGTGATGAGAAGCGCATCGAGCATTGTGATGACAAGTGTCATGGAGCTTTGTGATAACAGGGCATGGAGCAATGTGATGAGAGGTTTCATGGAGCATTGTGAAGACAATGACATGGAGCATTGTGATGCCAACTGTCATGGCGCTTTGTGATGACACAAGTCATGGAGCATTTTGATGATAAGTGCATGCTGCATTGTGATGAGAAGGGCAGGGAGTATTCTGATGACAGGGTCATGCAGCAATATGATGAAAAATGTATTGGAACATTTTGATGACAGGGGTTATTGAATATTGTGATGTCAGGGGTCATGGAACATTGTGATAATAAAGGAATGTAGCATTGTGATGACAGGGGTCATGGGACATTGTGATTACAGGGGTGAGGGAGTATTGTGAGGACTAGTGATGGAACACTGTGATATCTCTGGTGAGAGGGCATTTTGATGAGAAGTATATGGAGCATTGTGATTACAAGGTTTATGGAGCATTGCAATGACAAGTTTCTGGACCATTGTGATGAAAATTGAATGGCACATTTTGATGACAAGGGTCATGGAATATTTTTCAGACAAAGGCATGGAGCATTGTAATGACAATTGTCACGGAGCATTGTGATGAAAATGGAATAGAGCATTGTGATGAAAAAGGCATGGAGCCTTGTCATGACAGGGTTCAAGGAGCATACAGACAACAAGTGTCAGGGAGCATATTGATGACAAGTGTATTGATCTTTGTGATGACAAATGTCATGGAGCATTGTGATGAGGAGACCATGGGTAATTGTGATGACGAGCGTCATGGGGCATTCTGATGACAAGTGTTATGGAATATTGTGATCACAAGGGTTTGGAGCATTGTTATGACAGAGGTCATGGAGCATTTTGATTTCATTGTGATGACAATAGCATGAAGCATTATGATGATGGGCATGGTGCATTGTGATGACAGGTTTCATGGATCATTGAGATGAAAAGGGGAATAGAGCATTGTGATTACAGTATTCTTGGAGCACTGTGATGAGAAGGGTCATGGAGACTTGTGAAGACAAGGCCATGGAACATCGTGATGGCAGGGGTCATGGAGCATTGTTATGACATGTGTCATGGAGCTTTGTGAAGGCAAGGGCATGGAGCAATGTGATTAGGGCGTTCATGGAGCATTGTGATGACAATGACATGGAGCATTGTAATGCCAAGTGTCATGGATCTTTGTGATGACAAAAGTCATGGAGCATTTTGATGGCAAGGGCGTTGTGCATTTTGATGAGAAGGGCAGGGAGCATTCTGACGACAGAGTAAAGGAGCAATTTGATGAAAATTGTCATGGAACATTTTGATGACAGGTGTTATGGAACATTGTGATGTCAGGTGTCATCGAACATTGTGATGATAAGTGCATGTAGCATTGTGATGAGAGGAGTCATGGAACGTTGTGATGACAGGGGTGAGGGAGCATTGTGACATATAGTGAGGTAGCATTGTGATATCAGTGGTGAGAGAGAATTTTGATGAGAAGTGCATGGAGCATTATGATGACAATGTTTATGGAGCATTGTGAGGACAAGATTGTGGAGCACTGTGACGACAAGTGCATGGTGCATTGTGATGACATGTGTCATGGAGTATTGTGCTAACAAGCGCATGGAGCATTGTGATGACAAGGGTCATGGAGCATTGTGGTGAGAAAGGCATAGAGCATTGTGATGACAAGGGTCAAAGAGCATTGTGATGAAAAATTCATGGAGCAACGTGGTTAAAATGGTCACAGAGACTGTTGATGACGAGTTCATGGACCATTGTGATGACAAAGGTCATGAAGCATTGTGATGACTGGAGTCACGGAGCATTGTGATGACAGGGTTCATGGAGCATTGTGATAACAAGGGCATGGAGCATTGTGATGACCAGGTCATGCAGTACTGTGAGGACAGGTGTCAGGGAGCATTGTGATGACATATGTAATGGCCCACTGTGATGACAATGACATCGAGCATTGTGATGCCAAGTGTCATGGAGGATTCTGATGACAAAGGTAATGGAGCATTGTGATGACAATGGCTGGGAGCATTGTGCTGACCAGTGCATGGAGAATATTGATGACAAGGGTCATGGAGCATTCTAATGAGAAGCTTGTGGAGTATTTTGATGACAATGGCATGGAGCATTGTGAAGAAAACGGCATGGGGCATTGTGATGAAAAATGCATGGAGCTTTTTTGTGACAGGTTTCAAGGAGCGTTCTGACGACAAATGTCAGGGAGCATTGTGACGACAAGTGTATTGATAATTGTGATGACAAATGTCATGGAGCATTTTGGTGAAAAGGCATGGGGTATTGTGATGACAGGTGTCGGAGCATTGTGATGACATATTTCATGGTGCATTACGATGACAATGGCAGGGAGCATTGGATGCCAAATGTAATGGAGGATTGTGATGACAAATAAAATGGAGTATTTTGATGACTGGGGCTTGAAGCATTATGATGACAAGGGCCATTGAGAATTTTCAGGACAAGTCGTGAAGCATTGTGATGAAAATGTCCTGGAGCATTGTGATGAGAATTCCATGGAGCCTTGTGATGACAACTCTCATGGAGCATACTGATGAAAAACTGCATGGACTATTGTGATTACTGGGGTCTTTGAACATTGTGATGACTTGGGCATGTAGCATTGTGAGGAGAAGTCCAATGAGCATTCTGAAGACATGTGTCATTGAGCTTTGTGTTGAAAAGGGCATGGAACATTATGATTACAGCGGTCTTGGAGCATTGTGATGAAAAGGGCATGGATCACTGTGATGAAAAAGTCATGGATCCTTGTCCTGACAGGGTTCAAGGATCATACAGACAACAAGCGTCAGGGAGCATTTTGATAACAAGTGTATTGATCATTGTGATGACAATGGTCATGGAGCATTGTGATGAGAAGTCCATGGATAATTGTGGTGACGAGCGTCATGGGGCATTGTGATGACAAGTGTTATGGAATATTGTGATCACAAGGGTTTGGAGCATTGTTATGACAGAGGTCATGGAGCAATTTGATTTCATTGTGATGACAATAGCATGAAGCATTATGATGATGGGCATGGTGCAATTTGATGACAGGGTTCATGGATCATTGAGATGAAAAGGGGCACAGAGTTTTCTGATTACAGTGTTCTTGGAGCATTGTGATGAGAAGGGTCATGCAGCCTTGTGAAGACAAGGCCATGGAACATCGTGATGGCAGGGGTAATGGAGCATTGTTATGACAGGGGTAATGGAGCATTGTGATGACAAGGGTCAAAGAGCATTTTGATGAAAAGTTCATGTAGCATTGTGCTTAAAAAGGTCACAGAGACTGTTGATGACGAGGGCATGGACCATTGTGATGACAAAGGTCATGAAGCATTCCGATAACTGGAGTCACAGAGCATTGTGATGACAGAGGTCATGGAGCATTGTGATAACAAGGGCATGGAGCATTGTGATGACAAAGGCATGGAGCATTGGTCTAATAAGTTTCATGGATTATTGAGATGACAGTTGGAATGGCTCATTGTGGTGACAAGGGCATGGAGCATTGTGATGACCAGGTCCTTCAGTATTGTGAAGACTGGTGTCAGGGAGCATTGTGTTGACATTTGTAATGCCCCATTGTGATGACAATGGCATGGAGCATTGTGATGCCATGTGTCATGGAGGATTCTGATGACAAAGGTAATGGAGCATTGTGATGACAATGGCTTGGAGCATTGATATGACAAGGGTCAGTTAGCATTGTGCTGACAATTGCATGGAGAATTGTGATGACAAGGGTCATGAAGCATACTCAAGACAAGCATGTGGAGTATTTTGATGACAGTGGCGTGGATCATTGTGATGAAAACGGCATGGGGCATTGTGTTGAAAATGGCATGGAGCCTTTTCGTGAAAGGGTTCAAGGAGCATTCTGACGACAAGTGTCAGGGAGCATTGTGATGACAAGTGTATTGAGAATTGTGATGACAATGGTCATGGAGCATTGTGATGAAAAGGGCATGGAGTATTTGATGACAGGCATCATGGAGCGTTGTGATGACATGTGTTATGGAACATTTTGATCACATGTGTTTGGAGCATTGTGATGACAGAGGTCAGGGATCATTTTGATTTCAAGGAGCATGGAGCACTGTGATTACAAGGGCATGAAGCAATGTGATCCCAAGGTTCATGGAGGATTGTGATGACAATGGTAATGGAGTATTGTGATGACAAGCGCATAGAGTATTGTAATGACAAGGTCATGTAGCATATTGCTGACAAAGGCATGGAGCATTGTGATGACAGGTGTCATGGAGCACTGTGATGACAAGCGTAACGGTACATTGTGAATACAGGGGTCATGGAGCATTGCGATGACAAGGGCATGGATCATTGTGATGACAAGGGTCATGGAGCAGTGGGCTGAATATGTTCATGGAGTATTGTGATGACAGGGGTCATGGAGCATTTTGATGACAGAGGTCATGGAGAATTTTGATTTCATTGTGCTGACAATAGCCGGAAGTGTTATGAGGTTGAGCATGATGCATTGTGATGACAGGGTTCATGGAGCATTGAGATGAAAAGGGGCATGGAGCATTGTGATTACAGGAGTCTTGGAGCACTGTAATGACAAGGGCATGGAGCATTTTGATGAGAAGGCCATCGAACATTCTGATGACATGTGTCATGGAGCTTTGTGATGACAAGGGCATGGAGCATTGTGATTAAAGGGGTCTTGGAGCATTGTGATGACAAGTGTCATGGAGCTTTGTGATGACAAGGCCGTGGAACATTGTGATGGCAGGGGACATGGAGCATTGTTTTGACAGGGTTAATGGAGCATGTGATGAGAAGGGCTTGGAACATTGTGATTACAAGTTTTATGGAGCATTGCTATTACAAATTTGTGGACCATTGTGATGAAAAGCGCGTGGCACATTGTGATGACAAGGGTCATGTAGGATTTTTCTGACAAAGGCATGGAGCATTGTGATGACAAGGATTACGGAGCATTGTGATGAAAAGTTCATGGATCATTGTGGTTACAAAGGTCACAGAGCTTAGTGATGACGCGGGCATGGACAATTGTGATGACAAATGTTATGAAGCATTGTGGTGACTGGAGTCACGGAGCATTGTGATGACAGGGGTCATGGAGTACTCTGATGACAAAGGCATGGAGCATTGTGATGACAGGTGTCATGGAACAATGTGATGACAAGGGTCATGGAGCATTGTGAATACAGGTGTCAAGGAGCATTGGGATGACAATGGCATGGAGCATTGTGATGAGAAGGGCATGGAACATTGGTCTGAAATGTTTCATGGATGATTGTGATGAGAGTGTGCATGGAGCATTGTGATGAAAAGGGCACAGAACACTGTGATACGTGGGTCATGCAGGATTTTAATGACAAAGGCATGGAGCATTGGGATGAGAAGGGCAGCGAGCATTGTGATGACAAGTGTCATGGAGCTTTGTGATGACAAGTGCATTGAGCAATGTGATGAGAGTGTTCATGGAGCATTGTGATGACAAAGACATGGAGCACTGTGATGCCATGGGTCATGGATCTTTGTGATGACATGTCATGGAGCATTTTGATGACAAGGGAATGGTGCATTGTGATGAGAAGTGCAGGGAGCATTTTGATGACCGGGTCATGCAGCAATTTGATGAAAAGTGTAATGGAACATTTTGATGGCAGGTGTTATAGAACATTGTGATGTCAGGGTTCTTGGAATTTAGGGATGAAAAGGGTCATGGAGCATTTTGATGACAGGGGTTATGGAACAATTTTATGTGAGGGGTCATGGAACATAGTGATGATAAGGGGATATAGCATTGTGATGACAGGGTCATGGATCATTGTGATTACAGGGGGGATGGATTATTGTGATGACTAATGATGGAACATTCTGATATCTCTGGTAAGAGAGAATTTTGATGAGATGTGCATGGCCCATTGTGATTACAATGTTTATGGAGCATTACAATGATAAGGTTGTGGACCGTTGTGATGAAATGTGCGTGGCACATTGTGATGACAATGGTCATGGAGCATTGTTCTCACAAAGAAATGGAGCATTGTGATGACAAGGGTCACAGTGAATGGTGATGAAAAGTTCATGGAGCATTGTGGTTACAAATGTCACAGAGCCTTGAGATGACGCGTCCATGGACCATTGTGATGACAAACGTTATGAATCATTGTGATGAGTGGAGTTACGGAGCATTGTGATGACAGGGGTCATGGAGCATTGTGATGACAAGTGCAAGGAGTATTGTGATGACAGGGAATGGAGCACTGGTCTGACAAATTTCATAGATTATTGTGATGAGAGTGGGCATGGTGCATTGTGATGAGAAGGGCATGGAGCATTGTGATGAGAAAGTCATGGAGTATTGTGAAGACAGATGTAAGGGAGCATTGTGATGACATGTTTCATGGTCCATTGCGATTACAATGGCATGGAGCATTGTGATGCCAAATGTAATGGAGGATTGTGATGACAAATATAACGGAGCATTGTGATGTTTAGGGCTTGGAGCATTATGATGACAAGGGGATTGAGAATTTTCATGACAAAGTCGTGAAGCATTGTGCTGACAAGTTCCTGGAGCATTGTGATGACAAAACTATGGAGCCTTGTGATGACAAGTCTCATGGAGCCTACTGATGAAAAGGGGCATGGAGCATTGTGATTACAGGGGTCATCGAATATTGTGATGACAAGGGCATGGAACATTGTGAGGAGAAGACCAAGGAGCATTCTGATGGCATGGGTTATTGAGTTTGTGATGACAAGGGCATGGAGCATTGTGATTACATTCGTCTTGGAGCATTGTGATGAAAAGGGCATGGATCATTGTGATGAATAAGGCATGGAGCCTTGTCATGACAGGGTTCAAGGAGCATACAGACAAGTGTTAGGGAGCATTTTGATGACAAGTGTATTGAGCATTGTGATGACAACGGTCATGGAGCATTGTGATAAGAAGACCATGGATAACTGTGATGACGAGCGTCATGGGGCATTGTGATGACAAGTGATATGGAATATTGTGATCACAAGGGTTTGGAGCATTCTTATAACAGAGGTCATGGAGCATTTTGATTTCATTGTGATGACAATAGCATGAAGCATTATGATGATGGGCATGGTACATTTTTATGACAGGGTTCATGGAACACAGAGATGAAAATGGGCATGGAGCATTGTGATTACAGGGTTCTTGGAGTGTTGTGATGAGAAGGGTCATGGAGACTTGTGATGACAAGGCCATGGAACATCGTGATGGCAGGGGTCATTGAGCATTGTTATGACAGTGGTAATGGAGCATTGTGATGGCAAGGGAATGGAGCATTGTGATGAGAAGGCCATGGTGCATTCTCATGACATGTGTCATGGAGTTTTGTGAAGACAAGGGCATGGAGCAATGTGAAGAGAGTGATCATGGAGCATTATGATGACAATAACATGGAGCATTGTGATGCCAAGGGTCATGGATCTTTGTGATGACAAGTCATGGAGCATATTGATGGCAAGTGCGTTGTGCATTGTGATGAGAAGGGCAGGGAGAATTGTGATGACAGGTTCATGGAACAATTTGTTGAAAATTGTCATGGAACATTTTGATGACATGTGTTATGGAACATTGTGATGTCAGGGGTCATCGAACATTGTGATGGTAAGTGCATGTAGCATTGTGATGAGAGGAGTCATGGATCATTGTGATGACAGGGGTGACGGAGTACTGTGACAAATAGTGTTGTAGCACTGTGATATCAGTGGTGAGAGAGCATTTTGTTGAGAAGTGAATGGAGCATTATGATGACAATGTTTATGGAGCATTGTGATGACAAGATTGCAGAGCAGTGTGATGACAAGCGCATGGTGCATTGTGATGACATGTGTCATGGACCATTGTGCTGACAAGCGCATGGAGCATTGTGATGACAAGGGTCATGGAGCACTGTGGTGAGAAAGGCATAGAGCATTGTAATGACAAGGGTCAAAGAGCATTGTGATGAAAAGTTCATGGACAATTGTGGTTAAAATGGTCACAGAGACTGTTGATGACGATGGCATGGACCATTGTGATGACAAAGGTCATGAAGCATTGTGATGACTGGAGTCACGGAGCATTGTGATGACAGGGTTCAGGGAGCATTGTGACAAAAAAGGCATGGAGCATTGTGATGACAAGGGCATGGAGCATTGGTGAAATATGTTTAATGGATTATTGCGATGACATTTGGAATGGCGCATTGTGATGACAAGGACATGGAGCATTGTGAAGACCAGGTCATGCAGTATTGTGAAGACAGGTGTCAGGGAGCATTGTGATGACATATGTCATGGCCCATTGTGATGACAATGACATGGAGCATTGGAATGCCAAGTGTCATGGAGGATTCTGATGACAAAGTAATGGAGCATTGTGATGACAATGGCTTGGAGCATTGTTATGACAAGGGTCAGGGAGCATTGTGCTGACAAGTGCATGGAGTATTGTGATGACAAGGGTCATGGAGCATTCTGATGACAAGCATGAGGAGTATTTTGATGACAATGGCATGGAGCATTGTGATGAAAATGACATGGGGCATTGCGATGAAAAAGGCATGTAGCCTTTTCGTGACAGGGTTCAAAGAGCATTCTGATGACAATGTCAGGGAGCATTGTGATGGCATGTATATTGAGAATTGTGATGACAAAGGTCATGGAGCATTGTGATAAAAAGGGCATGGAGTATTGTGATGACAGGCATCATGGAGCGTTGTGATGACAAGTGTTATGGAACATTGTGATCACCAGGGTTTGGAGCATTGTGATGACAGAGGTCATGGATCATTTTGATTTCAAGGAGCATGGAGCATTGTGATGTCAAGGGCATGAAGCAATGTGATCCCAAGGTTCATGGAGGATTGTGATGACAATGGAAATGGAGTTTTGTGATGACAAGAACATAGAGCATTGTAATGACAAGTTCATGTAGCATTTTGCTGACAAATGCATGGAGCATTGTGATGACATGTGTCATGGAGCACTGTGATGACAAGCGTCATGAAGCATTGTGAATACAGGGGTCATGGATCATTGGGATGACAAGGGCATGGATCATTGTGATGACAAGGTTCATGGAGCACTGGGCTGAAAATGATCATGGAGTGTTGTGATGACAGGTGTCAGGGAGCATAGTGATGTGTAGTGAATGGAGCATTGTGATGACAAGAGTCCCGGATCATTGTGTTGTCACGATTCATGGAATGCTCTGATGACAGTGGTCATGGAGCATTGTGATGATATTGGCCATGGAGCATTGTTATGTGTAGATCGTGGAGCATTGGGCTGAATATGTTAATGGATTATTGTGATGACAGGGGTCATGGAGCATTGTGATGACAAGGGAATGGAGAATGGTGATGACAAGATCCTGGATCATTGTGATGAGATGACCATGGAGACTTCTGATGACATGTCTCACGGAGCATTCTGATGAAAAGGGGCATGGAGCATTGTGATTACAAGGGTCTTGGAGCATTTTGATGACTAGGGCATGGAGCATTGTGATGAGAAGTCCATGGAGCATTCTCATGACATGCTTCATAGAATTTTGTGATGACAAGGACATGGAACATTGTGATTACAGTGATTTTGGCGCATTGTGATGAAAATGGCACGGATCATTGTGATGAAAAAGGCATAGAGACTTGTCATGACAGCGTTCAAGGAGCATACTGACGACAAGTGGCAGGGAGCATTGTGATGACAAGTGTATTGAGCATTGTGATGACAAAGATCATGGAGCATTGTGATGAGAATACCATGGATAATTGTGATGATGAGCGTCTTGGGGATTTGTGATGATAAGTGTTATGGAACATTGTGATCACAAGGATTTGGAGCATTATGATGACAGAGATCATGGAGAATTTTGATTTCATTGTGATGACAATAGCCTGAAGCATTATGATTATGGGCATGGTGTTTTGTGATGACAGGGTTCATGGAGCATTGAGATGCAAAGGGGCATGGAAAATTGTGATTACAGGGGTCTTGGAGCATTGTGATGACAAGGGCATGGAGCATTGTGATGAGAAGTCCTTGGAACATTCTGATGACATGTGTCAATCAGCTTTGTGATGAAAAGGGCATGGAACATTGTGATTACAGGGGTCTTGGAGCATTGTGATGACAAGGGTCATGGATCCTTGTGATGACAAGGCCGTGGAACATTGTGATGGCAGGGGTCATGGAGCATTGTTATGACAGAGGTAATGGAGCATTCTGATGAGAAGGGCATTGAGCATTGGCCTGTAAGGTTTCATGGATTATTGTGATGAGAGTGGGCTGGAGCATTGTGATGACAAGGGCACGGAACACTGTGATACATGGGTCATGGAGGATTCTGATGAAAAGAGCATGGAGCATTTTGATGAGAAGGGCATCGAGCATTGTGATGACAAGTGTCAAGGAGCTTTGTGATGACAAGGGCATGGAGCAATGGGATGAGAGGGTTCATGGATCATTTTGATGAAAATGACATGGAGCATTGTGATGCCAAGGGTCATGGAGCTTTGTGATGACAACGGTCATTGAGCATTTTGATGACAAGCGTGTGGTGCATTGTGATGAGAAGGAGAGGGAGCATTTTAATGACAGGGTCATGCAGCAATTTGATGAAAAGTGTAATGTAACATTTTGATGACAGTGGTTACAGAACATTGTGATGCCATGGGTCATGGAGCTTTGGGATGAAAAGTGTCATGGAGCATTTTGATGCCAGTGGTTATGGAATATTGTGATGTCAGGGGTCATGGAACATTTTGATTACAGGGTTGAGGGAGGATTGTGATGACTAGTGATGCAACATTGTGATATCTCAGGTGAGAGAGCATTTGGATAAGTGCATGGAGCATTTTGAATACAAGGTTTATGGAGCATAGCGATGACAAGGTTTTGGATCATTGTGATGAAAAGCGCGTGGCACATTGTGATGACATGGGTCATGGAATATTGTTCTGAGAACGGCATGGAGCATTGTGATGACAAGGGTCATAGAGCATTGTGATGAAAAGTTCATGGGGCATTGTGGTTACAAATGTCACAGAGACTTGTTTTGACGCGGGCATGGACCGTTGTGATGACAAACGTTATGAAGCATTCTGATGACTGCAGTCATGGAGCATTGTGATGACAGGGGTCATGGAGCATTTTGATTTCATTGTGATGACAATAGCATGAAGCATTATGATGATGGGCATGGTACATTTTGATGACAGGGTTCATGGAACACTGAGATGAAAAGGGGCATGGAGCGTTGTGATTACAGGATTCTTGGAGTGTTGTGATGAGAAGGGTCATGGAGACTTGTGATGACAAGGCCATGGAACATCGTGATGGCAGGGGTCATTGAGCATTGTTATGACAGGGGTAATGGAGCATTGTGATGGCAAGGGAATGGAGCATTGTGATGAGAAGGCCATGGTGCATTCTCATGACATGTGTCATGGTGCTTTGTGAAGACAACGGCATGGAGCAATGTGAAGAGAGCGTTCATGGAGCATTATGATGACAATGACATGAAGCATTGTGATGCCAAGGGTCATTGATCTTTGTGATGACAAAGGTCATGGAGCATTTTGATGGCAAGGGCGTTGTGCATTGTGATGAGAAGGGCAGGGAGAATTGTGATGACAGGTTCATGGAGCAATTTGATGAAAATTGTCATGGAACATTTTGATGACATGTGTTATGGAACATTGTGATGTCAGGGGTCATCGAACATTGTGAGGATAAGTGCATGTAGCATTGTGATGACAGGAGTCATGGATCATTGTGATGACAGGGGTGAGGGGGTATTGTGACAAATAGTGATGTAGCACTGTGATATCAGTGGTGAGAGAGCATTTTGTTGAGAAGTGAATGGAGCATTATGATGACAATGTTTATGGAGCATTGTGATGACAAGATTGCAGAGCAGTGTGATGACAAGCACATGGTGCATTTTGATGACATGTGTCATGGACCACTGTGCTGACAAGCGCATGGAGCATTGTGATGAAAAGAGTCATGGAGCATTGTGCTGAGAAAGGCATAGAGCATTGTGATGACAAGGGTCAAAGAGCATTGTGATGAAAAGTTCATGGAGAATTGTGGTTAAAATGGTCACAGAGACTGTTGATGATGACGGCATGGACCATTGTGATGACAAAGGTCACGAAGCATTGTGATGACTGGAGTAACGGAGCATTGTGATGACAGGGGTCAGGGAGCATTGTGATAACAAGGGCATGGAGCATTGTGATGACAAGGGCATGGAACATTAGTCTCATAGTTTTCATGGATTATTGCGATGACAGTTGGAATGGTGCATTGTGATGACAAGGGCATGGAGCATTGTGATGCCAAATGTAATGGAGGATTTTGATGCCACATGTAATGGAGGATTGTGATGACAAATCTAATGGAGCATTGTGATGACTAGGGTTTGGAGCATTATGATGACAAGGGCCATTGAGAATTTTCATGACAATGTCGGGAAGCATTGTGATGACAATGTCCTGGAGCATTGTGATGAGAAAACCATGGAGCCTTTTGATGACACGTCTCATGGAGGATACTGATGAAAAGGGGCAAGGAGAATTTTGATTACAGGGTTCTTGGAACATTGTGATAACAAGGGCATCGAGCATTGTGATGACAAGGGCATGAACATTGGTCTAATAAGTTTCATGGATTATTGCGATGACAGTTGGAATGGCGCATTGTGATGACAAGCGCATGAAGCATAGTGATGACCAGGTCATGCAGTATTGTGAAGAGAGGTGTCAGGGAGCATTGTGATGACATATGTAATGGCCCATTGTGATGACAATGGCATGGAGGATTCTGATGACAAAGTTAATGGAACATTGTGATGACAATGGCTTGGAGCATTGTGATGACAAGGGTCAGGGAGCATTGTGCTGACAAGTGCATGGAGAATTGTGATGACAAGGGTCATGGAGCATTCTGATGATAAGCTTGTGGAGTATTTTGATGACAATGGCATGGAGCATTGTGGTGAAAACGGCATGGGGCATTGTGATGAAAAAGGCATAGAGCATTTTTGTGACAGGTTTCAAGGAACATTCTGACGACAAGTGTCAGGAAGCATTGTGATGACAATTGTATTGAGAATTGTGATGACAAAGGTCATGGAGCATTTTGATGAAAAGAGCATGGAGTATTTTGATGACAGGCATCATGGAGCGTTGTGATGACAAGTGTTATGGAACATTGTGATCACAAGCGTTTGGAGCATTGTGATGACAGAGGTCATGGATCATTTTGATTTCAAGGAGCATGGAGCATTATGATGACAAGGGCATGAAGAAATATGATCCCAAGGTTCATGGAGGATTGTGATGACAATGGAAATGGAGTATTGTGATGACAAGCGCATAGAGCATTGTAATGACAAGGTCATGTAGCATTTTGCTGACAAAGGCATGGAGAATTGTGATGACATGTGTCATGGAGCTCTGTGATGACAAGCGTCATGGAGCATTGTTAATACAGGGGTCATGGAGCATTGGGATTACAAGGGCATGGATCATTGTGATGACAAGGTTCATGGAGCACTGGGCTGAAAATCTTCATGGAGTGTTGTGATGACAGGGGTCATGGAGCATATTGATGTGTAGGGAATGGAGCATTGTGATGACAAGAGTCCCGGATCATTGTGTTGTCACGTGTCATGGAGTGTTGTGATGACAGTGGTCATGGAACATTGTGATGTTATTGGCCATGGAGCATTGTGATGAGAAGATCATGGAGCATTGTGATTACAGGTGTCTTGATGCATTGTGATGAAAAGGGCATGTAACATTGTGATGAAAAAGGCATAGAGCCTTGTCATGACAGGTTTCAAGAAGCATACTGACGACAAGTGACAGGGAGCATTGTGATGACAAGTGTATTGAGCATTTGATGACAAAGTTCATGGAGCATTGTGATGAGAAGACCATGGATAATTGTGATGATGAGCGTCATGGGGTGTTGTGATGATAAGTGTTATGGAATATTGTGATCACAAGGGTTTGGAGCATTATGGTGACAGAGGTCATGGAGAATTTTGATTTCATTGTGATGACAATAGCCTGAAACATTATGATGATGGGCATGGTGCATTATGATGACAGGGTTCATGGAGAATTGAGATGAAAATGGGAATGGAGCATTGTGATTACAGGGGTCTTGGAGCATTGTCATGACAAGGGCATGGAGCATTGTGATGAGAAGGCCATGGAACATTCTGATGTCATGCGTCATGGAGCACTGTGATGACAAGGGCCTGGAGCATTGTGATTACAGGGGTCTTGGAGCATTGTGATGACAAGGGACATGGAGCCTTGTGATGACATGCCGTTGAACACTGTGATGGCAGGTGTCATGGAGCATTGTTATGACAGAGGTAATGGAGCATTGTGATGAGAAGGGCATTGAGCTTTTGTCTAAAATATTTCATGGATTATTGTGATGAGAGTGGGCATGGAGCATTGTGATGACAAGGGCACGGAACACTTTGATACATGGTTCATGGAGGATTGTAATGACAAGGGCATGGAGCATTGTGATGAGAAGGGCATCGAGCATTGTGATGACAAGTGTCATGGAGCTTTGTGATGACAAGGGCATGGAGCAATGTGATGAGAGTGTTCATGGAGCACTGTGATGACAATGACATGGAGCATTGTGATGCCAAGGGTCAAGGACATTTGTGATGACAAATAACGGAGCATTTCGATGACGATGGTGTGGTGCATTGTGATGAGAAGGGCAGGGAGCATTTTGATTACAGGTTCATGTAGCAATATGATTAAAAGTGTAAAGGAATATTTTGAGGGCATAGGTTATAGAAAATTATGATGTCAGGGGTCATGGAGCTTTGGGATGAAAAGGGTCATTGAACATTTTGATGGCAGGGGTTATGGAACTTTGTGATGTCAGGGTTCATGGCACATTGTGATGATAAGGGTATTTAGCATTGTGATGACAGGTGTCATGGAACACTATGATTACAGGGGTGAGGGAATATTGTGATGACTAGTGTTGGAACATTGTGATATCTCTGGTGAGAGAGCATTTGGATGAGAAGTGCATGGAGCATTGTGATTATAAGTTTTATGGAGCATAGCAATGACAAGTTTGTGGACCGATGTGATGAAAAGCACGTGGCACATTGTGATGACAAGGGGCTTGGAGCATTGTTCTGACAAAGGCATGGAGCATTGTGATGACAAGGATCACGGAGCATTGTGATGAAAAGTTCATGGAGTACTGTGGTTAAAATGGTCACAGAGCCTTGTGATGACGCGGGCATGGACCGTTTTGATGACAAACCTTATGAAGCATTGTGATGACTGGAGATACGGAGCATTGTGATGATAGGGGTCATGGAGCATTGTGATGACAAGGGCATGGAGCATTGTGATGACAGGGGCATGGATCACTGGTCTGACAATTTTCATAGATTATTGTGATGACAGTGGACATGGTGCATTGTGATGACAAGGGCATGGATCATGGTGATGAGAAGGTCATTGAGTATTGTGAAGACAGGTGTCAGGGAGCATTGTGATGACATATGTCATGGTTCATTGTGATGACAATGGCATGGGGCATTGTGATGCCAAATGTAATGGAGGATTGTGATGACAAATAAAAGGGAGCAATGTGATGACTAGGGCTTGGAGCACTATGATGACAAGTGCCATTGAGAATTTTCATGACAAGGTCGTGAAGCTTTGTGATGACAACTCCTGGAGCATTGTGATGAGAAATCCATGGAGCCTTGTGATGACAAGTCTCATAGAGCATACTGATGAAAATGGGCATGGACCATTGTGATTAGAGGGGTCTTGGAACATTGTGATGACAAGGGCATGGAACATTGTGAAGAGAAGGCCAAGGAGCATTCTGAGGACATGCGTCATTGAGCTTTGTGATGACAAGCGAATGGAGCATTGTGATTACAGTGGTCTTGGAGCATTGTGATGAAAAGTGCATGGATCATTGTGATGAAAAATGCATGGAGCCTTGTCATGACAGGGTTCAAGGAGCATACAGACAACAAGTGTCAGGGAACATATTGATGACAAGTGTATTGAGCATTGTGATGACAAAGGTCATGAAGCATTGTGATGAGAAGGCCATGGAGCATTCTGATGACGTGTCATGGAGCTTAGTGATGACAAGGGCATGGAGCAATGTGATGCCAAGGGTCATGGATATTTGTGATGACAAATGTCATGGAGCATTTTGATGGCAAGGGCGTTGTGCATTGTGATGAGGAGGCCAGGGAGCATTGTGATGACAGGGTCACGGAGCAATTGGATGAAATGTGTCATGGAATATTTTGATGACAAGTGTTATGGAACATTGTGATGTCAGGGGTCTTGGAGCATTTTGATGAAAAAGGTCATGGAGCATTTTGATGACAGGTGTTATGGAACATTGTGATGTCAGGGGTCATCCAACATTGTGATGATAAGTGCATTTAGTATTTTGATGACAGGAGTCATGGAACATTGTGATGACAGGGATGAGGGAGTACTGTGACAAATAGTGATGTAGCATTGTGATATCAGTGGTGAGAGAGCATTTTGTTGAGAAGTGCATGGAGCATTGTGATGACAAGATTGTGGAGCACTGTGATGACAAGCGCATGGTGCATTTTGATGACCTGTGTCATGGAGCATCATGCTGACAAGCGCATGGAGCATTTTGATGACAAGGGTCAAAAAGCATTGTGATGAAAATTCATGGAGCACTGTGGTTAAAAAGGTCACAGAGACATTTGATGATGAGGACATTGACCACTGTGATGACAAAGTTCATGAAGCATTGTTATGACTGGTGTCACGGAGCATTGTGATGACAGGGGTCATGGAGCATTGTAATAACAAGGGCATGGAACATTGCGATGACAAGGGCATGGAACATTGGTCTAATAATTTACATGAATTATTGTGGTGACAGTTGGAATGGCGCATTGTGATGACAAGGGCATGGAGCATTGTGATGACCAGTTCATGCAGCATTGTGAAGACAGGTGTCACGGAGAATTGTGATGACATTTGTAATGTCCCATTGTGATGACAATGGCATGGAGCATTGTGATGCCTAGTGTCATGGAGTATTCTGATGACAAAGATAATGGAGCATTGTGATGACAATGGCTTGGAGCATTGTGATTTCAAAGGTCAGGGAGCATTGTGCTGACAAGTGCATGGAGATTTGTGATGACAAGGGTCATGGAACATTCTTATGACAAGCTTGTGGTGTATTTTGATGACAATAGCATGGAGCATTGTGATGAGAAGGGCATGGAACATTGGTCTGAAATGTTTCATGGATGATTGTGATGAGAGTGGGCATGGAGCATTGTGTTGACAAGGGCACGGAACACTGTGATACATGGGTTAAGGGTCATGCAGCTTTGTGATGAAAATTCATGGAGCATTTTGATGACAAGGGCATGGAGCATTGTGATGACAGGGGCATGGAGCATTTGTCTGACAATTTTCAGAGATAATTGTGATGACATTGGACATGGTCCATTGTGATGACAAGGGCATTGATCATTGTGAAGAGAAGGTCATGGATTATTGTGAAGACAGGTGTCAGGGAGCATTGTGATGACATATGTCATGGTCCATTGCAATGACAATGGCAGGGAGTATTGTGATGCCAAATGTATTGGAGGATTGTGATGACAAATATAATGGAGGATTGTGATGACTAGGGCTTGGAGAATTATGATGACAAGGGCAATTGAGAATTTTCATGACAAGGTCGTGAAGCATTGTGATGACAAGATCCTGGAGCATTGTGATGAGAAATCCATGGAGCTTTGTGATGACAAGTCTCATGGAGCATACTGATGAAAACGGTCATGGAGCATTGTGATTACAGGGGTCTTGCCACATTGTGATGACAAGGGCATGGAGCATTGTGAGCAGAAGTCCAAGGAGCATTCTGAAGGCATGCGTCATTGAGCTTTGTGATGACAATGGCATGGAGCTTTGTGATTACAGGGGTCTTGAAGCATTGTGATGAAAAGGGCATGGATCATTGTGATGAAAAAGGCATGGAGCCTTATCATGACATGTTTCAAGGAGAATACAGAAAACAAGTGTCAGGGAGAATTTTGATGACAAGTGTATTGAGCATTGTGATGACAAAGGTCATGGAACACTGTGATGAGAAGACCATGGATAATTGTGATGACGAGCGTCATGGGACATTGTGATGACAAGTGTTATGGAATATTGTGATCAGAAGGGTTTTGAGCATTGTTATGACAGAGGTCATGGAGCATTTTCATTTCATTGTGATGACAATAGCATGAAGCATTATGATGATGGGCATGGTGCATTGTGATGACAGGGTTCATGGATCATTGAAATGAAAATGGGCATAGAGCATTGTGATTACAGGGTTCTTGGAGCATTGTGATGAGATGGGTGATGGAGCCTTGTGATAACAAGGCCATGGAATATCGTGATGGCAGGGGTCATGGAGCATTGTTATGACAGGGGTAATGGAGCATTGTGATGGCAAGGTCATGGATCATTGTAATGAGAAGGCCATGGAGCATTCTGATGACATGTGTCATGGAGCTTTGTGATGATAAGTGCATGGAGCAATGTGATGAGAGCGTTCATGGAGCATTGTGATGACAATGACATGGAGCATTGTGATGAGAAGGCCATGAAGCATTCTGATGACAAAGGTAATGGAGCATTGTGATGACAATGGCTTGGAGCATTGTGATGACAAGTGCATGGAAATTTCTGATGACAAGGGTCATGGAACATTCTGATGACAAGCTTGTGGAGTATTCTGATGACAATGGAATGGAGCATTGTGATGTAAACGACATGGGGCATTGTGATGAAAAGGCATGGAGCCTTTTCGTGACAGGGTTCAAGGAGCATACTGACGACAAGTGTCAGGGAGCATTGTGATGACAAGTGTATTGAGCATTGTGATGACAAAGGTCATGAAGCATTGTGATCAAAAGGGCATGGAGTATTGTGATGACAGGCATCATGGAGCGTTGTGATGACAAGTGTTATGGAACATTGTGATCACAAGGGCTTGGAGCATTGTGATGACAGAGGTCATGGATCATTTTGATTTCAAGGAGCATGGAGCATTGTGATGACAAGGGAATGAAGCAATGTGATCCCAAGGTTCATGGAGGATTGAGATGACAATGGAAATGGAGTATTGTGATGACAAGCACATAGAGCATTGTAATGACAAGGTCATGTAGCATTTTGTTGACAAAGGCATGGAGCATTGTGACGACAGGTGTCATGGAGCACTGTGATGACAAGCGTCACAGAGCATTGTGTATACAGGGGTTATGGAGCATTGGGATGACAATGGCATGGATCATTGTGATGACAAGTGTCCTGGAGCCTTGTGATGACTAGGGAATGGAGCATTGTGATGAAAAGAGTCCCGGATCATTGTGTTGTCAGGTGTCATCGAGTGTTGTGATGACAGTAGTCATGGAGAATTGTGATGATATTGGTCATGGAGCATTGCGATGGCAAGCGAATGGAGCATGGTGATGACAATGTCCTGGATCATTGTGATGAGAAGACCATGGAGACTTTTGATGAGAAGTCTCATGGTGCATTCTGTTGAAAAGGGGCATGGAGCATTGTGATTACAGGGGTCTTGGAGCATTGTGATGACAAAGGAATGAATCATGGTGATGAGAATGCCATGGAGCATTCTGATGACATGCGTCGTGGAGCTTTGTGATGACAAGGGCATGGAGCATTGTTATTACAGGGGTCTTGGAGCATTGTGATGAAAAGGGCATGGATCACTGTGATGAAAAAGGCATGGAGCCTTGTCATGACAGGGTTCAAGGAGCATACTGACGACAAGTGTCTGGGAGCATTGTCATGACAAGTGTATTGAGCACTGTGATGACAAAGGTCATAGAGAATTGTGATGAGAAGGCCATGGATAATTGTAATGATGAGCGTCGTGGGGTTTTGTGATGATAAGTTTTATGGAACATTGTGATCACAAGGGTTCAGAGTATTAAGATGACAGAGGTCATGGAGCATTTTGATTTCACTGTGATCACAATAGCCTGAAGAATTATGATGATGGGCATGTTGCATTGTGATGACAGGGTTCATGGAGCATTGAAATGAAAAGGGGCATGGAACATTGTGATTACAAGGGTCTTGGAATATTGTGATGACAAGGGCATGGTGCATTGAGATGAGAAGGCCATGGAACCTTCTGATGACATGCGTCATGGAGCTTTGTGATGACAAGGGCAAGGAGCATTGTGATTTCAGGGGTCTTGAGCATTGTGATGACAATTGTCATGGAACCATGTGATGACTAGGCCGTGGAACAGTGTGATGGCGTGGGTCATGGTGCATTGTTATGAAAGCGGTAATGGAGCATTGTGATGAGAAGGACATGGAATATAGGTCTGCAATGTTTCATGGATTATTGTGATGAGAGTGGGCATGGAGCATTGTGATGACAAGGGTACGGAACACTATGATACATGGGTCATGCAGGATTGTAATGACAAGGGCATGGAGCATTGTGATGAGATGTGCATCGAGCATTGTGATGACAAGTGTAATGGAGCTTTGTGATGACAAGGACATTGAGCAATGTTATGAGAGGGTTCATGGAGCATTGTGATGACAATGACATGGAGCATTTTGATGACAAGGTCATGGTGCACTGTGATGAGAAGGACAGGGAGCATTTTGATGACCGTGTCATGCAGCAATTTGATGAAAAATGTAATGGAACATTTTGATGGCAGGGGTTATAGAACATTGTGATGTCAGGTGTCTTGGAGCTTTGGGATGAAAAGGGTCATGGAGCATATTGATGACAGGGGTTATGGAACAATGTGATGTCAGGGGTCATGGAACATTGTGATGGTAAGTGGATGTAGCATTGTGACGACAGGGTCATGGAACATTGTGATTCCATGTGTGAGGGAGTATTGTGATGACTAGTGATGGAACACTGTGATAACTCTGGTGAGAGAGCATTTTGATGAGAAGTGCATGGAGCATTGTGATTATATTGTTTATGGAGCATTGCAATGAAAAATTTGTGGACCGTTGTGATGAAATGCGCATGGCACATTGTGATGACAATTGTCATGGAGCATTGTTCTGACAAAGACATAGAGCATTGTGATGACAAGGTCACAGAGAATTGTGATGAAAACTTCATGGAGCATTGTAGTTACAAAGGTCACAGAGACTTGTGATGACTGGGGCATGGAACATTGTGATGACAAACGTTATGAAGCATTGTGATGACTGGAGTCACGGAGCGTTGTGAAGACAGGGGTCATGGAGCATTGTGAGGACAAGGGCATAGAGCATTGTGATGACAGGGGCATGGAGCATTGGTCTGACATGTTTCATAGATTATTGTGATGACAGTGGGCATAGTGCATTGTGATGACAAGGGTATGGAGCATTGTGATGAGAAGGTCAGGGAGTATTGTGAAGACAGGTGTCATGGAGCATTGTGATGGCATACGTCATGGTCCATTGCGATGACAATGGCATGGAGCATTGTGATGCCAAATATAATGGAGCATTGTGGTGAAAAGGGCATGGACCATTGTGATGAAAAAGGCATGGAGCCTTCTCATGACAGGGTTCAAGGAGCATACAGACAATTGTCAGGGAGCATTTTGATGACAAGTGTATTGAGCATTGTGATGACAAAGGTCATGGAGCATTGTGATGAGAAGACCATGGATAATTGTGATGACGATCGTCATGGGGCATTGTGATGACAAGTGTTATGGAATATTGTGATCACAAGGGTTTGGAGCATTGTTATGACAGAGGTCATGGAGCATTTTGATTTCATTTTGATGACAATAGCATGAAGCATTATGATGATGGGCATGGTGCATTGTGATGACAGGGTTCATGGATCATTGAGATGAATAGGGGCATAGAGCATTGTGATTACAGGGTTCTTGGAGCATTGTGATGAGAAGGGTCATGGAGCATTGTGATGACAAGTCCATGGAACATCGTGATGGCCGGGGTCATGGAGAATTGTTATGACAGGCGTAATGGAGCATTGTGATGGCAACGGCATTGAGCATTGTGATGAGAAGGCCATGCAGCATTCTGATGACATGTGTCATGGAGCTTTGTGATGACAAGGACATGGAGCAATGTGATGAGAGTGTTCATGGAGCATTTTGATGCCAAGGGTCAAGGATCTTTTTGATGACAAAGGTCATGGAGCATTTTGATGGCAAGTGCGTTGTGCATTGTGATGAGAAGGGCAGGGAGCATTGTGATGAGATGTTCATGGAGCAATGTGATGAAATGTGTCATGGAACATTTTGATGACAGATGTTATGGAACATTGTGATGTCAGGGGTCATCGAACATTGTGATGATAAGTGCATGTTGCATTGTGATGACAGGAGTCGTGGAACATTGTGATGACAGGGATGAGGGAGTATTGTAACAAATACTGATATAGCATTTTGATATCAGTGGTGAGAGAGCATTTTGATGAGAAGTGCATGGAGCATTGTGATGACAAGATTGTGGAGCACTGTGATGACAAGCGCATGGTTCATTGTGATGACATGTGTCATGGAGCATTGTGCTGAGAAAGGCATAGAGCATTGTGATGACAAGGGTCAAAGAGCACTGTGATGAAAATTCATAAGGAGCATTGTGCTTAAAAAGGTCACAGAGACAGTTGATGACGAGGACATGGACCATTGTGATGACAAAGATCAAGAAGCATTGTGATGACTGGAGTCACTGAGCATTGTGATGACAAGGGGCATAGAGCATTGTGATAACAAGGGCATGGAGCATGGTGATGACAAGTGTCACGGTTAATTGTGATGAAAGGTTCATGGAGAATTGTGTTTACAAAGGTCACAGAGCCTTGTGATGACGCGCGCATGACAATCGTTATGAAGCATTGTGATGACTGGAGTCACGGAGCATTGTGATGACAGGGGTCATGGAGCATTGTGATGACAGGGGCATGGATCATTGGTCTGACAAGTTTCATAGATTATTGTGATGACATTGGACATGGTGCATTGTGATGACAAGGGCATGGAGCATTTTGATGAGAAGGCCATGGAACATTCTGATGACATGTGTCACGGAGCTTTGCGATGACAAGGGCATGGAGCATTGTGATTATAGTGGTCTTGGAGCATTGTGATGACAAGCGTCATGGAGCCTTGTGATGACAAGGCCGTGGAACATTGTGATGGCAGGGGTCATGGAGCATTGTTATGACTGAGGTCATGGAGCATTGTGATGACAAGGGCATGGAGCATCGTGATGACAGGGTCATTGAGCATTGGTCTGACATGTTTCCTAGATTATTGTGATGACAGTGGACATGGTTCATTGTGATGACAAGGGCATGGAGCATTGCGATGACAATGGCATGGAGCATTGTGATGCCAAATATAATGGAGTATTGTGATGACAAATATAATGGAGCATTGTGATGACTAGGGCTTGGATCATTATGTTGACAAGGGCCATTGAGAATTTTCATGAAAATGTCGTGAAGCATTGTGATGACAAGGTCCTGGAGCACTGTGATGAGAAAATCATGGAGCCTTGTGATGACAAATCTCATGGAGCATACTGATGAAGAGCGGCATGGAGCATTCTGATTACAGGCGTTTTGGAACATTATGATAACTAGGGCATGGAGCATTGTGATGACAAGTGCATGGACCAATGGTCTAATAATTTTCATGGATTATTGTGATGACAGTTGGAATGGCGCATTGTGATGACAAGGGCATGGAGCATTGGGATGACCAGGTTATGCATTATTGTGAAGAGAGGTGTCATGGAGCATTGTGATGACATATGTAATGGCTCATTGTGATGACAATGTCATGGAGCATTGTGATGCCAAGTGTCATGGAGGATTCTGATGACAAAGGTAATGGAGCTTTGTGATGAAAATGGCTTGAAGCATTGTGATGACAAGGGTCAGGAAGCATTGTTCTGACAAGTGCATGGAGAATTGTGATGACAATGGTCATGGAGCATTCTGATGACAAGCTTGTGGAGTATTTTGATGACAATGACATGGAGCATTTTGATGAAAATGGTATGGGGTTTTGTGATGAAAAAGGCATGGAGCCATTTTGTGACAGGTTTCAAGGAGCATTCTGACGACAAGTGTCAGGGAACATTGTGATGACAAGTGTATTGAGAATTGTGATGACAAAGGTCATGAAGCACTGTGATGAAAAGGGCATGGATTATTGTGATGACAGGCATCATGGAGCGTTGTGATGACAACTGTTATGGAATATTGTGATCACAAGGGTTTGTAGCATTGTGATGAGAGAGGTCATGGATCATTTTGATTTCAAGGAGCATGGAGCTTCGTGATGACAAGCGCATGAAGCAATGTGATCCTAGGTTCATGGAGGATTGTGATGACAATGGTAATGGAGTACTGTGATGACAAGCGCATAGAGCATTGTAATGACAAGGTCATGTAGCATTTTGCTGACAAAGTCATGGAGCATTGTGATGACAGGTGTCATGGAGCATTGTGATGACAATCGTCACGGAGCTTTGTGAATACAGGGGTCATGGAGCATTGGGATGACAAGGGCATGGATGATTGTGATGAGAATGTCATGGAGTATTTTAAAGACAGGTGTCAGGGAGCATTGTGATGACATATGTCATGGTCCATTGCAATGACAATGGCACGGAGCACTGTGATGCCTAATGTAATGGAGGATATTGATGACAAGAGTGTGGTGCATTTTGATGAGAAAAGCAGGGAGCATTTTGATGACACGGTCATGCAGCAATTTGATGAAAAATGTAATGGACCATTTTGATGACAGGGGTTATAGAACATTGTGATGCCAGGGGTCATGGAGCTTTGGGATGAAAACTGTCATGGAGCATTTTGATGACAGTGGTTATGGAACACTGTGATGTCAGGGGTCATAGAACATTGTGCTGATAAGGGGATGTAGCATTGTGGTGACAGGTTTCATGGAATATTGTGATAACAGGTGTGAGGGAAGATTGTGATGACTAGTGATGGAACATTGTGATATCTCATGTGAGAGAGCATTTGGATGAGAAGTGCATGGAGCATTGTGCTTACAAAGTTTATGGAGCATAGCGATGACTAGGTTTTGGATCATTGTGATGAAAAGCACATGGCACACTGTGATGACAAGGGTCATGGAGCATTGTTCTGACAAAGGCATGGAGCATTGTGATGACAAGGGTCACGCAGCATTGTGATGAAAAGTTCATGGAGCATTATAGTTACAAATGTCACAGAGCCTTGTGATGACGCGGGCATGGACCGTTGTGATGACAAACGTTATGAAACATTGTGATAACTGGAGTCAGGGAGCATTGTGATGACAGGGGTAATGGAGCATTGTGATGACAAGGGCATGAAGCATTGTGATGACAGGGGCATGGAGCATTGGTCTGACAAGTTTCATAGATTATTGTGATGACAGTGGACATGGTGCATTGTGATGACAAGGGCATGGAGCCTTTTGATTTGAAGGCCATGGAACAATCTGATGACATGTGTCATGGAGATTTGTGATGACAAGGGCATGGAGCATTGTGATTAGAGGGGTCTTGGAGCATTGTGATGACAAGCGTCATGGAGCCTTGTGATGACAAGGCCATGGAACATTGTGATGGCAGGGGTCATGGAGCTTTGTTATGAAAGGGATTATGGAGCATTGTGATGACAAGGGCATGGAGCATTGTGATGACAGGGGCATGGAGCATTGGTCTGACAAGTTTCCTAGACTATTGTGATGACAGTGGACATGGTGCATTTTGATGACAAGGGCATGGAGCATTGTGATGACAAGGGCATGGAATATTGTGAAGACTTGTGTCAAGGAGCATTGTGATGACATATGTCATGGTCCATTGCGATGACAATGGCATGGAGCATTGTGATGCCAAATATAATGGAGGATTGTGATGACAAATATAATGGAGCATTGTGATGACTATGGCTTGGAGCATTATGATGACAAGGGCCATTGAGAATTTTCACGAAAATGTCGTGAAGCATTGTGATGACAATGTCCTGGAGCATTGTGATGAGAAAACCTTGGAGCCTTGTGATGACAAATCTCATGGAGCATACTGATGAAAAGGGGCATGGAGCATTCTGATTACAGGGGTTTTGGTACATTGTGATAACTAGGGCATGGACCATTGTGATGAAAAGGGCATGCAGCATTGGTCTAATAAGTTTCATGGATTATTGTGATGAAAGTTGGAATGGCGCATTGTAATGACAAGGGCATGGAGCATTGTGATGACAAAGGTCAGGGTGCATTGTGCTGACAAGTGCATGGAGAATTGTGATGACAAGGGTCATGGAGCATTCTGATGATAAGCTTGTGGAGTATTTTTATGACAATGGCATGGAGCATTGTGATGACAAGGGTCATGGAGCATTGTGATGAAAAGTTCATGGAGCATTGTGGTTACAATGGTAAGAGAACCTTGTGATGACGCGGTTATAGACCACTGTGATGACAAATGTTATGAAGAATTGTGATGACTGGAGTCACGGAACAATGTGATGACAGGGGTCATGGAGCATTGTGATGAAAAGGGCATGGAGCACTGTGCTGAGAAAGGCATAGAGCATTGTGATGACAAGGGCCAAAGAGCATTGTGATGAAATGTTCATGGAGCATTGTGGTTAAAAAGGTCACAGAGAGAGTTGATAATGAGGGCATGGACCATTGTGAGGACAAAGGTCATGGAGCATTGTGATGACTGGAGTCACGGAGCATTGTGATGACAGGTGTCATGGAGCACTGTGAATACAGGGGTCATGGAGCATTTGGATGACAAGGTCATGGATGATTGTGATGACAAGAGTCATGGAGCATTGGGCTGAAAATGTTCATGGAGTATTCTGATGACAGGGGTCATGGAGCATTGTGATGTGTAGGGAATGGAGCATTGTGATGACAAGCGTCCCGGATCATTGTGTTGTCAGGTGTGATGGAGTGTTCTGATGACAGTGGTCATGAAGCATTTTGATGGTATTTGTCATGGAGCATTGTGATGATAATTTCATGGAGCATAGGGCTGAAAATATTAATGGAGTATTGTGATGACAGGGGTCATGGAGCATTGTGATGACAAGGGAATGGAGCATGGTGATGACAAGGTCCTGTAGCATTGTGATGATAAGACCATGGAGACTTGTGATGACAAGTCTCATGGAGCATTCTGATGAAAAGGGGCATGGAACATTGTGATTATATGGGTCTTGGAGCATTGTGATGACAAGGGCAAGGAGTATTGTGAGGAGAAGGCCATGGAGCATTCTGATGACATGTGTCATGGAGCATTGTGATGAAAAGGGCATGAAGTATTGTGATGACAGGGGTCAAGGAGCCTTGTGATGACAAGGCCGTGGAACACTGTGATGACAGGGGTCATGGAGCATTGTTATCACAGAGGTAATGGAGCATTGTGATGAGAAGGGCATGGAGCATTGTGATGACCAGGTCATGCAGTATTGTAAAAAGGGGTGTCACGGAACATTGTGATGACATATGTATTGGCCCATTGTGATGACAATGGCATGGAGCATTGTGATGCCATGTGTCATGGAGGATTCTGATGGCAAAGTTAATGGAGCATTGTGATGACAATGGCTTGGAGCATAGTGATGACAAGGTTCAGGGAGCATTGTGCTGATAAGTGCATGGAGAATTGTGATGACAGGGGTCATGGAGCATTCTGATGACAAGCTAGTGGAGTATTTTGATGACAATGGCATGGAGCATTGTGATGAAAACGGCATGGGGCTTTGTGATGAAAAAGGCATGGAGCCTTTTCGTGACAGGGTTCAAGGAGCATTCTGACGACAAGTGTCAGGGAGCATTGTGATGACAAGTGTATTGAGAATTGTGATGACAAATGTCATGGAGCATTGTGATGAAAAGGTCATGAATTATTGTGATGACAGGCATCATGGAGCGTTGTGATGAAAAGTTTTATGGAACATTGTGATCACAAGATTTTGGAGCATTGCGATGACAGAAGTCATGGATCATTTTGATTTCAAGGAGCATGTAGCATTGTGATGACAAGGGCATGAAGCAATGTGATCCCAAGGTTCATGGAGTAGAGTGATGACAATGGTAATGGAGTATTGTGATGACAAGCGCATAGAGCATTGTAATGACAAAGTCATGTAGCATTTTGCTGACAAAAGCATGGAGCATTGTGATGACATGTGTCATGGAGCACTGTGATGACAAGCGTCACGAAGCATTGTGAATACAGGGGTGATGGAGCATTGTGATGACAACGGCATGGATCATTGTGATGACAAGTGTCATGGAGCATTGGGCTGAAAATGTTCATGGAGTATTGTGATGACAGGGGTCATGGAGCATTGCGATGACAGATGTCATTGAGAATTTTGATTTCATTGTGCTGACAATACCTGGAAGCATTATTATGATAGGCATGATGCATTGTGATGACAGGGTTCATGGAGCATTGAGATGAAAAGGGGAATGGAACATTGTGATTACAGGGGTCTTTGAGCATTTTGATGACAATGGCATGGAGCATTTTGATGAGAAGGCCATGGAACTTTCTAATGACATGTGTCATGGAGCTTTGTGATGACAAGGGCATGGAGCATTGTGATTACAGGGGTCTTGGAGAATTATGATGACAAGTGTCATGGAGCCTTCTGATGACCATGCCGTGGAACATTGTGATGGCAGGGGTCATGGAGCATTATTATGACAGGGGTAATGGAGCATTGTGATGAGAAGGACATGGAGCATTTTGATTACAAGTTTTATGGAGCATTTCGATGACAAATTTGTGGAACGTTGGGATGAAAAGTGCGTGGCACATTGTGATGACAATGGTCATGGAGCATTTTTCTGACAAAGGCATGGAGCATTGTGGTTACAATGGTAAGAGAGCCTTGTGATGACGCGGGTATAGACCATTGTGATGACAAATGTTATGAAGAATTGTGATGACTGGAGTCATGGAACAATGTGATGACAGGGGTCATGGAGCATTGTGATGAAAAGGGCATGGAGCATTGTGCTGAGAAAGACATAGAGCATTGTGATGACAAGGGTCAAAGAGCATTGTGATGAAATGTTCATGGAGCATTGTGGTTAAAAATATCACAGAGACACTTGATGATGAGGGCATGGACCATTGTGATGACAAAATTCATGGAGCATTGTGATGACTGGAGTCACGGAGCATTGTGATGACTGCAGTCACGGAGCATTGTGATGACTGGTGTCATGGAACTTTGTGATAACAAGGGCATGGAGCATTGTGATGACAAGGGCATGGAGCATTTGTCTAATATGTTTCATGGATTATTGCGATGACACTTGGAATGGCGCATTGTGATGACTAGGGCATGGAGCATTGTGATGACCAGGTCTTGCAATGTTGTGAAAATAGGTGTCAGGGAGCATTGTGATGACATATGTAATGGCCCATTGTGATGACAATGGCATGGAGCATTGTGATGCCAAGTGTCATGGAGAATTCTCATGAAAAATGTAATGGAGCTTTGTGATGACAATGGCTTGGAGCATTGTGATGAGAAGGGTCAGGGAACACTGTGCTGACAAGTGCATGGAGAATTGTGATGACAAGGGTCATGGAGCATTCTGATGACAAGCTTGTCGAGTATTTTGTTGACAATGGCATGGAGCATTGTGATGAAAATGGCATGGGGCTTTGTGAAGAAAAAGGCATGGAGCCTTTCGTGACAGGTTTCAAGGAGCATGCTGACGACAAGTGTCAGGGAGCATTGTGATGACAAGTGTATTGAGAATTGTGATGACAAAGGTCATGGAGCATTGTGATGAAAAGGGCATGGAGTATTGTGATGACAGGCATCATGGAGCATTGTGATGACAAGTGTTATGGAACATTGTGATCACAAGGGTTTGGAGCATTGTGATGACAGAAGTCATGGATCATTTTGATTTCAAAGAGCATGGAGCATTGTGATGACAAGGGCATGAAGCAATGTGATCCCAAGGTACATGGAGGATTGTGATGACAATGGTAATGGAGTATTGTGATGACAAGCGCCTAGAGCATTGTAATGACAAGGTCATGTAGCATTTTGCTGACAAAGGCATGGAGCAT
Organism: Mesoplodon mirus; assembly: GCF_964341445.2. Classification (NCBI taxonomy): domain Eukaryota; kingdom Metazoa; phylum Chordata; class Mammalia; order Artiodactyla; family Ziphiidae; genus Mesoplodon; species Mesoplodon mirus. The sequence continues at coordinate 148,458 of NW_028295627.1, read as the reverse complement.
TGTGATGACAGGTGTCATGCAGCACTGTGATGACAAGCGTCACGGAACATTGTGAATACAGGGGTCATGGAGCATTGGGATGACAAGGGCATGGATGATTGTGATGACAAGGGTCATGGAGGATTGGGCTGAAAACGTTCATGGAGTATTTTGATGACAGGGGTCATGGAGCATTGTGCTGATAAGGGGATGTAGCATTGTGATGACAGGGGTCATGGAACATTTTGATAACAGGGTTAAGGGAGGATTGTGATGACTAGTGATGGAACATTGTGATATCCCATGTGAGAGAGCATTTGGATGAGAAGTGCATGGAGAATTGTGATTACAAGGTTTATGGAGCATAGCAATGACAAGGTTGTGTATCATTTTGATGAAATGCGCATGGCACAATGTGATGACAACTGTCATGGAGCATTGTTCTGACAAAGGCATGGAGCATTGTGATGAAAAGTTCATGGAACATTGTGGTTACAAAGGTCACAGAGCCTTGTGATGACGCAGGCATAGTCCGTTGTGATGGCAAACGTTATGAAGCACTGTGATGACTGGAGTCAGGGAGCATTGTGATGACAGGGGTCATGGAGCATTGTGATGAAAAGGGCATGGAGCATTGTGATGAAAGGGGCATGGAGAATTGGTCTGACAAGTTTCATAGATTATTGTGATGACAGTGGGCCTATAGCATTGTGATGACAAGGACATGGAGCATTGTGATGACAAGGGCATGGAGTATTGTGAAGACGTGTCAGGGAGCATTGTGATGACATATATCATGGTCCATTGTGATGACAATAGCATGGAGCATTGGTCTAATAAGTTTCATGGATTATTGTGATGACAGTTAAAATGGCGCATTGTGATCACAAGGGCATGGAGCATTTTGATGACCAGGTCATGCAGTATTCTGAAGAGAGGTGTCAGGGAGCATTGTGATGAAATATGTAATGGCCCATTGTGATGACAATGGCATGGAGCATTGTGATGCCAAGTGTCATGGAGGATTCTGAGGAAAAAATTAATGGAGCATTGTGATGACAATGGCTTGGAACATTGTGATGACAAGGGTCAGGGAGCATTGTGCTGACAAGTGCATGGATAATTGTGATGACAAGGGTCATGGAGCATTCTGTTGACAATCTTTTGGAGTGTTTTGATGTCAACGGCATGGTGCATTGTGATGAAAATGGCATGGGGCTTTTTGATGAAAAAAGAATGGACACTTTTTGTGACAGGGTTCAAGGAGCATTCTGACGACAAGTGTCAGGGGGCATTGTGATGACAAGTGTATTGAGAATTGTGATGAAAAAGGTCATGGAGCATTGTGATGAAAATGGCATGGAGTATTGTGATGACAGGCATCATGGAGCATTGTGATGACAATGACATGGAACATTGTGATGCCAAGGGTCATGGATCTTTGTGATGACAAACGTCATGGAGCATTTTGATGGCAAGTGCGTTGTGCATTGTGATGAGAAGGGCAGGGAGCATTGTGATGACAGGGTCATGGAGCAATTTGATGAAAAGTGTCATGGAATATTGTGATGACAGGTGCTATGGAACATTGTGATGTCATGGGTCATCTAACATTGTGATGATAAGTGCATGTACCATTGTGATGACAGGAGTCATGGAACATTGTGAAGACAGTGGTGAGGGAGTATTTTGACAAATAGTGATGTAGCATTGTGATATCAGTGGTGAGAGAGCATTTTGATCAGAAGTGCATGGGGCATTGTGATGACAAATTTTATGGAGCATTGTGATGACAAGATTGTGGAGCACTGTGATGATAAGTGCATGGTGCATTGTGATGACATGTGTCATGGAACATTTTGCTGAGAAGCGCATGGAGCATTGTGATGACAAGGGTCATGGAGCATTGTGCTGAGAAAGGCATAGAGCATTGTGATGACAAGGTTCAAAGAGCATTGTGATGAAAAGTTCATGGAGGATTGTGGTTAAATATGTCACAGAGACTGTTGATGATGAGGGCATAGACCATTGTGATGACAAAAGTAATGAAGCACTGTGATGACTGGAGTCACAGAGCATTGTGATGACAGGGGTCATGGAGCATGGTGATAAAAAGGGCATGGAACATTGTGATGACAAGGGCAATGAACATTTGTCTAATAAGTTTCATGGATTATTGCGATGACATTTGGAATGGCGCATTGTTTTGACAAGGGCATGGAGCATTGTGATGACCAGGTGATGCAGTATTGTGAAGACAGGTGTCAGGGAGCATTGTGATGACATATGTAATGTCCCATTGTGATGACGATGGCATGGAGCATTTTGATGCCAAGTGTCATGGAGGATACTGATGACAAAGGTAATGGAGCATTGTGATGAAAATACCTTGGAGCATTGCGATGACAAGTGTCAAGGAGCATTGTGCTGACAAGTGCATGGAGAATTGTGATGACAAGAGTCATGGAGCAGTCTGATGACAAGCCTGTGGAGTATTTTGATGACAATGGCATGGAGCATTGTGATGAAAACCGCATGGGACAGTTTGATGAAAAAGGCATGGAGCCTTTTTGTGACAGGGTTCAAGGAGCATTCTGATGACAAGTGTCAGGGTGCTTTGTGATGACAAGTGTATTGAGAATTGTGATGACAAAGGTCATGGAGCATTGTGATGAGAAGGCCATGGATAATTGTGATGATGATCATCATGGGGTGTTGTGATGATAAGTGTTATGGAACATTGTGATCACAAGGTTTTGGAGCATTATGATGACAGAGGTCATGGAAAAATTTTGATTTCATTTTGATGCCAATAGCCTGAAGCATTATGATGATGGGCATGGTGCATTGTGATGACAGGGTTCATGGAGCATTGAGATGAAAAGGGGCATGGAGCATTGTGATTACAGGTATCTTGGAACACTGTGATGACAAGGGCATGGAGCATTGTGATTACCGGGTTCTTGGAGCATTGTGATGACAAGGGTCATGGAGTCTTGTGATGACAAGGCCGTGTAACATTGTGATGGCCTTGGTCATGGATCATTGTTATGACAGAAATTATGGAGCATATTGATGAGAAGGGCATTGAGCATTGGTCTGAAATATTTCATGGATTATTGTGATGAGAGTGGGCATGGAGCATTGTGATGACTAGGGCACGGTACACTGTGATACATGGGTTATGGTGGATTGTAATGACAGGGGCATGGAGCATTGTGATGAGAACGCATCGAGCATTGAGATGACAAGTGTCACGGAGATTTGTGATGACAAGTGCATGGAGCAATGTGATGAGAGGGTTCATGGAGCATTGTGATGACAATGACATGGAGCATTGTGATGCCAAGGGTCAAGGAGCTTTGTGATGACAAAGGTCATGGAGCATTTTGATGACAAGGGTGTAGTGCATTGTGATGAGAAGGGCAGGGAGCACTTTGATGACAGGGGTAAGCAGAAATTTGATGAAAAGTGTAATGGAACATTTTGATGACAGGGGTTATAGACCATTGTGATGCCAGGGGTCATGGAGCTTTGGGATGAAAATGGTCATGGAGCATTTTGATGACGGGGTTATGGGACATTGTGATGTCAGGGGTCATGGAACATTGTGCTGATAAGGGGATGTAGCATTGTGATGACAGGGGTATGGAACATTGTGATTACAGGGGTAAGGGAGCATTGTGATAACTAATGATGGAACACTGTGATATCTCATGTGAGAGAGCATTTGGATGAGAAGTGCATGGAGCATTGTGATTACAAGGTTTATGGAGCATAGCCATGACAAGGTTGTGGATCATTGTGATGAAAAGCGCGTGGCACATTGTGATGACAAAGGTCATGGACCATTGTTCTGACAAAGGCATGGAGCATTGTGATGACAAGGGTCACGGAGCAGTGTGATGAAATGTTCATGGAACATTGTGGTTACAAAGGACACAGAGCCTTGTGATGACGCGGGCATGGACCGCTGTGATGACAAACGTTATGAAGCATTGTGATGACTGGAGTCATGGAGCATTGTGAGCACAGGGGTCATGGAGCATTGTGCTAATCAGGGCATGGAGCATTGTGAAGACAGGGGCATGGTGCATTGGTCTGAGAAGTTTCATAGATTATTGTGATGGCACTGGACATGGTGCATTGTGATGACAAGGGCATGGGGCATTGTGATGAGAAGGTCATGGAGTATTGTGAAGAGAGGTGTCAGGGAGCATTGTGATGACATATGTCATGGTCCATTGCGATGACAATGGCAGGGAGCATTGTGATGCCAAATGTAATGGAGCATTGAGATGGCAAATATAATGGAGCATTGTGATGACTAGGGCTTGCATCCTTATGATGACAAGGGCCATTGAGGATTTTCATGACAAGGTCGTGAAGCATTGTGATGACAATGTCCTGGAGCTTTGTGATGAGAAATACATGGAGCCTTGTGAATACAAGTCTCATGGAGCATACTGATGAAAAGGGGCATGGAGCATTCTGATTATAGGGGTCTTGGAACATTGTGATAACAAGGGCATGGAGCATTGTGATGACAAGGGCATGGAGCATTGGTCTAATATGTTTCATGGATTATTGCGATGACAGAAGGAATGACACATTGTGATGACAAGGGCATGGAGCATTGTGATGACCAGGTGATGCAGTATTGTGAAGACAGGTGTCAGGGAGCATTGTGATGACATATGTCATGGTCCATTGCGATGACAATGGCATGGAGCATTGTGATGCCAAGTGTCATGGAGGATTCTGATGACAAAGGTAATGGAGCACTGTGATGGCAATGGCTTGGAGCATTGTGATTACAAGGTTCAGGGAGCATTGTGCTGACAAGTGCATGGAGAATTGTGATTACAAGGGTCATGGAGCATTCTAATGACAAGCTTGTGGAGTATTTTGATGACAATGGCATGGAGCATTGTGATGAAAACGGCATGGGGCATTGTGATGAAAAAGGCATGGAGCCTTTTCGTGCCAGGGTTCAAGGAGAATTCTGACGACAAGTGTCAGGGAGCATTGTGATGACAATTGTATTGAGAATTGTGATGACAAAGGTCATGGAGCAATGTGATGAAAAGGGCATAGAGTATTGTGATGACAGGCATCATGGATCATTGTGATGACAAGTGTTATGGGACATTGTGAGCACAAGGGTTTCGAGCATTGTGATGAGAGAGGTCATAAATCATTTTGATTTCAAGGCACATGGAGCATTGTGATGACAAGGGCATGAAGCAATGTGATCCCAAGGTTCAAGGAGGATTGTGAGGACAATGGTAATTGAGTATTGTGATGACAAGCGCATAGAACATTGTAATGACAAGGTCATGTAGCATTTTGCTGACAGAGGCATGGAGCATTGTGATGACAGGTGTCATGGAGCACTGTGATGACAAGCGTCAAGGAGCATTGTGATTACAGGGGTCATGGAGCATTGGGATGACAAGGGCATGGATCATTGTGATGACAAGGATCATGGAGCATTGGGCTGAAAATGTTCTTGGACTATTGTGATGACAGGGGTCATGGAGCATCGTGATGACTAGGAAATGGAGCATTGGGAAGACAAGAGTCCCGGATCATTGTGTTGTCAGGTGTTATGGATGGTTGTGATGACAGTGGTCATGGAGCATTGTGATGATATTGGTCATGGAGCATTGTGATGAGAATGTCATGTAGCATTCGGCTGGAAATGTTAATGGATTATTGTAATGACAGGGGTCATGGAGCATTTTGATGACAAGGGAATAGAGCATGGTCATGACAAGGTCCTGGAGCATTGTGATGAGATGACCATGGAGACTTGTGATGACAAGTCTCATGGAGCATTCTGAGGAAAAAGGGCATGGAGCATTCTGATTACAGGGGTCTTGGAGCATTGTGATGACAAGGGCATGGAGCATTGTGAGGAGAAGCCATGGAGAATTCTGATGACATGCGTCATGGAGATTTGTGCTGACAAGGCCATGGAGCATTGTGATAACAGGGGTCTTGGAGCATTGTGATGAAAAGGCATGGATCATTGTGATGTAAAATGCATGGAGCCTTGTCATCACAGGGTTCTAGTAGCATACTGACGACAGGTGTCAGGGATTATTGTGATGACAAGTGTATTGAGCATTGTGATGACAATGATCATGGAGCATTGTGATGAGAACACCATGGATAAATGTGATGATGATCGTCATGGGGTGTTGTGATGATAAGTGTTATGGAACATTGTGATCACAAGGGTTTGGAGCATTATGATGACAGAAGTCATGGAGAATTTTGATTTCACTGTAGTGACAATAACCTGAAGCATTATGAAGATGGGCATGGTGCATTGTGATGACAGGGTTCATGGAGAATTGAGATGAAAAGGGGCATGGAGCATTGTGATTATAGGGGTCTTGGAGCATTGTGATGAGAAGGACATGGAACCTTCTGATGACATGCGTCATGGAGCTTTGTTATGACAAGGGCATGGAGAATTTTGGTTACATGTTTCTTGGAGCATTGTGATGACAAGTGTCATGGAGCCTTGTGATGACAAGGCCGTGGAACATTGTGATGGCAGTGGTCGTGGTGCATTGTTATGACAGAGGTAATGGAGCATTGTGATGAGAAGGGCATTGAGCATTGGTTTGAAATATTTCATATTTTATTGTGATGAGAGTGGACAGGAGCACTGTGATGACAAGGGCACGGAACACTGTGATACATGGGTCATGGAGGATTGTAATGACAAGTGCATGGAGCAATGTGATGAGAGGGTACATGGAGCATTGTGATGACAATGCCATGGAGCATAGTGAGGAAAAGGCCATGGAGCATTGTGATAACATGCATCATGTAGCTTTTTGATGACAAGGGCATGGAGCATTGTGATTACAGGGGTCTTGGAGCATTGTGATAAAAAGGGCATGGATCGTTGTGATGATAAAGGCATGGAGCCTTGTCATGACAGTGTTCAAGGAGCATACTGACGACAAGAGTCAGGGAGCATTGTGAAGACAAGTGTATTGAGCATTGTGATGACAAAGATCAGGGAGCATTGTGATCAGAAAACCAAGGATAATTGTGATGATGTTCGTCATGGGGTGTTGTGTTGATAAATGTTATGGAACATTGTGATCACAAGGGTTTGGAGCCTTATGATGACAGAGGTCACGGAGACTTTTGATTTCATTGTAATGACAATAGCCTGAAGCATTATGATAATGGGCATGGTGAATTGTGATGACAGGGTTCATGGAGCATTGAGATGAAAAGGGGCATGGAGCATTGTGATTACAGTGGTCTTGTAGCATTGTGATGACAAGCGCATAGAGCATTGTAATGAAAAGATCATGTAGAATTTTGCAGACAAATGCATGGAGCACTGTGATGACAGGTGTCATGGAGCACTGTGATGACATGTGTCACGGAGCATTGTGAATACAGGGGTCATGGATCATTTTGATGACAAGGGTCATGGAGCATTGGGCTGAAAATGTTCATGGAGTATTGTGATGACAGGGGTCATGGAGCATTGTGATGACAGAAGTCATGGAGAATTTTGATTTCATTGTGCTGACAATAGCCGGAAGCATTATGATGATGGGCATGATGCATTGTGATGACAGGGTTCATCGAGCGTTGAGATGAAAAGGGGCATTGAGCATTTTGATTACAGGGGTCTTGGAGCATTGTGATGACAAGGACATGGAGCATTTTGATGAGAAGTCCATGGAACATTCTGATGACATGTGTCATGGAGCTTTCTGATGACAAGGGCATGGAGCATTGTGATTACAGGTGTCTTGGAGCATTGTGATGACACGTGTCATTGAGCCTTGTGATGACAATGCTGTGGAACATTGTGATGGCAGGGGTCAAGGAGCATTGTTATGACCGGTGTAATGGAGCATTGTGATGAGAAGGGCATGGAGCATTGTGATTACAAGTTTTATGGAGCATTGCGATGACAAATTTGTTGACCGTTGGGATAAAAAGCGTGTGGCACATTGTGATGACAAGGGTCATGGAACATTTTTCTGACAAAGGCATGGAGCACTGTGATGACATGTGTCACGGAGCATTGTGATGAAAAGTTCATGAATCATTGTGGTTAAAAAGGTCACAAAGCCTTGTGATGATTCGGGAATGGACCATTGTTATGACAAATGTTATGAAGAATTGTGATGACTGGAGTCAAGGAGCATTGTGATGACAGGGTCATGGAGCATTGTGATGACAAGGGCATGGAACATTGTGATGACAGGTGCATGGAGCACTGTGATGACAAGCGTCACGGAGCATTGTGATTACAGGGGTCATGGAGCTTTGGGATGACAAGGGCATGGATCATTGTTATGACAAGTGTCATGGAGCATTGGGCTGAAAATGTTCATGGAATATTGTGATGACAGGGGTCATGGAGCATTGTGATGACTAGGGAATGGAGCATTGTAATGACAAGGGAATGGAACATGGTGATGACAGGGGTCATGGAATATTTTGATTACAGTGGTGAGGGAGGATTGTGATGACTAGTGAGGGAACATGGTGATATCTCAGGAGAGAGCATTTGGATGAGAAGAGCATGGAGATTTGTGATTACAAGTTTTATGGAGCATAGCGAAGCCAAGGTTGTGGATGATTGTGATGGAAAGCCCGTGGCACATTTTGATGACAAGGTTCATGGAGCATTGTTCTGACAAAGGCATGGAGCATTGTGATGACAAGGGTCACGGAGAATTGTGATGAAATGTTCATGGAGCATTCTGCTTACAAAGGTCACAGAGCCTTGTGATGACACGGACATGGACAGTTGTGATGACAAACGTTATGAAGCATTGTGATGACTGGAGTCACGAAGCATTGTGTTGACAGGGTTCATGGAGCATTGTGATGAAAAGGGCATGGAGCATTGTGATGAGAATGTCATGGTGTATTGTGAAGACAGGTGTCAGGGAGCATTGTGATGACATATATCATGGTCCATTTCGATGACAATGGCATGGTGCATTGTGATGCCAAATGTAATGGAGGATTGTGATGACAAATATGATGGAGCATTGTGATGACTAGGGCTTGGAGCATTATGATGACAAGGGCCATTGAGAATTTTCATGACAATGTCGTGAAGCATTGTGATGACAAGGTCCTGGAGCATTGTGATGAGAAAACCATGGAGCCTTGTGATGACAGGTCTCATGGAGCATACTGATGAAAAGGGGCATGGAGCATTCTGATTACAGGGGTCTTGGAACATTGTGATAGCAATGGGATGTAGCATTGTGATGACAAGGGCATGGAGCATTGGTCTAATAACTTTCATGAATTACTGTGATGACAGATGGAATGGCGCATTGTGATGAGAGTGGACATGGAGCATTCTGAAGATATTGGTCATGGAGCATTATGACAAGGTCATGGAACATTGGGCTGAAAATGTTCATGGAGTATTGTGATGACATGGGTCATGGAGCATTGTAATGACAAGGGAATGGAGCATGGTGATAACAAGGTCCTGGAGCATTGTGATGAGATGACCATGGAGATTTGTGATGACAAATCTTATGGAGCATTCTGATGAAAAGGGGCATGGAGCATTGTGATTACAGGGGTCTTGGAGCATTGTGATGACAAGGGCATGGAGCATTGTGAGGAGAAGGCCATGGAACATTCTGATGACATGCGTCATGGATTTTTGTGATGACAAGTGCATGGAGCATTGTGTTTACAGGGTTCTTGGAGCATTGTGATGACAAGGGTCATGGAGCCTTGTGATGACAAGGCCGTGGAACATTGTGATGGCAGGTGTCATGGAGCATTGTTATGACAGAGGTAATGGAGCATTGTGATGAGAAGGGCATTGAGCATTGGTCTGAAATGTTTCATGGATTATTGTGATGAGAGTGGGCATGGAGCTTTGTGATGACAAAGGCATGGAGCAATGTGATGAGAGGATTCATGGAGCATTGTGATGACAATGACATGGAGCATTGTGATGCCAAGGGTCTTGGAGCTTTGTGATGACAATGGTCATGGAGCATTTTGATGACAACTGTGTGGTGCAATGTGATGAGTAGGGCAGGGAGCCTTGTGATGAAATGGTCATGCAGCAATTTGATGAAAAGTGTAATGGAACATTTTGATGACAGGGGTTATAGAACATTGTGATGCCAGGGATCCTGGAGCTTTGGGATGAAAAGTGTCATGGAGTATTTTGATGACAGGGTTTATGGAACATTGTGATGTCAGGGTTCAAGTAATATTGTGCTGATAAGGGGATGTAGCATTGTGATGACAGGGGTCATGGAACATTGTGATAACAGGGGTGAGGGAGGATTGTGATGACTAGTGATGGAACATTGTGATATCTCAGGTGAGAGAGCATTTGGATGAGAAGTGCATGGAGAATTGTGATTACAAGTTTGATGGAGCATAGCGATGACAAGTTTGTGGATCATTGTGATGAAAAGCACATGGAACACTGTGATGACAAAGGTCATGGAGCATTGTTCTTACAAAGGCATGGAGCATTGTGATGACAAGGGTCACGGAGCATTGTGATGAAATGTTCATGGAGCATTGTGGTTACAAAGGTCACAGAGCCTTGTGATGACGTGGGCATGGACCGTCGTGATGACAATCGTTATGAAGCATAGTGATGACTAGTCACGGAGCATTGTGATGACAGGGTTCATGGAGCAATGTGATGACAAGGGCATGGAGCATTGTGATGACAGGGACATGGAGCATTGGTCTGACATGTTTCATAGATAATTGTGATGACAGTGGACATGGTGCATTGTGATGACAAGGGCATGGAGCACTGTGAAGACAAGGGCATGGAGTATTGTGAAGACAGATGTCAGGAAGCATTGTGATGACCTATGTCATGGTCAATTGCGATGACAATAGCATGGAGCATTGTGATGCCAAATGTAATGGAGGATGTGATGACAAATATAATGGAGCATTGTGATGACTAGGGCTTGGAGAATTATGTTGACAAGGGCCATTGAGAATTTTCATGACAATGTCGTGAAGCATTGTGATGACAAGTCCTGGAGCATTGTGATGAGAAATCCATGGAGGCTTGTGATGACAAGTCTCAAGGAGCATACTGATGAAAAGGGGTCTGGAGCATTCTGATTACAGGGGACTTGAAACATTGTGATAACAAGGGCATGGAGCACTGTGATGACAAGGGCATGCAGTATTGTGAATAGAGGTGTCAGGGAGCATTGTGATGACATAAGTAATGGCCCATTGTGATGACAATGGCATGGATCATTGTGATGCCAAGTATCATGGAGGATTCTGATGACAAAGGTAATGGAGCATTGTGATGACAAGCGTCAGGGAGCACTGTGCTGACAAGTGCATGGAGAATTGTGATGGCAAGGGTCATGGAGCATTCTGATGACAAGCTTGTGGAGTATTTTGATGACAATTGCATGGAGCATTGTGATGAAAAAGGCATGGAGCCTTTTTGTGACAGGGTTCAAGGAGCATCCTGACGACAATCTCAGGGAGCATTGTGATGACAAGTGTATTGAGAATTGTGATGACAAAGTCATGGAGCACTGTGATGAAAAGGGCATGGAGTATTCTGATGACAGGCATCATGGAGCTTTGCGATGACAACTGTTATGGAACATTGTGATCACAAGAGTTTAGAGCACTGTGATGAGACAGGTCATGGATCATTATGATTTCAAGGAGCATGGAGCATTGTGATGACAATGGCATGAAGCAATGTGATCCCAAGGTTTATGGAGGATTGTGATGACAATGGAAATGGAGTACTGTGATGACAAGCGCATAGAGCATTGTAATGACAATGTCATGGAGCATTTTGCAGACAAAGGCATGGAGCATTGTGATGACATGTGTCATGGAGCACAGTGATGACAAGCGTCACAGAGCATTGTGAATACAGGGGTCATGGAGCATTGGGATGACAAGGGCATGTATCATTGTGATGACAGTGGTCATGGAGCATTGTGATTTCAGGGGTCTTGGAGCATTGTGATGATATTGGTCATGGAGCATTGTGATGAGAATGTCATTGAGTATTGGGCTGAAAATGTTCATGGAGTATTGTGATGACATGGGTCATGGAGCATTGTGAAGACAATGGAATGGAGCATGGTGATGACAAGGCCCTGGAGCATTGTGATGAGATGACCATGGAGATTTGTGATGACAAATCTCATGGAGCATTCTGATGAAAAGGGACATGGAGCATTGTGATTACAGGGGTCTTGGAGCATTGTGATGACAAGGGCATGGAGCATTGTGAGGAGAAGGCCATTGAACATTATGATGACATGTGTCATGGATTTTTGTGATGACAAGGGCATGGAGCATTGTGATTACAGTGGTCTTGTAGCATTGTGATGACAAGGGTCATGGAGCCTTGTGATGACAAGTCCATGGAACATTGTGATGGCAGGGGTCATGGAGCATTGTTATGACAGATGTAATGGAGCATTGTGATGAGAATGGCATTGACCATTGGTCTGAAATGTTTCATGGATTATTGTGATGAGAGTGGGCATGGAGCATTGTGATGACAAGGGCACGGTACACTGTGATACTTGGGTCATGGAGGATTGTAATGACAAGGGCATGGAGCATTGTGATGAAAAGGGCACCTTGCATTGTGATGACAAGTGTCATGGAGCTTTGTGATGAAAAGGGCATTGAGCAATGTGATGAGAGGGTTCATGGAGCATTGTGATGAGAATGACATGGAGCATTGTGATGCCAAGGGTCATGGAGATTTGTGATGACAAAGGTCATGGAGCATTTTGATGTCAAGTGTGTGGTGCATTGTGATGAGAAGGGCAGGGAGCATTTTGATGACAGGGTCATGGAGCAATTTGATGAAAAGTGTAATGGAACATTTAGATGACAGGGGTTATAGAACATTGTGATGACATGGGTCATGGAGCTTTGGGATGAAAAGGGTCATGGAGCATTTTGATGACAGGGGTTATGGAACATTGTGATGTCATGGGTCATGGAACATTGTGTTGAAAAGGGGATGTACCATTGTGATGAGAGCGGTCATGGAACACTGTGATTACAGGGCTGAGGGAGGATTGTGATAACTAGTGATGGATCATTGTGGTATCTCAGGTGAGAGAGCATTTGGATGAGAAGAGCATAGAGCATTGTGATTACAAGGTTTATGGAGCATAGCGATGACAAGGTTCTGCATCATTGTGATGAAATGTGCGTGGCACATTGTGATGACAAGTGTCATGGAGCATTGTTCTGACAAAGGCATGGAGCATTGTGATGACAAGGGTCACAGAGCATTGTGATGAAATGTTCATGGAACATTGTGGTTACAATGGACACAGAGCCTTGTGATGACGCGGGCATGGACCGTTGTGATGACAAACGTAATGAAGCATTGTGATGACTGGAGTCACGGAGCATTGTGACGACAGGGTTCATGGAGCATACTGATGAAAAAGGGCATGGAGCATTGTGATTACAGGGGTCTTGGAACTTTGTGATGACAAGGATATGGAGCATTGTGAGGAGAAAACCAAGGAGCATTCTGATGGAATGCAGCATTGAGCTTTGTGATGACAAGGTCATGGAGCTTCGTGATTACATGGGTCTTGGAGCATTGTGATGAAAAGGGCATGGATCATTGTGATGAAAAAGGCATGGAGCCTTGTCATGACAGGGTAAAAGGAGCATACAGACAACAAGTGTCAGGGAGCATTTAGATGACAAGTGTATTGAGCATTGTGATGATGAAGGTCATGGAGCATTTTGATGAGAAGTCCATGGATAATTGTGAAGACGAGCATCATGGGGCATTGTGATGACAAGTGTTATGGAATATTGTGATCTCAAGGGTTTGGAGCATTGTTATGACAGAGTTCATGGAGCATTTTGATATCATTGTTATGACAATAGCAGGAAGCATTATGATGATGGGCATGGTGCATTGTGATGATAAGGTTCATGGATCATTGAGATGAAAAGGGGCATAGAACACTGTGATTACAGTTTTCTTGGAGCATTGTGATGAGAAGGGTCATGGAGCCTTGTGATGACAAGGCCATGGAACATCGTGATGGGAGGGGTCATGGAGCATTGTTATGACAGGGTTAATGGAACATTGTGATGGCAAGGGCATGGAGCATTGTGATGAGAAGGTCATGGAGCATTCTGATTACCTGTGTCATGGAGCTATGTGAAGACAAGGGCATGGAGCAATGTGATGAGAGCGTTCACGGAGCATTGTAATGACAATGACATGGAACATTGTGATGCCAAAGGTCATGGATCTTTGTGATGACAAAAGTCATGGAGCATTTTGATGGCAAGTGAGTTGTGCATTGTGATGAGAGGGTCATGGCGCAATTTGATGAAAAGTGTCATGGAACATTTTGATGACAGGTGTTATGGAACATTGTGATGTCATGTGTCATCGAACATTGTGATGATATGTGCATGTAGCATTGTGATGACAAGAGTCATGGTACATTGTGATGACTGGGGTGAGGGTGTATTGTGAAAAATAGTGATGTAGCATTGTGATATCAGTGGTGAGAGAGCATTTTGATGAGAAATGCATGGAGCATTGTGATGACAAATTTTATGGAGCAATGTGATGACAAGATTGTGGAGCACTGTGATGATAAGCGCATGATGCATTGTGATGACATGTGTCACGGAGCATTCTGCTGACAAGTGCATGGAGCATTCTGATGACAAGGGTCATGGAGCACTGTGCTGAGAAAGGCAAAGAGCATTGTGATGACAAGTGTCAAAGAGCATTGTGATGAAAAGTTCATGGAGCATTGTGGTTAAAAACGTCACAGAGACTGTTGATGACGACGGCATGGACCATTGTGATGAGAAAGGTCATGAAGCACTGTGATGACTGGAGTCACGGTGCATTGTGATGATAGGGGTCATGGAGCATTGTGATAAAAAGGACATGGAACATTGTGATGACAAGGGCATGGAGCATTGTGATGACGAAGTCATGCAGTATGGTGAAGACTGGTGTCATGGAGCATTGTGATGACATATGTAATGGCCCATTGTGATGACGATGGCATGGAGCATTTTGATGCCAAGTGTCATGGAGGATTCTGATGACAAAGGTAATGGAGCATTGTGATGACAATGGCTTGGAGCATTGCGATGACAAGGGTCAAGGTGCATTGTCCTGACAAGTGCATGGAGAATTGTGATGACAAGTTTCGAGGAACATTCTGATGACAAGCTTGTGGAGTATTTTGATGACAATTGCATGGAGCATTGTGAAGAAAACGGCATGGAGCATTGTGATGAAAAAGGCATGGAGCCTTTTCGTGACAGGGCTCAAGGAGCATTCTGATGACAAGTGTCAGGGAGCATTGTGATGACAAGTGTATTGAGAATTGTGATGACAAAAGTCATGGAGCATGGTGATGAGAAGGCCATGGATAATTGTGATGATGATCGTCATGGGGTGTTGTGATGATAAGTGTTATGGAACATTGTGATCACAAGGTTTTGGAGCATTATGATGACAGAGGTCATGGAGAATTTTGATTTCATTGTGATGACAATAGCATGAAGCATTATGATGATGGGCATGGTGCATTGTGATGACAGGGTTCATGGAGCATTGAGATGAAAAGGGGCATGGAGCATTGTGATTACAGGGATCTTGGAGCATTGTGATGACAAGGGCATGGAGCATTGTGATTACAGGGTTCTTGGAGCATTGTGATGACAAGGGTCATGGAGCCTTTTGATGACTAGGCCGTGGAACATTGTGATGGCAGTGGTCCTGGATCATTGTTATGACAGAAGTAATAGAGCATTTTGATGAGAAGGGCATTGAGAATTGGTCTGAAATATTTCACGGATTATTGTGATGAGAGTGGGCATGGAGCACTGTGATGACAAGGGCACGGAAGACTGTGATACATGGGTCATGGAGGATAGTAATGACAGGGGCATAGAGCATTGTGATGAGAACGCATCGAGCATTGTGATGACATGTGTCATGGAGGTTTGTGATGACAAGGGCATGGAGCAATGTGATGAGAGTGTTCATGGAGCATTGTGATGACAATGACATGGAGCATTGTGATGCCAAGGTTCATGGTGCATTGTGATGAGAAGGGCAGGGAGCAGTTTGATGACCGGGTAACGCAGCAATTTGATAAAAAGTGTAATGGAATATTTTGATGGCAGGTGTTATAGATCACTGTGATGTAAGGGGTCTTGGAGCTTTGTGTTAACAAGTGTCATGGTGCATTGTGATGACTAGGGAATGGAGCAATGTGATGACAAGAGTCCTGGATCATTGTGTTGTCAGGTGTCATGGAGTGTTGTGATGACAGTGGTCATGGAGCATTGTGATGATATTGGCCATGGAGCACTGTGATGAGTAGGTCGTGGAGCATTGGGCTGAAAATTCTCATGGATTATTGTGATGACAGCGGTCATGGAGCATTGTGATGACAAGGGAATGGAGCATGGTGATGACAGGGTCCTGGAACATTGTGATGAGAAGACCATGGACACTAGTAATGACAACTCTCATGGAGCATTCTGATGAAAAGGGGCATGGAGCATTGTGATTACAGGGGTCTTGGAACATTGTGATGACAAGTGCATGGAGCACTGTGAGGAGAAGACCAAGGAGCATTCTGATGGCATGCGTCATTGAGCATTGTGATGCCAAGGTCATGGAGCATTGTGATTACATGGGTCTTGGATCGTTGTGATGAAAATGGCATGGATCATTGTGATGAAAAAAGCATGGAGGATTGTCATGACAGGGTTCAAGGAGCATACAGACAACAAGTGTCAGGGAGCATTTTGATGAAAAGTGTATTGAGCATTGTGATGCCAAAGTCATGGAGCATTGTGATGAGAAGACCATGGATAATTGTGATGACGAGCGTCATGGGGCATTGAGATGACAAGTGTTATGGAATATTGTGATCACAAGGGTTTGGAGCATTGTTATGACTGAGGTCATGGAGCATTTTGATTTCATTGTGATGACAATAGCATGAAGCATTATGATGATGGTCATGGTGCATTGTGATGACAGGGTTCATGGATTATTGAGATGAAAAGTGGCATAGAGCACTGTGATTACAGTGTTCTTGGAGCATTGTGATGAGAAGGGTCATAGAGCCTTGTGATGACAAGGCCATGGAACATCGTGATGGCAGGGGTCATGGAGCATTGTTATGGCAGGGGTAATGGAGCATTGTGATGGTAAGGGCATGGAGCATTGTGATGAGAAGGCCATGGAGCATTCTGATGACATGTGTCATGGAGCTATGTGAAGACAAGGGCATGGAGCAATGTGATGAGAGAGTTCATGGAGCATTGTGATGACAATGACATGGAGCATTGTGATGCCAAGGGTCATAAATCTTTGTGATGACAAAGGTTATGGAGCATTTTGATGGCAAGGGCGTTGTGCATTGGAATGAGAATGGCAGGGAGCATTGTGATGACAGGGTCATGGACCAATTTGATGAAAACATTCATGGAACATTTTGATGACAGGGGTTATGGAACATTGAGATGTCATGGGTCATCGAACATTGTTATGATAAGTGCATTTAGCACTGTGGTGACAGGAGTCATGGAACACTGTGATGACAGGGCTGAGGGGGTATTTTTACAAATAGTGAGGTAGCATTGTGATATCAGTGGTGAGAGAGCATTTTGATGAGAAGTGCATGGGGCATTGTGATGACAAATATTATGGAGCACTGTGATGACAAGATTGTGGAGCACTGTGATGACAATCGCGTGATTCATTGTGATGACATTTGTCATGGAGCATTGTGCTGATAAGCGCATGGAGCATTGTGATGAGAAGGGTCAAAGAGCATTGTGATGAAAAGTTCATGGAGCATTGTGGTTAAAAAGGTCACAGAGACTGTTCATGACGAGGGCATGGACCATTGTGATGACAAAGGTCATGAAGCATTGTGATGACTGCAGTCACGGATCATGGTGATGACAGGGGTCATGGAGCATTGTGATGAAAAGGGAATGGTGCATTGTGCTGAGAAATGCAGGGAACATTTTGATGACCAGGTCATGCAGCAATTTGATAAAAAGTGTAAAGTGACATTTTAATGCAGGGGTTATAGAACATTGTGATGTCAGGGGTCTTGGAGCTTTGGGATGAAAAGGGTCATGGAGCATTTTGATTACAGGGGTTATGGAACATTGTGATGTCAGGGGTCATGGAACACTGTGATGATAAGGGGATGTAGCATTGTGATGACAGGGTCCTGGCACATTGTGATTACAGGGGTGAGGGAGTATTGTGATAACTAGCGATGGAACATTTTGATATCTCTGGTGAGAGAGCATTTTGATGAGAAGTGCATGGACCATTGTGATTACAATATTTATGAAGCATAGCAATGACAAAGTTGTGGACCGTTTTGATGAAATGCGCGTGGTTCATTGTGATGACTATGTTCATTGAGCATTGTTCTGACAAAGACATGGAGCTTTGTGATGACAAGGGCATGGCACATTGTGATTACATGGGTCATGGAGCATTTTGATGACAAGGGCGTGGAGCATTGTGATGAGAAGGCCATGGATAATTGTGATGACGCGCGTCATGGAGCACAGTAATGACAAGGGGTATGGAGCATTGTGATGACAGTGGCCATGGAGAAATGTGATGACAAGTGTCAAGGAGCATTCTGATGACAAGCTTGTGGAGTATTGTGACGACAATGGCATGGAGCATTGTGATGAAAAGGGCATGGAGCATTGTGATGAAAAAGTCATGAAGCCATTTCATGACAGGTTTCAAGGAGCATTCTGATGACAAGTGTCAGGGAACATTGTGATGACATGTGTATTGAGAATTGTGATGAAAAAGATCATGGAGCATTTTGACGAAAAGGGCATAGAGTATTGTGATGACAGGCTTCATGGAGCGTTGTGATGACAAGTGTTATGGAACATTGTGATCACAAGGGTTTGGAGCATTGTGATGATAGAAGTCATGGATCATTTTTTTGTCAAGGAGCATGGAGCATTGTGATGACAAGGGCATTAGGCAATGTGATCCCAAGGTTCATGGAGGATTGTGATGACAATGCTAAGGGAGTATTGTGATGACAAGCAAATGGAGCATTTTGATAACAAGGTCATGTAGCATTTTGCTGACACAGGCATGGAGCATTGTGATGATAAGGGTCATAGAGCACTTTGATGAGAAGCATCACGGATCATTGTGATTACAGGGGTCATGGAGCATTGGGATGGCAAGGGCATGGATCATTGTGATGACAAGTGTCATGGAGCATTGGGCTGAAAATGTTAATGGAGCATTGTGATGACTAGGGAATGGAGCATTGTGATTACTAGAGTCCCGGATCACTGTGTTGTCAGGGGTCATGGAGCGTTGTGATGACAGTGGTCATGGAGCATTGTGATGACAGGGATCATGAAGCATTGTGTTGAGAAATTCCTGGAGAATTGGTGTGAAAATGTTCAGGAAGTATTGTGAGGACAGGGTTCATGGAGCATTGTGATGACAAGGGAATGGAGCACTGTGATGAAAGGTTCCTGGAGCATTGTGATGAGAAGACCATGGAGCCTCGTAATAACAAGTCTCATGGAGCATTCTGATGAAAAGGGGCATGGAGTATTGTGATTACAGGGGTCTTGGAGCATTGTGATGACACGGGCATGGAGCATTGTGATTACTGGTGTCTTGGAGCATTGTGATGAAATTGGCATGGATTATTGTTATGAAAATGGTATGGAGCCTTGTCATGAAAGGGTTCCAGGAGCATACTGATGACAAGTGTCAGGGAGCATTGTGATGACTTGTGTATAGAGCATTGTTATGACAAAGGTCATGGAGCACTGTGATGAGAAGACCATGGATAACTGTGATGATGAGCTTCATGGGGCGTTGTGATGATAAGTGTTATGGAACATTGTGATCACAAGGATTTGGAGCATTGTGATGAGATAGATCATCGAATATTTTGATTTCATTGTGATGACAATAGCCTGAAGCATTATGATGATGGTCATGGTGCATTTTGATGACAGGGTTCATGGAGCATTGAGATGCAAAGGGGCATGGAGCATTGTGATTAGAGGGTTCATGGAGCACTGTGATGACAATGGCATGGAGCATTGAGATGCCAAGTGTCATGGAGCCTTGTGATGACAAAGGTCATGGAGCATTTTGATGACAAGGGAGTGGTACTTTGTGATGAGAAGGGCAGGGAGCATTGTGATGACAGAGTCATAGGGCAATTTGATGAAAAGTGTCATGGAATATTTTAATGACAGGGGTTATGGAACATTGTGATGTCAGGGTTCATGGAGCATTTTGATGAAAAGGATCATGGAGAATTATGATGACAGGGGTTATGGAACATTGTGATGGCAGGGGTCATTGTGAATATTGAGGAAAAGGGTTATGGAGCATTATGATGACAGGGGTTATGGAACATTGTGATGTCAGGGGTCACCGAACTTTGTGATGATATGTGCACTGCAAAGACAAAAGTCATTGAACATTGTGATGACAGTGGTGAGGGAGTATTGTGATGAATAGTGCTGTAACATTGTGATATCATTGGTGAGAAAGCATTTTAATGAGAAGTGCATGGAGAATTGTGATGACAATTTTTATGGTGCATTGTGGTGACAAGATTGTGGAGCACTGTGATGAGAAGCGCAGGGTGCATTGTGATGACATGGGTCATGGAGCATTGTTCTGACAAGCGCATGGATCATTGTGATGACAAGGGTCATGGAGCATTGTGCTGAGAAAGGCATAGAACACTGTGATGACAAGGGTCAAAGAGCATTGTGATGAAAAGTTATTGGAGCATTGTGGTTAAATATGTCACAGAGACTGTTGATGACGAGGGCATGGACCATTGTGAGGAAAAAGGTCATGAATCATTGTGATGAATGGAGGCATGGAGCACTGTGATGACAGGGGTCATGGAGCATTGTGATAACAAGGACATGGAGCATTGTGATGACAAGGGAATGGAGCATTGGTCTAATAAGTTTCATGGATTATTGTTATGACTGTTGTAATGGCGCATTTTGATGACCAGGTCATGCAGTATTGTGAAGAAAGGTGTCAGGGAGCATTGTGATGACATATGTAATGGCCCATAGAGGTGACAATGGCATGGAGCATTGTGATGCCAAGTGTCATGGAGGATTCTGATGACAAAGGTAATGGAGCATTGTGATGATAATGGCTTGGAGCATTCTGATGACAAGGGTCAGGGAGAATTTTGCTGACAGGTGCAGGGAGAATTGTGATGAAAACGGTCATGAAGTATTCTGATGACAAGCTTGGGAGTATTTTGATGACAATGGCAGGGAACATTGTGATGAAAAAGGCATGTGGCATTGTGATGACAAGTGTATTGAGAATTGTGATGACAAATGTCATGGAGCATTGTGATGAATAGGGCATGGAGTATTGTGATGACAGGCATCATGGAGCGTTGTGATGACAAGTGTTATGAAACATTGTGATCACAAGGGTTTGGAGCATTGTGATGACAGATGTCATGGATCATTTTGATTTCAAGGAGCATGGAGCATTGTGATGACAAGGGCATGAAGCAATGTGATTCCAAGGTTCATGGAGGACTGTGATGACAATGGTAATGGAGTATTGTGATGACAAGCGAATAGAGCATTGCAATGACAAGGTCAGGTAGCATTTTGCCGACAAAGGCATGGAGCATTGTGATGACAGGTGTCATGGAGCAATGTGATGACAAGTGTATTGAGCATTGTGATGACAATGGATAATTGTGATGAGCGTCATGGGGTGTTGTGATGATAAGTGTTATGGAACACTGTGATCACAAGGGATTGGAGCATTGTGATGACAGGGGTCATGGAGCATATATATTTCATTGTGATGAATATAGACTGAAGCATTATCATGATGGGCATGATGAATTGTGATGACAGTGTTCATGGAGCATTGAGATGAAAAGGGGCATGGAGCATTTTGATTACAGGGTTCGTGGAGCATTGTGATGTCAAGGACATGGAGCATTTTGATAGGAAGGACATGGAACATTCTGATGGCATGTGTCATGGAGCTTTGTGATGACGAGGGCATGGAGCATTGTGATTACAGGGGTCTTGGAGCATTGTGATGACATGTGTCATGGAGTCTTGTGATGACAAGGCCGTGGAATATTGTGATGGCAGCGGTCATGGAACATTGTTATGATAGGGATAAAGGAGCATTGTGATGAGAAGGACATGGAGCATTGTGAATACAAGGTTTATGGAGCATTACCATGACAAATTTGTGGACCGTTGTGATGAAAAGCGCGTAGCATATTGTGATGACAAGGGTCATGGAGCATTTTTCTGACAAAGGCATGGAGCCTTTTGATGACAATGGTCACGAAGCATTGTGATGAAAAGTTCATGGAGCATTGTGGTTATAAAGGTCACAGAGCCTTGTGATAACGGGGTCATGTACCATTGTGATGACAAATGTTATGAAGCATTGTGATGACTGGAGTCATGGAGCATTGTGATGACAGTGGCCATGGAGCATTGTGATGACAAGGGCATGGAGCATTTTGGTGACAGGGGCATGGAGCATTGGTCTGACAAGTTTCATAGATTATTGTGATGACAGTGGACATGGTGCATTGTGATGACAAGGGCATGGATCATTGTGATGAGAAGGTTATGGAGTAATGTGAAGACTGGTGTCAGGGAGCATTGTGATGACATATGTCATGGTCCATTGCAATGACAATGGCAGGGAGCATAGTGATGCCAAATGTAATGGAGCATTTTGATGACAAATATAATGGAGCATTGTGATGACTAGGGCTTGGAGCATTATGATGACAAGGGCCACTGAGAATTTTCAGAACAAGGTCGTGAAGCATTGTGATGACAAGGTCCTGGAGCATTGTGATGAGAAATGCATAGAGACTTGTGATGACAAATCTCATGGAGCATACTGATCAAAGGGGCATGGAGCATTGTGATTACAGGGGTCTTGGAACATTGTGATGACATGGGCATGGAGCATTGTGAGGAGAAGGCGAAGGAGCATTCTGAAGACATGTTTCATTGAGCTTTGTGATGACAAGGGCATGGGGCATTGTGTTTAAAGGGGTCTTGGAGCATTGTGATGAAAAGGGCATGGATCATTGTGATGAAAAAGGCATGGAGCCTTGTCATGACAGTGTTCAAGGAGCATACAGACAACAAGTGTCAGGGAGCATTGTGATGACATGTGTATTGAGCATTGTGATGACAATGGTCATGGAGCATTGTGATGAGAAGACCATGGATAATTGTGATGACGAGCGTCATGGGGCACTGTGATGACAAGTGTTATGGAATATTGTGATCAAAAGGGTTTGGTGCATTGTTATGACAGAGGTCATGGAGCATTTTGATTTCATTGTGATGACAATAGCATGAAGCATTATGATGATGGGCATGGTGCATTGTGATGACAGGGTTCATGGAGCATTGAGATGAAAAGGGGCATGGAGCATTGTGATTACAGGGGTCTTGGAGCATTGTGATGAGAAGGGTCATGGAGCCTTGTGAGGACAAGGCCACAGAACATCGTGATGGCAGGGGTCATGGAGCATTGTTATGACAGGGGTAATGGAACATTGTGATGAGTAGGGCAGGGAGCATTGTGATTACAATGTTTACTGATCATTGCGATGACAAATTTGTGGACCATTGTGATGAAAAGCGCGTGGCACATTTTGATGACAAGGGTCATGGAGCATTTTTCTGCCAAAGGCATTGAGCATTGTGATGACAAGGGTCACGGAGCATTGTGATGAAAAGTTCATGGAGCATTGTGGTTACAAAGGTAACAGAGCCTTGTGATGACGTGGGCATGGGCCATTGTGATGACAAATGTTATGAAACATTGTCATGACTGGAGTCACAGAGCATTGTGATGACAGGGTCCATGGATCACTGTGATGACAAGGGAAAGGAGCATTGTGCTGAAAAAGGCATAGAGCATTGTGAGGACCTGGGTCAAAGAGCATTGTGATAAAATGATATTGGATCATTGTGGTTAAAAATGTCACAGAGACTGTTGATAATGAGGGCATGGACCATTGTGATGACAAAGGTCACGAAGCATTGTGATGACTGGAGTCATGGAGCATTGTGATAAAAAGGGCATGGAGCATTGTGATGACAAGGGCATGGAGCATTGGTCTAATAAGTTTCATGGATTATTGTGATGACAGTTGGAATGGCGCATTGTGATGACAAGGGCATTTAGCATTGTGATGACCAGGTCATGCAGTATTGTGAAGAGAGGTGTCAGGGAGCATTGTGATGAGATATGTAATGGCCCATTGTGATGACAATGGCATGGAGCATTGTGATGCCAAGTGTCATGGAGGATTCTGATGACAAAGGTAATGGAGCATTTTGATGACAATGGCTTGGAGCATTGTGATGACAAGGGTCAGCGAGCATTGTGCTGACAAGTGCATGGAGAATTGTGATGACAAGGGTCATGGAACATTCTGATGACCTGCTTGTGGAGTATTTTGATGACAATGGCATGGAGCATTGTGAAGAAAACGGCATGGGGCATTGTGATGAAAAAGGCAAGGAGCCTTTTCGTGACAGGTTTCAAGGAGCATACTGACGACAAGTTTCAGGAAGCATTGTAATGACAAGTGTATTTTGAATTGTGATGACAATGGTCATGGAGCATTGTGATGAAAAGGGCATGGAGTATTGTGATGACAGGCATCATGGAGCGTTTCGATGACAAGGTATATGGAACATTGTGCTCACAAGGGTTTGGAGAATTGTGATGCCAGAGGTCATGGATCATTTTGATTTCAAGGAGCATGGAGCACTGTGATGAAAAGGGCATGAAGCAATGTGACCCCAAGGTTCATGGAGGATTGTGATGACAATGGCAATGGAGTACTGTGATGACAAGCGCATAGAGCATTGTAATGACAAGGTCATGTAGCATTTACTAACAAAGGCATGGAGCATTGTGATGACAGGTGTCATGGAGCACTGTGATGACAAGCGTCAAGGAGCATTGTGAATACAGTGGTCATGGAGCATTGGGATTACAACGGCATGGTTCAATGTGATAACAAGGGTCATGGAGCATTGGGCTGAAAATGTTCATGGAGTATTGTGATGACAGTGGTCATGGAGCATTGTGATGACTAGGGAATGGAGCATTGTGATGACAAGAGTTCCGGATCATTGTGTTGTCAGGTGTCATGGAGTGTTGTGGTGACTGTGGTCATGGAGCATTGTGATGATACTGGCCATGGAGCATTGTGATGAGAAGGTCGTGGAGCATTGTGATTACAGGTGTCTTGGTGCATTGTGATGAAAAGGGCATGTATCATTGTAATGAAAAGGGCATGGAGCCTTGTCATGACAGGGTTCAAGAAGCGTACTGACGACAAGTGTCAGGGAGCATTGTGATGACAAGTGTATTGAGCATTTGATGACGAAGTTCATGGAACACTGTGATGAGAAGACCATGGATAATTGTGATGATGAGCGTCATGGTGTGTTGTGATGATAAGTCTTATGGAACATTGTGATCACAAGGGTTTGGAGCATTATGATGACAGAGGTCATGGAGAATTTTGATTTCATTGTGATGACAATAGCCTGAAACATTATGATGATGGGCATGGTGCATTGTGATGACAGGGTTCATGGAGCATTGAGATGAAAAGGGGCATGGAGCATTGTGCTTACCGGGGTCTTGGAGCATTGTGATGACAAAGGCATGGAGCATTGTGATGAGAAGGCCATGGAACATTCTGATGACATGCGTCATGGAGCCTTGTGATGACAATGGCATAGAGCATTGTGATTAAAGTGGTCTTGCAGCATTGTGATGACAAGGGTCATGGAGCCTTGTGATGACATGCCATTGAACACTGTGATGGCAGGGGTCATGGAGCATTGTTATGTCAGAGGTAATGGTGCATTGTGATGAGAAGGGCATTGAGCATTGGTCTAAAAGTTTTCATGGTTTATTGTGATGAGAGTGGGCATGGAGCATTGGGATGACAATGGCACGGAACACTGTGATACATGGTTCATGGAGGATTGTAATGTCAATGGCATGGAGCATTGTGATGAGAAGGGTATCGAGCATAGTGATGACAAGTGTCATGGAGCTTAGTGATGTCAAGGGCATGGAGCAATTTGATGAGAGTGTTCATGGAGCATTGTGATGACAATGAAATGGAGCATTGTGATGCCAAGGGTCATGGAGATTTGTTATGACAAATAACAGGGAGCATTTCGATGACAATGGTGTGGTGCATTGTGATGAGAAGGGCAGGGAGCATTTTGATTACAGGTTCATGCAGCAATTTGATTAAAAGTGTAATGGAGGGCCTCCCTGGTGGCGCAGTGGTTGAGAGTCCACCTGCCGATGCAGGGGATACGGGTTCGTGCCCCGGTCTGGGAGGATCCCATATGCCGCGGAGCGGCTGGGCCCGTGAGCCATGGCCGCTGAGCCTGCGCATCCGGAGCCTGTGCTCCGCAACGGGAGAGGCCACAACAGTGAGAGGCCCGCGTACGGGAAAAAAAAAAAAAAAGTGTAATGGAATATTTTGAGGGCAGGGGTTATAGAACATTGTAATGTCAGGGGTCATGGAGCTTTGGGATGAAATGGGTCATGGAGCACTTTGATGACAGGGCTTATGGAACATTGTGATGCCAGGGGTCATGGAACATTGTGATAATAAGTGTATGTAGCATTGTGATGACAGGGGTCATGGAATATTTTGATTACCGGGGTGAGGGAGTATTGTGATGACTAGTGATGGAACATTGTGATATCTCTTGTGAGAGAGAATTTGGATGAGAAGTGCAGGGATCATTGTGATTACAAGGTTTATGGAGCATAGCGATGACAAAGTTTTGGACCGATGTGATGAATAGCACGTGGCATATTCTGATGACAAGGGTCATGGAGCATTGTTCTGACAAAGACATGAATCATTGTGATGAGAAGGGTCACGGAGCTTTGTGATGAAAAGTTCATGGAGCATTGTGGTTACAAAGGTCACAGAGCCTAGTGATGACGTGGGCAAGGACCGTTTTGATGACAAACTTTATGAAGAATTGTGATGAATGGAGTCATGGAGCATTGTGATGATAGGGGTCATGGAGCATTGTGATGACAAGGGCATGGAGCATTGTGATGACAGGGGAATGGAGCATTGGTCTGACAAGTTTCATAGATTATTGTGATGACAGGGGACATGGTGCATTGTGATGACAAGGGCATGGATCATGGTGATGAGAAGGTCATGGAGTATTGTGAAGACAGGTGTCAGGAAGCATTGTGATGACATATGTCATGGTCAATTGCGATGACAATGGCATGGAGCATTGTGATGCCAAATGTAATGGAGGATTGTGATGACAAATAAAATAAACATTGTGATGACTAGGGCTTGGAGCACTATGATAACAAGGGCCATTGAGAATTTTCATGACAAGTTCGTGAACCATTGTGATGACAAGGTCCTGGAGCATTGTGATGAGAAATCCATGGAGCCTTGTGATGAAAAGTCTCATAGAGCATACTGATGAAAAGGGGCAAGGACCATTGTGATTACAGGGGTCTTGGAACATTGTGATGAAAATGGCATGGAGCACTGTGAAGAGAAGGCCAAGGAGCATTCTGAGGACATGCGTCATTGAGCTTTGTGATGACAAGCGCATGGAGCATTGTGATTACAGGGGTCTTGGAGCATTGTGATGAAAAGTGCATGGATCATTGTGATGAAAAATGCATGGAGCCTTGTCATAACAGGGTTAAAGGAGCATACAGACAACAAGTGTCAGGGAGCATATTGATGACAAGTGTATTGGGCATTGTGATGACAAAGGTCATGGAGCATTGTGATGAGAATACATTGGATAATTGTGATGACGAGTGTTATGGGGCATTGTGATGACAAGTGTTATGGAATATTGTGATCACAAGGGTTTTGAGCATTGTTATGACAGAGGTCATGGAGCATTTTGAATTCATTGTGATGACAATAGCATGAAGCATTATGATGATGGGCATGGTGTATTGTGATGACAGGGCTCATGAATCATTGAGATGAAAAGGTGCATGGAGCATTGTGATTACAGGGATCATGGATCATTGAGATGAAAATGGGCATGGAGCATTGTGATTACAGTGGTCTTGGATCAATGTGATGAGAAGGGTCATGGAGCCTTGTGATGACAAGTCCATGGAACATCGTGATGGCATGTGTCATGGAGCATTGTTATGACAGGGGTAATGGAGCATTTTGATGGCAAGGACATGGAGCATTGTGATGAGAAGGCCATGGAGCATTCTGATGACATGTGTCATGGAGCTTAGTGATGACAAGGGCATGGAGCAATGTGATGCCAAGGGTCATGGATATTTGTGATGACAAATGTCATGGAGCATTTTGATGACAAGGGCGTTGTGCATTGTGATGAGAAGTGCAGGGAGCATTGTGATGATATGTTCATGGAGCAATTTGATGAAAAGTGTCAAGGGACATTTTGATGACAGGGGTTATGGAACATTGTGATGTCAGGGGTCATCGAACATTGTGATGATCAGTGCATGTAGCATTGTGATGACAGGTGTCATGGAATATTGTGATGACAGAGGTGAGGGAGTATTGTGAAGAATAGTGATTTAACATTGTGATATCAATGGTGAGAGAGCATTTTGATGAGAAGTGCATGGAGCATTGTGATGACAAGTTTTATGGAGCATTGTGATGACAAGATTGTGGAGCACTGTGATGACAATGGCTTGGAACATTGTGATGACAAGGGTCAGGGAGCATTGTGCTGACAAGTGCATGGAGAATTGTGATGACAAGGGTCATGGAGCATTTTGATGACAGGGCTTATGGAACATTGTGATGTCAGGGGTCATGGAACATTTTGATGATAAGGAGATATAGCATTGTGATGACAGGGTCATGGAACATTGTGATTCCAGTGGTGAGGGAGTATTGTGATGACTAGTGATGGAACACTGTGGTATCTCTGGTGAGAGAACATTTTGATGAGAAGGGCATGGACCATTGTGATTGCAAAGTTTATGGAGCATTGCAATGATAAGGCTGTGGAATGTTGTGATGAAATGCACGTGGCACATTGTGATGACAATGGTCATGGAGCATTGTTCTGACAAAGGCATGGAGCATTGTGATGACAAGTGTCACAGAGAATTGTGATGAAAAGTTCATGGAGCATTGTGGTTACAAAGGTCACAGAGCCTTGTGATGACGCTGGCATGGACCACTGTGATGACAAACGTTATGAAGCATTGTGATGACTGGAATCAAGGAGCATTGTGATGACAGGTGTCATGGAGCATTGTGATGACAAGGGCATGGAGCATTGTGAGGAGAAGGCCAAGGAGCATTCTGAAGACATACGTCATTGAGCGTTGTGATGACAAGGGCATGGCGCTTTGTGATTACAGGGGTCTTGGAGCATTGTGATGAAAAGTGCATGGATCATTGTGATGAAAAAGGCATGGCGCCTTGTAATGACAGGGTTCAAGGAGCATACAGACAACAAGTGTCAGGGAGCATATTGATGACAAGTGTATTGATCATTGTGATGACAAAGGTCATGGAGCATTGTGATGAGAAGACCATGGATAATTGTGATGAGGAGCTTCATGGGGCATTGTGATGACAAGTGTTATGGAATATTGTGATCACAAGGGTTTGGAGCATTGTTATGTCAGACGTCATGGAGCCTTTTGATTTCATTGTGATGACAATAGCATGAAGCATTATGATGATGGGCATGGTGCATTGTGATGACAGGGTTCATGGATCATTGAGATGAAAACGGGCATGGAGCATTGTGATTACAGGGGTCTTGGAGCATTGTGATGAGAAGGGTCATGAAGCCTTGTGATGACAAGGCCATGGAACATCGTGATAACAGGGTTCATGGAGCATTGTTATGACAGGGGTAATGGAGCATTGTGATGGCAAGGGCATGGAGCATTGTGATGAGAAGGCTTTGGAGCATTCTGATGACATGTGTCATGGAGGTTTGTGATGAAAAGGACATGGAGCAATGTGATGAGGACCTTCATGGAGCATTGTGATGACAATGATATGGAGCACTGTGATGCCAAGGGTCATGGATCTTTGTGATGACAAAGGTCATGGAGCATTTTGATGACAAGGGCATTCTGCATTGTGATGAGAAGGGTAGGGAGCATTGTGATGACAGGGTCATGGACCAATTTGATGAAAAGGGTCATGGAACATTTTGATGACAGTTGTTATGGAACATTTTGATGCCAGGGGTCATCGAACATGGTGATTATAAGTGCATGTAGCATTGTGATGACAGGAGTCATGGCACATTTTGATGACAGAAGTGAGGGAATATTGTGACGAATAGTCATGTAACATTGTGATATAAGAATTCAGAGAGCATTTTGATGAGAAGTGCATGGATCATTGTGATGACAAGGGTCAAAGAGCATTTTGATGAAAATTTCATATAGCATTGTGGTTAAAAAGGTCACAGAGACTTTTGATGACGAGGGCATGGACCACTGTGATGACAATGGTCATGAAGCATTGTGATAACTGGAGCCACGGACCATTGTGAGGACAGCGGACATGGAGCATTTTGATAACAAGGGCATGGAGCATTGTGATGACAAGGGCATGGAGCACTGGTCTAATAAGGTGCATGGATTATTGCAATGACAGTTGGAATGGCGCATTGTGATGACAAGGGCATGGAGCATTGTGATGACCAGTTCATGCAGTATTGTGAACACAGGTGTCAGGGAGCATTGTGATGACATATGTAATGGCCCATTGTGATGACAATGGCATGGAGCATTGTGATGCCAAGTGTCATGGATGATTCTGATGACAAAAGTAATGGAGCATTGTGATGACAATGGCTTGGAGCATTGTTATGACAAAGGTCAGGGAGCATTGTGCTGACAAGTGCATGGAGAATTGTGATGACATGGGTCATGGAGCATTCTGATAAAAAGCTTGTGGAGTATTTTGATGACAATGGCATGGAACATTGTGATGAAAACGGCATGGGGCATTGTGATGAAAAAGGCATGGAGCCTTTTTGTGACAGGGTTCAAGGAGCATTCTGATGACCAGTGTCAGGGAGCATTGCGATGACAAGTGTATTGAGAATTGTGATGCCAAAGGTCATGGAGCATTGTGATGAAAATGGCATGGAGTATTGTGATAACAGGCATCATGGAGCGTTGTGACGACAAGTGTTATGGGACATTGTGATCACAATAGTTTGGAGCATTGTGAGGACAGAGGTCATGGATCATATTGATTTCAAAGAACATGGAGCATTGTGATGACAAGAGCATGAAGCAATGTGATCCCAAGATTCATGGATGATTGTGATGAAAATGGAAATGGAGTATTGTGATGACAAGCGCATAGAGCATTGAAATGACAAGGTAATGTACCATTTTGCTGACAAAATCATGGAGCATTGTGATGACAGGTGTCATGGAGCACTGTGATGACAAGCGTCATGGAGCATTGTGAATACAGGGGTCATGGAGCATTGGGATGACAAGGGCATGGATGATTGTGATGACAAGTGTCATGGAGCATTGGGCTGAAAATATTCATGGAATATTGTGATGACAGGGGTCATGGAGCATTGTGATGACACAGCTCATGGAGAATTTTGATTTCATTGTGCTGACAATAGCCGGAAGTATTATGATGATGGGCATGATGCATTGTGATGACAGTGGTCATGGAGCATTGTGATGACAAGGTCATGGAGAATTGTGGTGACAGGGGCATGGAGCATTGGTCTGACAAGTTTCATAGATTATTGTGATGACAGTGGACATGGTGCATTGTGATGACAAGGGCATGGAGCATTGTGATGACAAGGGCATGGAGTATTGTGAAGACAGGTGTCAGGGAGCATTGTGCTGACATATGTCATGGTCCATTGCAATGAAATTGGCAGGGAGCATTGTGATGCCAAATGTAATGGAGGATTTTGATGACAAATATATTGGAGCATTGTGAAGACTAGGGCTTGGAGCATTATGATGACAAGGGCCATTGAGAATTTTCATGACAAGGTCGTGAAGCATTGTGATGAAAAGTTCCTGGAGATTTGTGATGAGAAATGCATAGAGAATTGTGATGACAAATCTCATGGAGCATACTGATGAAAAGGGGCATGGAGCATTGTGATTACAGGGGTGTTGGAACTTTGTGATGACATGGTCATGGAGCATTGTGAGGAGAAGGCGAAGGAGCATTCTGAAGACATGTTTCATTGAGCTTTGTGATGACAAGGGCATGGAGCATTGTGTTTAAAGTGGTCTTGGAGCATTGTGATGACAATGACATGGAGCTTTGTGATTACAGGGGTCTTGAAGCATTGTGATGAAAAGTGCAAAGATCATTGTGATGAAAAAGGCATGGCGCCTTGTAATGACAGGGTTCAAGGAGCATACAGACAACAAGTGTCAGGGAGCATATTGATGACAAGTGTATTGATCATTGTGATGACAATGGTCATGGAGCATTGTGATGAGAAGACCATGGATAATTGTGATGACGAGCTTCATGGGGCATTGTGATGACAAGTGTTATGGAATATTGTGATCAGAAGGGATTGGAGCATTGTTATGTCAGACGTCATGGAGCCTTTTGATTTCATTGTGATGACAATAGCATGAAGCATTATGATGATAGGCATGGTGCATTTTGATGACAGGGTTCATGGATCATTGAGATGAAAACTGGCATGGAGCATTGTGATTACAGGGTTCTTTGAGCATTGTGATGAGAAGGGTCATGGAGCCTTGTGATGACAAGGCCATGGAACATCGTGATTACAGGGTTCATGGAGCATTGTTATGAAAGGGGTAATGGAACATTGTGATGGCAAGGGCATGGAGCATGGTGATGAGAAGGCCATGGAGCATTCTGATGACATGTGTCCTAGAGGTTTGTGATGACAAGGACATGGAGCAATGTGATGAGAACTTTCATGCTGCACTGTGATGACAATGACATGGAGCATTGTAATGCCAAGGGTCATGGAAATTTGTGATGACAAAGGTCATGGAGCATTTTGATGACAAGGGCATTGTGCATTGTGATGAGAAGGGTAGGGAGAATTGTGATGACAGGGTCATGGAGCAATTTGATTAAAAGTGTCATGGAATATTTTGATGACAGATGTTATGGAACATTGTGATGCCAGGGGTCATCGAATATTGTGATGATAAGTGCATGTAGCAATGTGATGACAGGAGTCATGGAACACTGTGATGACAGGGGTGAGGGAGTATTGTGACAAATAGTGATGTAACATTGTGATATCAGTGGTGAGAGAACATTTTGATGAGAACTGCATGGATCATAGTGATGACAAGGGTCAAAGAGCATTTTGATGAAAAGTTCATGTAGCATTGTGGTTAAAAAGGTCACAGAGACTGTTGATGACGAGGGCATGGACCATTGTAATGACAAAGGTCATGAAGCATTGTGATAACTGGAGTCACGGAGCATTGTGATGACAGGGGTCATGGAGCATTGTGATAACAAGGGCATGGCGCATTGTGATGACCAGGTCATGCAGTATTGTGAACACAGGTGTCAGGGAGCAATTTGATGACATATGTAATGGCCCATTTTCATGACAATGGCATGGAGCACTGTGATGCCAAGTGTCATGGAGGATTCTGATGACAAAGGTAATGGAGCATTGTAATGGCAATTGCTTGGAGCATTGTTATGACAAAGGTCACGGAGCATTGTGCTGACAAGTGCATGGAGAATTGTGATGACATAGGTCATGGAGCATTCTGATGACAAGCTTGTGGAGTATTTTGACGACAATGGCATTGAGCATTGTGATGAAAACGGCATGTGGCATTGTGATGAAAAAGGCATGGAGCCTTTTTGTGACAGGGTTCAAGGAGCATTCTGATGACCAGTCTCAGAGAGCATTGTGATGACAAGTGTATTGAGAATTGTGATGACAAAGTTCATGGAGTTTTGTGATGAAAAGGGCATGGAGTATTGTGATGACAGGCATCATGGAGCGTTGTGATGAAAAGTGCTATGGGACACTGTGATCACTAGGGTTTGGAGCATTGTGATGACAGAGGTCATGGATCATTTTGATTTCAAGGAACATGGAGCATTGTGATGACAAGAGCATGAAGCAATGTGATCCCAAGATTCATGGAGGATTGTGATGACAATGGAAATGGAGTATTGTGATGACAAGCGCATAGAGCATTGTAATGACAGGGTCATATAGCATTTTGCTGACAAAATCATGGAGCATTGTGATGACAGGTGTCATGGAGCACTGTGATGACAAGCGTTACTGAGCATTGTGAATACAGGGGTCATGGAGCATTGGGATGACAAGGGCATGGATGATTGTGATGACAAGGGTCATGGAGAATTGGGCTGAAAATATTCATGGGGTTTTGTGATGACAGGGGTCATGGAGCATTGTGATTACAGAGGTCATGGAGAATTTTGATTTCATTGTGCTGACAATAGCCGGAAGCATTATGATGATAGGCATGATGCATTGTGATGACAGTGGTCATGGAGCATTGTGATGACAAGGGCATGGAGAACTGTGGTGACAGGGGCATGGAGCATTGGTCTGACAAGTTTCATAGATTATTGTGATGACAGTGGACATGGTGCATTGTGATGACAAGGGCATGGATCATTGTGATGAGAAGGTCATGGAGTATTGTGAAGACTGGTGTCAGAGAGCATTGTGATGACATATGTCATGGTCCATTGCAATGACAATGGCAGGGAGCATTGTGATGCCAAATGTAATGGAGGATTTTGATGACAAATATAATGGAGCATTGTGATGACTAGGGCTTGGAGCATTATGATGACAAGGGCCATTGAGAATTTTCAGAACAAGGTCGTGAAGCATTGTGATGACAAGGTCCTGGAGCATTGTGATGAGAATGCATAGAGAATTGTTATGACAAATCTCATAGAGCATACTGATGAAATGGGGCATGGAGCATTGTGATTACAGTGGTCTTGGAACATTGTGATGACATTGGAATGGAGCATTGCGAGGAGAAGGCGAAGGAGCATTCGGAAGACATGTTTCATTGAGCTTTGTGATGACAAGGGCATGGAGAATTGTGTTTAAAGGGGTCTAGGAGCATTGTGATGAAAAGGGCAAGGATCATTGTGATGAAAAAGGCATGGAGCCTTGTCATGACAGGGTAAAAGGAGCATACAGACAACAAGTGTCAGGGAGCATTTTGATGACAAGTGTATTGAGCATTGTGATGACAAAGGTCATGGAGCATTGTGATGAGAAGACCATGGATAATTGTGATGACGAGCGTCATGGGGCACTCTGATGACAAGTGTTATGCAATATTGTGAACACAAGGGTTTTGAGCATTGTTATGACAGAGGTCATGGAGCATTTTGATTTCATTGTGATGACAATAGCATGAAGCATTATGATGATGGGCATGGTGCACTGTGAAGACAGGGTTCATGGAGCATTGAGATGAAAAGGGGTATGGAGCATTGTGATTACAGGTGTCTTGGATCATTGTGATGATAAGGGTCATGGAGCCTTGTGATGACAAGGCCACGGAACATCGTGATGGCAGGTGTCATGGAGCATTGTTATGACAGGGGTAATGGAGCATTGTGATGGCAAGGGCATGGAGCATTGTGATGAGAAGGCCATGGAGCATTCTGATGACATGTGTCATGGAGCTTTGTGATGACAAGGGCATGGAGCAATGTGATGAGAGTGTTCATGGAGCATTGTGATGACAAAGACATGGAGCATTGTGATGCCAAGGGTCATGGATCTTTGTGATGACAAAGGTCATGGAGCATTTTGATGACAAGTGCGGTGTTCATTGTGATGAGAAGGGCAGGGAGCATTGTGATGACAGGGTCATGGATCAATTTGATGAAAAGTGTCATGGAACATTTTGATGACAGGGGTTATGGAACACTGTCATGTCAGGAGTCTTGGAGCATTTTGATGAAAAGGGTCATGGAGCATTTTGATGACAGGTGTTATGGAGCATTGTGATGTCAGGGGTCATTGAACATTGTGATGATAAGTGCATGTAGCATTGTGATGACATGAGTCATGCAACAGTGTGATAACAGGGGTGAGCGAGTATTGTGACGAATAGTGATGTAACATTGTGATATCTGTGGTGAGAGAGCATTTTGATGAGAAGTGCATGGAGCATTGTGATGAGAAGGTTGATGGAGCATTGTGATGACAAGATTGTGGAACACTGTGATGACAAACGCATGGTGTATTGTGATGACATGTGTCGAGGAGCATGGTGCTGACAAGCGCAGGGAGCATTGTGATGAAAAGGGTCATGGAGCATTGTGCTGAGAAAGGCATAGAGAATTGTGATGACAAGGATCAAAGAGCATTGTGATGAAAAGTTCATGGAGCATTGTGATGAAAATGGTCATGGACCATTTTGATGACAAGGGCATGGATCATTGGTCTAATAAGTTTCGTGGATTATTGCGATGACTGTTGGAATGGTGCATTGTGGTGACAAGGGCATGGAGCATTGTGATGACAGGTGTCATGGAGCACTGTGATGACAAGCGTCATGGAGCACTGTGAATACAGGGGTCATGGAGCATTGGGATGACAAGGGCATGGATCATTGTGATGACAAGTGTCATGGAGCACTGGGCTGAAAATGTTCATGGGGTATTGTGATGACAGGGGTCATGGAACATTGTGATGACAGAGGTCATGGAGAATTTTGATTTCATTGTGCTGAAAATAGCCGGAAGCATTATGATGAAGGGTATGATGCATTGTGATGACAGGGTTCATGGAGCATTGAGATGAAAAGCGGCATTGAGAATTGTGATTTCAGGGGTCTTGGAACACTGTAATGCAAAGGGAATGGAGCATTTTGATGAGAAGGCCATGGAACATTCTGATGACATGTATCATGGAGCTTTGTGATGACAAGGGCATGGAACATTGTGATTACAGGGGTCTTGGAGCTCTGTGACGACAAGTGTCATGGAGCATTGTGATGACTAGGCCGTGGAACATTGTGATGACAGGGGTCATGGAGCATTGTTATGACAGGGGTAATGGAGCATTTTGATGAGAAGGGCATGGAGCATTGTGATAACAAGTTTTATGGAGCATTGTGATGACAAGATTGTGGAGCACTGTGATGACAAGTGCATGGTGCATTGTGATGACATGTGTCATTGAGCATTATGCTGACAAGCGCATGGAGCATTGTGATCAAAAGGGTCATGGAGCATTGTGCTGAGAAAGGCATAGAGCATTGTGATGACAAGGGTCAAAGAGCATTGTGATGAAAAATTCATGGAGCATTGTGTTTAAAAATGTCACAGAGGCTGTTGATGACGAGGGCATGGACCATTGTGTTGACAAAGGTCATGAAGCATTGTGATGACTGGAGTCACGGTGCATTGTGATGACAGGGGTCATAGAGCATTGTGATAACTATGGCATGGTGCATTTTGATGACAAGGGCATGGAGCATTGGTCTAATAAGTTTCATGGATTATTGCGATGACATTTGGAATGGTGAATTGTGGTGAAAAGGGCATGGAGTATTGTGATGACCAGGTCATGCAGTATTGTGAAGACAGCTGTCAGGGAGCATTGTGATGACATATGTAATGGCCCATTGTGGTGACAATGGCATGGAGCATTGTGATGCCAAGTGTCATGGATGATTCTGATGACAAATGTAATGGAGCATTGTGATGACAATGGCTTGGAGCATTGTGATGACAAGGGTTAAGGAGCATTGTGCTGACCAGTGCATGGAGAATTGTGATGACAAGTGTCATGGAGCAATCTGCTGACAGACTTGTGGAGTATTTTGATGACAATGGCATGGAGCATTGTGATGAAAACGGCATGGGGCATTGTGATGAAAAAGGCATGGAGCCTTTTCATGACAGAGTTCAAGGAGCATACTGATGACAAGTGTCAGGGAGCATTGTGATGACAAGTGTATTGAGAATTGTGATGACCAAGGTCATGGAGCATTGTGATGAAAAGGGCATGGAGTATTGTGATGACAGGCATCATGGAGCGTTGTGATGACAAGTGATATGGAGCATTGTGATCAAAAGGCTTTGGAGCTTTTTGATGACAGATTTCATGGATCATTTTGATATCAAGGAGCATGGAGCATTGTGATGACAAGGGCATGAAGCAATGTGATCCCAAGGTTCATGGAGGATTGTAATGACAATGGTAATGGAGTATTGTGATGACAAGTGCATAGAGCATTGTAATGACAAGGTCATGTAGCCTTTTGCTGACAAAGTCATCTAGAATTGTGATGACAGTTTTCATGGAGCACTGTGATGACAAGCGTCACGGAGGATTGTGAACACAGGGGTTATGGAGCATTGGGCTGAAAATATTCATGAAGTATTGTGATGACAGGGGACATGGAGAATTGTGATGACATAGGTCATGGAGAATTTTGATTTCATTGTGCTGACAATAGCCAGAAGCATTATAATGATGGGCATGATGCATTGTGATTACAGGGTTCATGGAGCATTGAGATGAAAAGGGGCATGGAGCATTGTGATTACAGGGGTCTTGAGCATTGTGATGACAAGGGCATGGAGCATTGTGATGAGAAATCCATGGAACATTCTGATGACATGTGTCATGGAGCTTTGTGATGACAAGGGCATGGAGCATTGTGATTACAGGGGCCTTGGATCATTGTGATGACAAATGTCATGGAGCCTTGTGATTACAAGTCCGTGCAACATTGTGATGGCAGGTGTCATGGAGCATTGTTATGACAGGGGTAATGGAGCATTGTGATGAGAAGGGCGTGGAGCATTGTGATTACATGTGCACGGAAC
The DNA here is from genome assembly GCF_964341445.2 of Mesoplodon mirus. Classification (NCBI taxonomy): domain Eukaryota; kingdom Metazoa; phylum Chordata; class Mammalia; order Artiodactyla; family Ziphiidae; genus Mesoplodon; species Mesoplodon mirus. The sequence goes on along the minus strand of NW_028295627.1, from coordinate 109,459 downwards.
ACTGTGATACATGGGTCATGCAGGATTGTAATGACTAGGGCATGGATCATTGTGATGAGAAGGGCATCGAGCATTGTCATGACAAGTGTCATGGAGCTTTCTGATGACAAGGGCATGGAGCAATATGATGAGAGGGTTCATGGTGCATTGTGATGACAATGACATGGAGCATTGTGATGCCAAGTGTCATGGAGCTTTGTGATGACAAGTCATGGAGCATTTTGATGACAAGGGAATGGTGCATTGTGATGAGAAGTGCAGGGATCATTTTGATGACCGGGTCATGCAGCAATTTGATAAAAAGTGTAATGGAACATTTTGATGGCTGGGGTTATAGAACATTGTGATGTCAGGGGTCTTGGAGCTTTGGGATGAAAAGGGTCATGGAGCATTTTGATGACAGGGGTTATGGAACATTGTTATGTCAGGGGTCATGCAATATTGTGATGTTAAAGGGATGTAGCATTGTGATGACAGGGTCATGGAACATTGTGATTCCAGGGGTGAGGGAGTATTGTGATGACTAGTGATGGAACATTGTGATATGTATGGTGAGAGAGCATTTTGATGAGAAGTTCATGGACCATTGTGATAACAAAATTTATGGAGCATTGCAATGATAAGGTTGTGGACAGTTGTGATGAAATTTGCGTGGCACATTGTGATGACAATGGTCATGGAGCATTGTTCTGACAAAGAAATGGAGCATTGTGATGACAAGGGTCCCAGAGAATGGTGATGAAATGTTCATGGAGCATTGTGGTTACAAATGTCACAGAGCCTTGTGATGACGCGGACATGGACCATTGTGATGACAAACGTTATGAAGTATTGTGATGACTTCAATCACAGAGCATTGGGAAGACAGGGGTCATGGAGCATTGTGATGACAAGTGCATGGAGCATTGTGGTGACAGGGGAATGGAGCATTGGTCTGAAAAATTTCATAGATTATTGTGATGACCATGGACATGGTGCATTGTGATGACAAGGGCATGGAGCATAGTGATGAGAAGGTCATGGAATATTGTGAAGAGAGATGTCAGGGAGCATTGTGATGACATATGTCATGGTCCATTGCGATGACAATGGCATGGAGCATTGTGATGCCAATTGTAATGGAGGATTGTGATTACAAATATAATGGAGCATTGCGATGATTAGGGCTTGCAGCATTATGATGACAAGGGCCATTGAGAATTTTCATGACAAGGTCGTGAAGCATTGTGATGACAAGATACTGGAGCATTGTGATGACAAAGCTATGGAGCCTTGTGATGACAAGTCTCATGGAGCATACTGATGAAAAGGGGCATGGAGCATTGTGATTACAGGGGTCATGGAACATTGTGATGTCAAGGGCATGGAACATTGTGAGGAGAAGACCAAGGAGCATTCTGATGGCATGCGTCACTGAGATTTGTGATGACAAGGGCATGGAGCATTGAGATTACATGGGTCATGGAGCATTGTGATGAAAAGGGCATGGATCATTGTGATGAAAAAGGCATGGAGCCTTGTCATGACAGAGTTCAAAGAGCATACAGACAACAAGTGTCATGGAGCATTTTGATGACAAGTGTATTGAGCATTGTGATGACAAAGTCATGGAGTATTGTGATTAGAAGACCAAGGATAATTGTGATGACGAGCGTCAAGGTGCATTGTGATGACAAGTGTTATGGAATTTTTTGATCACAAGGGATTGGATCATTGTTATGACAGAGGACATGGTGCATTTTGATTTCATTGTGATGACAATAGCATGAAGCATTATGATGATAGGCATGGTGCATTGTGATGACAGGGTTAATGGATCAATGAGATGAAAAAGGGCATGGAGCATTGTGATTACAGGGTTCTTGGAGTGTTGTGATGAGAAGGGTCATGGAGCCTTGTGATGACAAGGCCATGGAATATCGTGATGGCAGGGTCATGGAGCATTGTTATGAGAGGGGTAATGGAGCATTGTGATGGCAAGGGCATGGAGCATTGTGATGAGAAGGCCATGTAGAACTCTGATGACATGTGTTATGGAGCTTTGTGAAGAAAAGGGCATGGAGCAATGTGATGAGAGCGTTCATGGAGCATTGTGATGACAATGACATGGAGCACTGTGATGCAAAGGGTAATGGAGAATTGTGATGACAAATAACAGGGAGCATTTCGATGACAATGGTGTGGTGCATTGTGATGAGAAGGGCAGGGAGCATTTTGATTACAGGTTCATGCAGCAATTTGATTAAAATGTAATGGAATATTTTGAGGGCAGGGGTTATAGAACATTGTGATGTCAGGGGTCATGGAGCTTTGGGATGAAAAGGGTCATGGAGCATTTTGATGACAGGGGTTATGGAACATTGTGATGTCAGAGATCATGGAACATTGTGATGATAAGGGTATGTAGCACTGTGATGACAGGGGTCATGGAATATTATGATTACAGGGCTGAGGGAGTACTGTGATGACTAGTGATGGAACATTGTGATATCTCTGGTGAGAGAGCATTTGGATGAGAAGTGCATGGAGAATTGTGATTACAAGGTTTATGGAGCATAGAGATTACAAGGTTGTGGACCGATGTGATGAAAAGCACGTGGCACATTGTGATGACAAGGGTCATGGAGCATTGTTCTGACAAAGGCATGGAGCATTGTGATGACAAGGGTCACGGAGCATTTTGATGAAAAGTTCATGGAGCATTGTGGTTACAAAGGTCACAGAGCCTTGTGATGACACGGGCAAGACCGTTTTGATGACAAACATTATGAAGCATTGTGATGACTGGAGTCACGGAGCTTTGTGATGATAGGGGTCATGGAGCATAGTGATGACATGGGCATGGAGCACTGTGATGACAGGGGCATGGAGCATTGGTCTGACAAGTTTCTCAGATTATTGTGATGACAGTGGGCATGGTGCATTGTGATGACAAGGGTATGGATCATGGTGATGAGGTCATGGAGTATTGTGAAGACAGGTGTCAGGGATCATTGGGATGACATATGTCATGGTCCATTGCGATGATAATGGCATTGAGCATTGTGATGCCAAATGTAATGGAGGATTGGGATGACAAATAAAATGGAGCACTGTGATGACTAGGGCATGGAGCACTATGATGACAAGGGCCATTGAGAATTTTCATGACAAGGTCTTGAAGCATTGTGATGACAATATCCTGGAGCATTGTGATGAGAAATCCATGGATCCTTGTGATGACAATCTCATATAGCATACTGATGAAAAGGGGCATGGACCATTGTGATTACAGGGGTCTTGGAACATTGTGATGACAAGGGCATGGAGCATTGTGAAGAGAAGGCCAAGGAGCATTCTGAGGACATGCGTCATTGAGCTTTGTGATGACAAGCGCATGGAGCATTGTGATTACAGGGGTCTTGTAGCATTGTGATGAAAAGGGCATGGAATATTGTGATGAAAAATTCATGGAGCCTTGCCATGACAGGGTTCAAGTAGCATACAGACAACAAGTGTCATGGAGCATATTGATGACAAGTGAATTGAGCATTGTGATGGCAAATGTCATGGAGCATTGTGATGAGAAGGCCATGGAGCATTCTGATGACATGTGTCATGGAGCTTAGTGATGACAAGAGCATGGAGCAATGTGATGCCAAGGGTCATGGATAATTGTGATGACAAAGGTCATGGAACATTTTGATGACAAGGGCGTTGTGCATTGTAATGAGAAGTGCAGGGAGCATTGTGATGACATGGTCATGGAGCAATTTGATGAAAAGTGTCAAGGAACATTTTGATGACAGGGGTTATGGAACATTGTGATGTCATGGGTCATCGAACATTGTGATGATAAGTGCATGTAGCATTGTGATGACAGGTGTCATGGAACATTGTGATGACAGAGGTGAGGGAGTATTGTGTCGAATAGTGAAGTAACATTCTGATATCAGTGTTGAGAGAGCATTTTGATGAGAAGTGCATGGAGCATTATGATGACAAGGTTTATGGAGCATTGTGATGACAAGATTGTGGAGCACGGTGATGACAAGCACATGGTGCATTGTGATGACATGTGTCATGGAGCACAGTGCTGACAAGCGCATGGAACATTGTGATGACAATGGTCATGGAGCATTGTGCTGAGAAAGGCATAGAGCATTGTGATGACAAAGGTCAAAGAGAATTGTGATGAAAAGTTCATGGAGCATTGTGGTTAAAAAGGTCACAGAGACTCTTGATGACGAGGGCATGGACCATTGTGATGACAAAGGTCATGAAGCATTGTGATGACTGGAGTCACGGAGCACTGTGATGACAGGGGTCATGGAGCATTGTGATGACAGGGGGCATGGAGCATTGTGATGACAAGGGCATGTATCATTGATCTCATAATTTTCATGGATTATTGCGATGACTGTTGGAATGGTGCATTGTCGTGACAAGGGCATGGAGCATTGTGATAAACAGGTCATGCTGTATTGTGAAGACTGGTGTCATGGAGCATTGTGATGACAGGGTTCATGCAGCATTGTGATGACTGGGGAATGGAGCATAGTGATGACAAGAGTCCCGGATCATTGTGTTGTCAGGTGTCATGGAGTGTTGTGATGACAGTTGTCATGGTGCATTGTGATCATATTGGTCATGGAGCATTGTGATGAGAAGGTTATGGAGCATTGTGCTGATAATATTCATGGAGTATTGTGATGATACGGGTCATGGAGCATTGTGATGACAAGGGAATGGAGCATGGTGATGACAAGGTCATGTAGCATTGTGATGAGAAGTCCTTGGAGGCATGTGATGACAAGTTTCATGGAGCATTCTGAAGAAAAGTGGCATGGATCATTGTGATTACAGTGGTCTTGGAGCATTGTGATGACAAGGGCATGGGGCATTGTCAGAGAAGGCCATGCAGCATTTTGATGACATGGGTCATGGAGCTTTGTGATGACAAGTGCTTGGAGCATTGTGATTACAGATGTCTTGGAGCATTGTGATGAAATGGGCATGGATCATTGTGATGAAAATGTCATGGAGACTTGTCATGACAGGGTTAATGGAGCATACTGGAGACAAGTGTCAGGGAGCATTGTGATGACAAGTGTATTGAGCATTGTGATGACAAAGGTCATGAAGCATTGTGATGAGAAGACCATGGATAATTGTGATGATGAGCGTCATGGTGTGTTGTGATGATAAGTGTTATGGAACATTGTTATCACAAGGGTTTGGGTCATTATGATGACAGAGGTCATGGAGAATATTGATTTCATTGTGATGACAATAGCCTGATGCATTATGATGATGGGCATGGTGCATTGTGATGACAGGGATCATGGAGCATTGAGATGAAAAGGGGCATGGAACATTGTGTTTACAGTAGTCGTAGAGCATTGTGATGACAAGGGCATGGAGCCTTGTGATGAGAAGGCCATGGAACATTCTGATGACATGCGTCATGGAGCTTTGTGATGACAAGGGCATAGAGCATTGTGATTACAGTGTTCTTGGAGCATTGTTATGACAGGGGTAATGGACCATTTTGATGAGAAGGGTATGGAACATTGTGATTACAAGGTTTATGGAGCATTGCCATGACAAAGTTGTGGACAGTTGGGATGAAAAGCGCGTGGCACGTTGTGATGATAATGGTCATGGAGCATTTTTCTGACAAAGGCAAGGAGCATTGTGATGACAAGTGTCACGGAGCATTGTGATGAAAAGTTCATGGAGCATTGTGGTTACAAAGGTAACAGAGCCCTGTGATGACGCGGGCATTGACCACTGTGATGACAAATGTTATGAAGAATTGTGATGACTGGAGTCAAAGTGCATTGTGATGACAGGGGTCATAGAGCATTGTCATGACAAGGGCATGGAGCATTGTGCTGAGAAAGGCATATAGCATTGTGATGACAAGCGGCAAAGAGCATTGTGATGAAATATTCATGGAGGATTGTGGTTAAAACGGTCACAGAGACTGTTGATGATGAGGGCATGGACCATTGTGATGACAAAGGCCATGGAGCATTGTGATGACTGGAGTCAAGAATCATTGTGATGACAGGGGTCATGGTGCATTGTGATAATAAGGGCATGGAGCATTGTGATGACAAGGGCATGGATCATTGGTCTAATAAGTTTCATGGATTATTGTGATGTCATTTGGAATGGTGCATTGTGATGTCAAGGGCATGGAGCATTGTGATGACCAGGTCATGCAGTATTGTGAAGATAGGGGTCAGGGAGCATTGTGATGACATATGTAATGGCCCATTGTGATGACAATGGCATGGAGCATTGTGATGAAAACGGCATGTGGCATTGTGATGAAAATGTCATGGAGCCTTTTCGTGACAGGGTTCAAGGAGCATTCTGACGACAAGTGTCAGGGAGCATTGTGATGACATGTTTATAGAGAATTGTGATGACAAAGGTCATGGAGCATTGTGATGAAAAGGGCACGGAATATTGTGATGACAGGCATCATGGAGCGTTGTGATGACAAGTGTTATGGAACATTGTGATCACCAGGGTTTGGAGAATTGTGATGACAGAGGTCATGGATCATTTTGATTTCAAGGAGCATGGAGCATTCTGATGACAAGGGCATGAAGCAATGTGATTCCAAGTTTCATGGAGGATTGTGATGAATATTGTAATGGAGTATTGTGATGACAAGCCCATAGAGAATTGTAATGACAAGGTCATGTAGCATTTTGCAGACAAATGCATGGAGCATTGTGATGACAGGTGTCATGGAGCACTGTGATGACAAGCCTCACGGAGCATTGTGAATACCGGGGTCATGGAGCATTGTGATGACAAGGGCATGGAGCATTTTGATGACAGGGGCAGGAAATATTGGTCTGACAAGTTTCATAGATTATTGTGATGACAGTGGATATGGTGCACTGTGATGAAAAGGGCATGGATCATTGTTACGATAAGGTTATGGATTACTGTGAAGACAGGTGTCAGGGAGCATTGTGATGACATATGTCATGGTCCATTGCGATGACAATGTAATGGAGCCTTGTGATGCCAAATGTAGTGGAGGATTGTGATGACAAACATAATGGAGCATTGTGATGACTAGGGCTTGGAGCATTATGATGACAAGGGCCATTGAGTATTTTCATAACAACGTCGTGAAGCATTGTGATGACAAGGTCCTGGAGCATTGTGATGAGAAAAACATGGAGCCTTGTAATGACAAATCTCATGGAGCATACTGATGAAAAGGGGTATGGACCATTGTGACTACAGGGGCCTTGCAACATTGTGATGACAAGGGCATGGAGCATTGTGAGGAGAAGGCCAAGGAGCATTCTAGTGACATGCGTCATTGAGCTTTGTGATGACAGTGGCATGGAGCATTGTGATTACAGCGGTCTTGGAGCATTGTGATGAAAATGGTATGGATCATTGTGATGTAAAAGGCAAGGAGACTTGTCATGACAGGTTTCAAGTAGCATACAGACAACAAGTATCACGGAACATTTTGATGACAAGTGTATTGAGCATTCTGATGACAAAGGTCATGGAGCATTGTGATGAGAAGACCATGGATAATTCTGATAACGAGCGTCATGGGGCATTGTGATGACAAGTGTTATGGAATATTGTTATCACAAGGGCTTGGAGCATTGTTATGACAGAGGTCATGGAGCATTTTGATTTCATTGTGGTGACAATAGCATGAAGCATTATGATGATGGGCATGGTGCATTGTGATGACAGGGTTCATGGATCATTGAGATGAAAAGGGGCATGGAGCATTGTGATTACAGGGGTCTTGGAGCATTGTGATGAGAAGGGTCACGGAGCTTTGTGATGACAAGGCCATGGAACATTGTGTTGGCAGGCGCAATGGAGCATTGTTATGACAAGGGTAATGGAGCATTGTGATGGCAAGGGCATGGAGCATTTTGATGAGAAGGCCATGGAGCATTTTGATGACATGTGTCATGGAGCTTTGTGATGACAAGGGCATGGAGCAATGTGATGAGCGCGTTCATGGGGCATCGTGATGACAATGACATGGAACATTGTGATGCCAAGGGTCATGGATCTTTGTGATGACAAAGTTCATGGAGCATTTTGATGACAAGGGCGTTGTTCATTGTGATGAGAAGGGCAGGGAGCATTGTGATGACAGGGTCATGGAGCAATTTGATGAAAAGTGTCATGGAATATTTTGATGACAGGGGTTATGGAACACTGTGATGTCAGGGGTCATGGAGCATTTTGATGAAAAGGGTCATGGAGCATTTTGATGACAGGGGTTATGTAACATTGTGATGTCAGTGGTCATCGAACATTGTGATCATAATGCATGTAGCATTTTGATGACAGGAGTCATGGAAGATTGTGATGACAGCGGTGAGGGAGTATTGTGACGAATAGTGAGGTAACATTGTGATATCAGTGGGGAGAGAGCATTTTGATGAGAAGTGCATGGAGCATTGTGATGACAATGTTTATGGAGCATTGTGATGACAAGATTGTGGAACACTGTGATGACAAACGCATGGTGTATTGTGATGACATGTGTCGAGGAGCATGGTGCTGACAAGCGCAGGGAGCATTGTGATGAAAAGGGTCATGGAGCATTGTGCTGAGAAAGGCATAGAGAACTGCGATGACAAGGGTCAAAGATCATTGTGATGAAAAGTTCATGGAGCATTGTGGTTAAAAATGTCACACAGACCCTTGATGATGAGGGCATGGACCATTGTGATGACAAAGGTCATGAAGCATTGTGATGACTGGAGTCACCGAACGTTGTGATGACAGGGGTCATGGAGCATTGTGATAACAAGGGCATTTAGCATTGTGATGACAAGGGCATGGAGCATTGGTCTAATAAGTTTCATGGATTATTGCGATGAGAGTTGGAATGGCGATTTGTGATGACAAGGGAATGGAGCAATGTGATGAGAGCGTTCATGGAGCATTGTGATGACAATGACATGGAGCATTGTGATGCCAAGGGTCATGGATCTTTCTGATGACAAATTTCATGGAGGATTTTGATGACAAGGGCGTTGTGTATTGTGATGAGAAGGGCAGGGAGCATTGTTATGACAGGGTCATGGAGCAATTTGATGAAAAGGGTCATGGAATATTTTGATGAGAGCAGTTATGGAACATTGTGATGTCAGGGGTCATCGAACATTTTGATGATATGTGCATGTATCATTGTGATGACAGGAGTCAGGAAACATTATGATGAGAGTGGTGAGGGAGTATTGTGACGAATAGTGATGTAACATTGTGATATCAGTGGTGTGAGAGCATTTTGATGAGAAGTGCATGGAGCATTGTGATAACAAGTTTTATGGAGCATTGTGATGACAAGATTGTGGAGCACTGTGATGACAAGTGCATGGTGCATTGTGATGACATGTGTCATTGAGCATTGTGCTGACAAGCGCATGGAGCATTGTGATCAAAAGGGTCATGGAGCATTGTGCTGAGAAAGGCATAGAGCATTGTGATGACAAGGGTCAAAGAGCATTGTGATGAAAAATTCATGGAGCATTGTGTTTAAAAATGTCACAGAGGCTGTTGATGACGAGGGCATGGACCATTGTGTTGACAAAGGTCATGAAGCATTGTGATGACTGGAGTCACGGTGCATTGTGATGACAGGGGTCATAGAGCATTGTGATAACTAGGGCATGGTGCATTTTGATGACAAGGGCATGGAGCATTGGTCTAATAAGTTTCATGGATTATTGCGATGACATTTGGAATGGTGAATTGTGGTGAAAAGGGCATGGAGTATTGTGATGACCAGGTCATGCAGTATTGTGAAGATAGCTGTCAGGGAGCATTGTGATGACATATGTAATGGCCCATTGTGGTGACAATGGCATGGAGCATTGTGATGCCAAGTGTCATGGATGATTCTGATGACAAATGTAATGGAGCATTGTGATGACAATGGCTCGGAGCATTGTGATGACAAGGGTTAAGGAGCATTGTGCTGACCAGTGCATGGAGAATTGTGATGACAAGTGTCTTGGAGCAACCTGCTGACAAACTTGTGGAGTATTTTGATGACAATGGCATGGAGCATTGTGATGAAAACGCCATGGGGCATTGTGATGAAAAAGGCATGGAGCCTTTTCATGACAGATTTCAAGGAGCATTCTGACGACAAGTGTCAGGGAGCATTGTGATGACAAGTGTATTGAGAATTGTGATGACCAAGGTCATGGAGCATTGTGATGAAAAGGGCATGGGGCATTGTCAGAGAAGGCCATGCAGCATTTTGATGACATGGGTCATGGAGCTTTGTGATGACAAGGGCTTGGAGCATTGTGATTACAGGTGTCTTGGAGCATTGTGATGAAAAGGGCATGGATCATTGTGATGAAAATGTCATGGAGACTTGTCATGACAGGGTTAATGGAGCATACTGGAGACAAGTGTCAGGGAGCATTGTGATGACAAGTGTATTGAGCATTGTGATGACAAAGGTCATGAAGCATTGTGATGAGAAGACCATGGATAATTGTGATGATGAGCGTCATGGTGTGTTGTGATGATAAGTGTTATGGAACATTGTTATCACAAGGGTTTGGGTCATTATGATGACAGAGGTCATGGAGAATATTGATTTCATTGTGATGACAATAGCCTGATGCATTATGATGATGGGCATGGTGCATTGTGATGACAGGGATCATGGAGCATTGAGATGAAAAGGGGCATGGAACATTGTGTTTACAGTAGTCGTAGAGCATTGTGATGACAAGGGCATGGAGCCTTGTGATGAGAAGGCCATGGAACATTCTGATGACATGCGTCATGGAGCTTTGTGATGACAAGGGCATAGAGCATTGTGATTACAGTGTTCTTGGAGCATTGTTATGACAGGGGTAATGGACCATTGTGATGAGAAGGGTATGGAACATTGTGATTACAAGGTTTATGGAGCATTGCCATGACAAAGTTGTGGACAGTTGGGATGAAAAGCGCGTGGCACGTTGTGATGATAATGGTCATGGAGCATTTTTCTGACAAAGGCAAGGAGCATTGTGATGACAAGTGTCACGGAGCATTGTGATGAAAAGTTCATGGAGCATTGTGGTTACAAAGGTAACAGAGCCCTGTGATGACGCGGGCATCGACCACTGTGATGACAAATGTTATGAAGAATTGTGATGACTGGAGTCAAAGTGCATTGTGATGACAGGGGTCATAGAGCATTGTGATGACAAGGGCATGGAGCATTGTGCTGAGAAAGGCATATAGCATTGTGATGACAAGCGGCAAAGGGCATTGTGATGAAATATTCATGGAGGATTGTGGTTAAAACGGTCACAGAGACTGTTGATGATGAGGGCATGGACCATTGTGATGACAAAGGCCATGGAGCATTGTGATGACTGGAGTCAAGAATCATTGTGATGACAGGGGTCATGGTGCATTGTGATAATAAGGGCATGGAGCATTGTGATGACAAGGGCATGGATCATTGGTCTAATAAGTTTCATGGATTATTGTGATGTCATTTGGAATGGTGCATTGTGATGTCAAGGGCATGGAGCATTGTGATGACCAGGTCATGCAGTATTGTGAAGATAGGGGTCAGGGAGCATTGTGATGACATATGTAATGGCCCATTGTGATGACAATGGCATGGAGCATTGTGATGAAAACGGCATGTGGCATTGTGATGAAAATGTCATGGAGCCTTTTCGTGACAGGGTTCAAGGAGCATTCTGACGACAAGTGTCAGGGAGCATTGTGATGACATGTTTATAGAGAATTGTGATGACAAAGGTCATGGAGCATTGTGATGAAAAGGGCACGGAATATTGTGATGACAGGCATCATGGAGCGTTGTGATGACAAGTGTTATGGAACATTGTGATCACCAGGGTTTGGAGAATTGTGATGACAGAGGTCATGGATCATTTTGATTTCAAGGAGCATGGAGCATTCTGATGACAAGGGCATGAAGCAATGTGATTCCAAGTTTCATGGAGGATTGTGATGAAAATTGTAATGGAGTATTGTGATGACAAGCCCATAGAGAATTGTAATGACAAGGTCATGTAGCATTTTGCTGACAAATGCATGGAGCATTGTGATGACAGGTGTCATGGAGCACTGTGATGACAAGCCTCACGGAGCATTGTGAATACCGGGGTCATGGAGCATTGTGATGACAAGGGCATGGAGCATTTTGATGACAGGGGCAGGAAATATTGGTCTGACAAGTTTCATAGATTATTGTGATGACAGTGGATATGGTGCATTGTGATGACAAGGGCATGGATCATTGTTACGAGAAGGTTATGGATTACTGTGAAGACAGGTGTCAGGGAGCATTGTGATGACATATGTCATGGTCCATTGCGATGACAATGTAATGGAGCCTTGTGATGCCAAATGTAGTGGAGGATTGTGATGACAAACATAATGGAGCATTGTGATGACTAGGGCTTGGAGCATTATGATGACAAGGGCCATTGAGTATTTTCATAACAACGTCGTGAAGCATTGTGATGACAAGGTCCTGGAGCATTGTGATGAGAAAACCATGGAGCCTTGTAATGACAAATCTCATGGAGCATACTGATGAAAAGGGGTATGGACCATTGTGACTACAGGGGCCTTGCAACATTGTGATGACAAGGGCATGGAGCATTGTGAGGAGAAGGCCAAGGAGCATTCTAGTGACATGCGTCATTGAGCTTTGTGATGACAGTGGCATGGAGCATTGTGATTACAGCGGTCTTGGAGCATTGTGATGAAAATGGTATGGATCATTGTGATGTAAAAGGCAAGGAGACTTGTCATGACAGGTTTCAAGTAGCATACAGACAACAAGTATCACGGAGCATTTTGATGACAAGTGTATTGAGCATTCTGATGACAAAGGTCATGGAGCATTGTGATGAGAAGACCATGGATAATTCTGATAACGAGCGTCATGGGGCATTGTGATGACAAGTGTTATGGAATATTGTTATCACAAGGGCTTGGAGCATTGTTATGACAGAGGTCATGGAGCATTTTGATTTCATTGTGATGACAATAGCATGAAGCATTATGATGATGGGCATGGTGCATTGTGATGACAGGGTTCATGGATCATTGAGATGAAAAGGGGCATGGAGCATTGTGATTACAGGGGTCTTGGAGCATTGTGATGAGAAGGGTCACGGAGCTTTGTGATGACAAGGCCATGGAACATTGTGTTGGCAGGCGCAATGGAGCATTGTTATGACAAGGGTAATGGAGCATTGTGATGGCAAGGGCATGGAGCATTTTGATGAGAAGGCCATGGAGCATTTTGATGACATGTGTCATGGAGCTTTGTGATGACAAGGGCATGGAGCAATGTGATGAGCGCGTTCATGGGGCATCGTGATGACAATGACATGGAACATTGTGATGCCAAGGGTCATGGATCTTTGTGATGACAAAGTTCATGGAGCATTTTGATGACAAGGGCGTTGTTCATTGTGATGAGAAGGGCAGGGAGCATTGTGATGACAGGGTCATGGAGCAATTTGATGAAAAGTGTCATGGAATATTTTGATGACAGGGGTTATGGAACACTGTGATGTCAGGGGTCATGGAGCATTTTGATGAAAAGGGTCATGGAGCATTTTGATGACAGGGGTTATGGAACATTGTGATGTCAGTGGTCATCGAACATTGTGATCATAATGCATGTAGCATTTTGATGACAGGAGTCATGGAAGATTGTGATGACAGTGGTGAGGGAGTATTGTGACGAATAGTGAGGTAACATTGTGATATCAGTGGGGAGAGAGCATTTTGATGAGAAGTGCATGGAGCATTGTGATGACAATGTTTATGGAGCATTGTGATGACAAGATTGTGGAACACTGTGATGACAAACGCATGGTGTATTGTGATGACATGTGTCGAGGAGCATGGTGCTGACAAGCACAGGGAGCATTGTGATGAAAAGGGTCATGGAGCATTGTGCTGAGAAAGGCATAGAGAACTGCGATGACAAGGGTCAAAGATCATTGTGATGAAAAGTTCATGGAGCATTGTGGTTAAAAATGTCACACAGACCCTTGATGATGAGGGCATGGACCATTGTGATGACAAGGGTCATGAAGCATTGTGATGACTGGAGTCACCGAACGTTGTGATGACAGGGGTCATGGAGCACTGTGATAACAAGGGCATTTAGCATTGTGATGACAAGGGCATGGAGCATTGGTCTAATAAGTTTCATGGATTATTGCGATGAGAGTTGGAATGGCGATTTGTGATGACAAGGGAATGGAGCAATGTGATGAGAGCGTTCATGGAGCATTGTGATGACAATGACATGGAGCATTGTGATGCCAAGGGTCATGGATCTTTCTGATGACAAATTTCATGGAGGATTTTGATGACAAGGGCGTTGTGCATTGTGATGAGAAGGGCAGGGAGCATTGTTATGACAGGGTCATGGAGCAATTTGATGAAAAGGGTCATGGAATATTTTGATGAGAGCGGTTATGGAACATTGTGATGTCAGGGGTCATCGAACATTTTGATGATATGTGCATGTATCATTGTGATGACAGGAGTCAGGAAACATTATGATGAGAGTGGTGAGGGAGTATTGTGACGAATAGTGATGTAACATTGTGATATCAGTGGTGTGAGAGCATTTTGATGAGAAGTGCATGGAGCATTGTGATAACAAGTTTTATGGAGCATTGTGATGACAAGATTGTGGAGCACTGTGATGACAAGTGCATGGTGCATTGTGATGACATGTGTCATTGAGCATTGTGCTGACAAGCGCATGGAGCATTGTGATCAAAAGGGTCATGGAGCATTGTGCTGAGAAAGTCATAGAGCATTGTGATGACAAGGGTCAAAGAGCATTGTGATGAAAAATTCATGGAGCATTGTGTTTAAAAATGTCACAGAGGCTGTTGATGACGAGGGCATGGACCATTGTGTTGACAAAGGTCATGAAGCATTGTGATGACTGGAGTCACGGTGCATTGTGATGACAGGGGTCATAGAGCATTGTGATAACTAGGGCATGGTGCATTTTGATGACAAGGGCATGGAGCATTGGTCTAATAAGTTTCATGGATTATTGCGATGACATTTGGAATGGTGAATTGTGGTGAAAAGGGCATGGAGTATTGTGATGACCAGGTCATGCAGTATTGTGAAGATAGCTGTCAGGGAGCATTGTGATGACATATGTAATGGCCCATTGTGGTGACAATGGCATGGAGCATTGTGATGCCAAGTGTCATGGATGATTCTGATGACAAATGTAATGGAGCATTGTGATGACAATGGCTTGGAGCATTGTGATGACAAGGGTTAAGGAGCATTGTGCTGACCAGTGCATGGAGAATTGTGATGACAAGTGTCATGGAGCAATCTGCTGACAGACTTGTGGAGTATTTTGATGACAATGGCATGGAGCATTGTGATGAAAACGGCATGGGGCATTGTGATGAAAAAGGCATGGAGCCTTTTCATGACAGAGTTCAAGGAGCATTCTGACGACAAGTGTCAGGGAGCATTGTGATGACAAGTGTATTGAGAATTGTGATGACCAAGGTCATGGAGCATTGTGATGAAAAGGGCATGGAGTATTGTGATGACAGGCATCATGGAGCGTTGTGATGACAAGTGATATGGAGCATTGTGATCAAAAGGCTTTGGAGCTTTTTGATGACAGATTTCATGGATCATTTTGATATCAAGGAGCATGGAGCATTGTGATGACAAGGGCATGAAGCAATGTGATCCCAAGGTTCATGGAGGATTGTAATGACAATGGTAATGGAGTATTGTGATGACAAGTGCATAGAGCATTGTAATGACAAGGTCATGTAGCCTTTTGCTGACAAAGTCATCTAGAATTGTGATGACAGGTTTCATGGAGCACTGTGATGACAAGCGTCACGGAGGATTGTGAACACAGGGGTCATGGAGCATTGGGCTGAAAATATTCATGAAGTATTGTGATGACAGGGGACATGGAGAATTGTGATGACATAGGTCATGGAGAATTTTGATTTCATTGTGCTGACAATAGCCGGAAGCATTATAATGATGGGCATGATGCATTGTGATTACAGGGTTCATGGAGCATTGAGATGAAAAGGGGCATGGAGCATTGTGATTACAGGGGTCTTGAGCATTGTGATGACAAGGGCATGGAGCATTGTGATGAGAAATCCATGGAACATTCTGATGACATGTGTCATGGAGCTTTGTGATGACAAGGGCATGGAGCATTGTGATTACAGGGGCCTTGGATCATTGTGATGACAAGTGTCATGGAGCCTTGTGATTACAAGTCCGTGCAACATTGTGATGGCAGGGGTCATGGAGCATTGTTATGACAGGGGTAATGGAGCATTGTGATGAGAAGGGCATGGAGCATTGTGATTACATGTGCACGGAACACTGTGATACATGGGTCATGCAGGATTGTAATGACTAGGGCATGGATCATTGTGATGAGAAGGGCATCGAGCATTGTCATGACAAGTGTCATGGAGCTTTCTGATGACAAGGGCATGGAGCAATATGATGAGAGGGTTCATGGTGCATTGTGATGACAATGACATGGAGCATTGTGATGCCAAGTGTCATGGAGCTTTGTGATGACAAGTCATGGAGCATTTTGATGACAAGGGAATGGTGCATTGTGATGAGAAGTGCAGGGAGCATTTTGATGACCGGGTCATGCAGCAATTTGATAAAAAGTGTAATGGAACATTTTGATGGCTGGGGTTATAGAACATTGTGATGTCAGGGGTCTTGGAGCTTTGGGATGAAAAGGGTCATGGAGCATTTTGATGACAGGGGTTATGGAACATTGTTATGTCAGGGGTCATGCAATATTGTGATGTTAAAGGGATGTAGCATTGTGATGACAGGGTCATGGAACATTGTGATTCCAGGGGTGAGGGAGTATTGTGATGACTAGTGATGGAACATTGTGATATGTATGGTGAGAGAGCATTTTGATGAGAAGTTCATGGACCATTGTGATAACAAAATTTATGGAGCATTGCAATGATAAGGTTGTGGACAGTTGTGATGAAATGTGCGTGGCACATTGTGATGACAATGGTCATGGAGCATTGTTCTGACAAAGAAATGGAGCATTGTGATGACAAGGGTCCCAGAGAATGGTGATGAAATGTTCATGGAGCATTGTGGTTACAAATGTCACAGAGCCTTGTGATGATGCGGACATGGACCATTGTGATGACAAACGTTATGAAGTATTGTGATGACTTGAATCACGGAGCATTGGGAAGACAGGGGTCATGGAGCATTGTGATGACAAGTGCATGGAGCATTGTGGTGACAGGGGAATGGAGCATTGGTCTGAAAAATTTCATAGATTATTGTGATGACCATGGACATGGTGCATTGTGATGACAAGGGCATGGAGCATAGTGATGAGAAGGTCATGGAATATTGTGAAGAGAGATGTCAGGGAGCATTGTGATGACATATGTCATGGTCCATTGCGATGACAATGGCATGGAGCATTGTGATGCCAATTGTAATGGAGGATTGTGATTACAAATATAATGGAGCATTGCGATGATTAGGGCTTGCAGCATTATGATGACAAGGGCCATTGAGAATTTTCATGACAAGGTCGTGAAGCATTGTGATGACAAGATACTGGAGCATTGTGATGACAAAGCTATGGAGCCTTGTGATGACAAGTCTCATGGAGCATACTGATGAAAAGGGGCATGGAGCATTGTGATTACAGGGGTCATGGAACATTGTGATGTCAAGGGCATGGAACATTGTGAGGAGAAGACCAAGGAGCATTCTGATGGCATGCGTCACTGAGATTTGTGATGACAAGGGCATGGAGCATTGAGATTACATGGGTCATGGAGCATTGTGATGAAAAGGGCATGGATCATTGTGATGAAAAAGGCATGGAGCCTTGTCATGACAGAGTTCAAAGAGCATACAGACAACAAGTGTCATGGAGCATTTTGATGACAAGTGTATTGAGCATTGTGATGACAAAGTCATGGAGTATTGTGATTAGAAGACCAAGGATAATTGTGATGATGAGCGTCAAGGTGCATTGTGATGACAAGTGTTATGGAATTTTTTGATCACAAGGGATTGGATCATTGTTATGACAGAGGTCATGGTGCATTTTGATTTCATTGTGATGACAATAGCATGAAGCATTATGATGATAGGCATGGTGCATTGTGATGACAGGGTTAATGGATCATTGAGATGAAAAAGGGCATGGAGCATTGTGATTACAGGGTTCTTGGAGTGTTGTGATGAGAAGGGTCATGGAGCCTTGTGATGGCAAGGCCATGGAATATCGTGATGGCAGGGTCATGGAGCATTGTTATGAGAGGGGTAATGGAGCATTGTGATGGCAAGGGCATGGAGCATGGTGATGAGAAGGCCATGTAGAACTCTGATGACATGTGTTATGGAGCTTTGTGAAGAAAAGGGCATGGAGCAATGTGATGAGAGCGTTCATGGAGCATTGTGATGACAATGACATGGAGCATTGTGATGCAAAGGGTAATGGAGATTTGTGATGACAAATAACAGGGAGCATTTCGATGACAATGGTGTGGTGCATTGTGATGAGAAGGGCAGGGAGCATTTTGATTACAGGTTCATGCAGCAATTTGATTAAAATGTAATGGAATATTTTGAGGGCAGGGGTTATAGAACATTGTGATGTCAGGGGTCATGGAGCTTTGGGATGAAAAGGGTCATGGAGCATTTTGATGACAGGGGTTATGGAACATTGTGATGTCAGAGATCATGGAACATTGTGATGATAAGGGTATGTAGCACTGTGATGACAGGGGTCATGGAATATTATGATTACAGGGGTGAGGGAGTATTGTGATGACTAGTGATGGAACATTGTGATATCTCTGGTGAGAGAGCATTTGGATGAGAAGTGCATGGAGAATTGTGATTACAAGGTTTATGGAGCATAGAGATTACAAGGTTGTGGACCGATGTGATGAAAAGCACGTGGCACATTGTGATGACAAGGGTCATGGAGCATTGTTCTGACAAAGGCATGGAGCATTGTGATGACAAGGGTCACGGAGCATTTTGATGAAAAGTTCATGGAGCATTTTTGTTACAAAGGTCACAGAGCCTTGTGATGACACGGGCAAGACCGTTTTGATGACAAACATTATGAAGCATTGTGATGACTGGAGTCACGGAGCTTTGTGATGATAGGGGTCATGGAGCATAGTGATGACATGGGCATGGAGCATTGTGATGACAGGGGCATGGAGCATTGGTCTGACAAGTTTCACAGATTATTGTGATGACAGTGGGCATGGTGCATTGTGATGACAAGGGTATGGATCATGGTGATGAGGTCATGGAGTATTGTGAAGACAGGTGTCAGGGATCATTGGGATGACATATGTCATGGTCCATTGCGATGATAATGGAATTGAGCATTGTGATGCCAAATGTAATGGAGGATTGGGATGACAAATAAAATGGAGCACTGTGATGACTAGGGCATGGAGCACTATGATGACAAGGGCCATTGAGAATTTTCATGACAAGGTCGTGAAGCATTGTGATGACAATGTCCTGGAGCATTGTGATGAGAAATCCATGGATCCTTGTGATGACAATCTCATATAGCATACTGATGAAAAGGGGCATGGACCATTGTGATTACAGGGGTCTTGGAACATTGTGATGACAAGGGCATGGAGCATTGTGAAGAGAAGGCCAAGGAGCATTCTGAGGACATGCGTCATTGAGCTTTGTGATGACAAGCGCATGGAGCATTGTGATTACATGGGTCTTGTAGCATTGTGATGAAAAGGGCATGGAATATTGTGATGAAAAATTCATGGAGCCTTGCCATGACAGGGTTCAAGTAGCATACAGACAACAAGTGTCATGGAGCATACTGATGACAAGTGAATTGAGCATTGTGATGACAAATGTCATGGAGCATTGTGATGAGAAGGCCATGGAGCATTCTGATGACATGTGTCATGGAGCTTAGTGATGACAAGAGCATGGAGCAATGTGATGCCAAGGGTCATGGATAATTGTGATGACAAAGGTCATGGAACATTTTGATGACAAGGGCGTTGTGCATTGTAATGAGAAGTGCAGGGAGCATTGTGATGACATGGTCATGGAGCAATTTGATGAAAAGTGTCAAGGAACATTTTGATGACAGGGGTTATGGAACATTGTGATGTCATGGGTCATCGAACATTGTGATGATAAGTGCATGTAGCATTGTGATGACAGGTGTCATGGAACATTGTGATGACAGAGGTGAGGGAGTATTGTGTCGAATAGTGAAGTAACATTCTGATATCAGTGTTGAGAGAGCATTTTGATGAGAAGTGCATGGAGCATTGTGATGACAAGGTTTATGGAGCATTGTGAGGACAAGATTGTGGAGCACGGTGATGACAAGCACATGGTGCATTGTGATGACATGTGTCATGGAGCACTGTGCTGACAAGCGCATGGAACATTGTGATGACAATGGTCATGGAGCATTGTGCTGAGAAAGGCATAGAGCATTGTGATGACAAAGGTCAAAGAGAATTGTGATGAAAAGTTCATGGAGCATTGTGGTTAAAAAGGTCACAGAGACTCTTGATGACAAGGGCATGGACCATTGTGATGACAAAGGTCATGAAGCATTGTGATGACTGGAGTCACGGAGCACTGTGATGACAGGGGTCATGGAGCATTGTGATGACAGGGGGCATGGAGCATTGTGGTGACAAGGGCATGTATCATTGATCTCATAATTTTCATGGATTATTGCGATGACTGTTGGAATGGTGCATTGTCGTGACAAGGGCATGGAGCATTGTGATAAACAGGTCATGCTGTATTGTGAAGACTGGTGTCATGGAGCATTGTGATGACAGGGTTCATGCAGCATTGTGATGACTGGGGAATGGAGCATAGTGATGACAAGAGTCCCGGATCATTGTGTTGTCAGGTGTCATGGAGTGTTGTGATGACAGTTGTCATGGTGCATTGTGATGATATTGGTCATGGAGCATTGTGATGAGAAGGTTATGGAGCATTGTGCTGATAATATTCATGGAGTATTGTGATGATACGGGTCATGGAGCATTGTGATGACAAGGGAATGGAGCATGGTGATGACAAGGTCATGTAGCATTGTGATGAGAAGTCCTTGGAGGCTTGTGATGACAAGTTTCATGGAGCATTCTGAAGAAAAGTGGCATGGATCATTGTGATTACAGTGGTCTTGGAGCATTGTGATGACAAGGGCATGGGGCATTGTCAGAGAAGGCCATGCAGCATTTTGATGACATGGGTCATGGAGCTTTGTGATGACAAGGGCTTGGAGCATTGTGATTACAGGTGTCTTGGAGCATTGTGATGAAAAGGGCATGGATCATTGTGATGAAAATGTCATGGAGACTTGTCATGACAGGGTTAATGGAGCATACTGGAGACAAGTGTCAGGGAGCATTGTGATGACAAGTGTATTGAGCATTGTGATGACAAAGGTCATGAAGCATTGTGATGAGAAGACCATGGATAATTGTGATGATGAGCGTCATGGTGTGTTGTGATGATAAGTGTTATGGAACATTGTTATCACAAGGGTTTGGGGCATTATGATGACAGAGGTCATGGAGAATATTGATTTCATTGTGATGACAATAGCCTGATGCATTATGATGATGGGCATGGTGCATTGTGATGACAGGGATCATGGAGCATTGAGATGAAAAGGGGCATGGAACATTGTGTTTACAGTAGTCGTAGAGCATTGTGATGACAAGGGCATGGAGCCTTGTGATGAGAAGGCCATGGAACATTCTGATGACATGCGTCATGGAGCTTTGTGATGACAAGGGCATAGAGCATTGTGATTACAGTGTTCTTGGAGCATTGTTATGACAGGGGTAATGGACCATTGTGATGAGAAGGGTATGGAACATTGTGATTACAAGGTTTATGGAGCATTGCCATGACAAAGTTGTGGACAGTTGGGATGAAAAGCGCGTGGCACGTTGTGATGATAATGGTCATGGAGCATTTTTCTGACAAAGGCAAGGAGCATTGTGATGACAAGTGTCACGGAGCATTGTGATGAAAAGTTCATGGAGCATTGTGGTTACAAAGGTAACAGAGCCCTGTGATGACGCGGGCATCGACCACTGTGATGACAAATGTTATGAAGAATTGTGATGACTGGAGTCAAAGTGCATTGTGATGACAGGGGTCATAGAGCATTGTGATGACAAGGGCATGGAGCATTGTGCTGAGAAAGGCATATAGCATTGTGATGACAAGCGGCAAAGGGCATTGTGATGAAATATTCATGGAGGATTGTGGTTAAAACGGTCACAGAGACTGTTGATGATGAGGGCATGGACCATTGTGATGACAAAGGCCATGGAGCATTGTGATGACTGGAGTCAAGAATCATTGTGATGACAGGGGTCATGGTGCATTGTGATAATAAGGGCATGGAGCATTGTGATGACAAGGGCATGGATCATTGGTCTAATAAGTTTCATGGATTATTGTGATGTCATTTGGAATGGTGCATTGTGATGTCAAGGGCATGGAGCATTGTGATGACCAGGTCATGCAGTATTGTGAAGATAGGGGTCAGGGAGCATTGTGATGACATATGTAATGGCCCATTGTGATGACAATGGCATGGAGCATTGTGATGAAAACGGCATGTGGCATTGTGATGAAAATGTCATGGAGCCTTTTCGTGACAGGGTTCAAGGAGCATTCTGACGACAAGTGTCAGGGAGCATTGTGATGACATGTTTATAGAGAATTGTGATGACAAAGGTCATGGAGCATTGTGATGAAAAGGGCACGGAATATTGTGATGACAGGCATCATGGAGCGTTGTGATGACAAGTGTTATGGAACATTGTGATCACCAGGGTTTGGAGAATTGTGATGACAGAGGTCATGGATCATTTTGATTTCAAGGAGCATGGAGCATTCTGATGACAAGGGCATGAAGCAATGTGATTCCAAGTTTCATGGAGGATTGTGATGAAAATTGTAATGGAGTATTGTGATGACAAGCCCATAGAGAATTGTAATGACAAGGTCATGTAGCATTTTGCTGACAAATGCATGGAGCATTGTGATGACAGGTGTCATGGAGCACTGTGATGACAAGCCTCACGGAGCATTGTGAATACCGGGGTCATGGAGCATTGTGATGACAAGGGCATGGAGCATTTTGATGACAGGGGCAGGAAATATTGGTCTGACAAGTTTCATAGATTATTGTGATGACAGTGGATATGGTGCACTGTGATGACAAGGGCATGGATCATTGTTACGAGAAGGTTATGGATTACTGTGAAGACAGGTGTCAGGGAGCATTGTGATGACATATGTCATGGTCCATTGCGATGACAATGTAATGGAGCCTTGTGATGCCAAATGTAGTGGAGGATTGTGATGACAAACATAATGGAGCATTGTGATGACTAGGGCTTGGAGCATTATGATGACAAGGGCCATTGAGTATTTTCATAACAACGTCGTGAAGCATTGTGATGACAAGGTCCTGGAGCATTGTGATGAGAAAACCATGGAGCCTTGTAATGACAAATCTCATGGAGCATACTGATGAAAAGGGGTATGGACCATTGTGACTACAGGGGCCTTGCAACATTGTGATGACAAGGGCATGGAGCATTGTGATTACAGGGGTCTTGTAGCATTGTGATGAAAAGGGCATGGAATATTGTGATGAAAAATTCATGGAGCCTTGCCATGACAGGGTTCAAGTAGCATACAGACAACAAGTGTCATGGAGCATATTGATGACAAGTGAATTGAGCATTGTGATGACAAATGTCATGGAGCATTGTGATGAGAAGGCCATGGAGCATTCTGATGACATGTGTCATGGAGCTTAGTGATGACAAGAGCATGGAGCAATGTGATGCCAAGGGTCATGGATAATTGTGATGACAAAGGTCATGGAACATTTTGATGACAAGGGCGTTGTGCATTGTAATGAGAAGTGCAGGGAGCATTGTGATGACATGGTCATGGAGCAATTTGATGAAAAGTGTCAAGGAACATTTTGATGACAGGGGTTATGGAACATTGTGATGTCATGGGTCATCGAACATTGTGATGATAAGTGCATGTAGCATTGTGATGACAGGTGTCATGGAACATTGTGATGACAGAGGTGAGGGAGTATTGTGTCGAATAGTGAAGTAACATTCTGATATCAGTGTTGAGAGAGCATTTTGATGAGAAGTGCATGGAGCATTGTGATGACAAGGTTTATGGAGCATTGTGAGGACAAGATTGTGGAGCACGGTGATGACAAGCACATGGTGCATTGTGATGACATGTGTCATGGAGCACTGTGCTGACAAGCGCATGGAACATTGTGATGACAATGGTCATGGAGCATTGTGCTGAGAAAGGCATAGAGCATTGTGATGACAAAGGTCAAAGAGAATTGTGATGAAAAGTTCATGGAGCATTGTGGTTAAAAAGGTCACAGAGACTCTTGATGACAAGGGCATGGACCATTGTGATGACAAAGGTCATGAAGCATTGTGATGACTGGAGTCACGGAGCACTGTGATGACAGGGGTCATGGAGCATTGTGATGACAGGGGGCATGGAGCATTGTGGTGACAAGGGCATGTATCATTGATCTCATAATTTTCATGGATTATTGCGATGACTGTTGGAATGGTGCATTGTCGTGACAAGGGCATGGAGCATTGTGATAAACAGGTCATGCTGTATTGTGAAGACTGGTGTCATGGAGCATTGTGATGACAGGGTTCATGCAGCATTGTGATGACTGGGGAATGGAGCATAGTGATGACAAGAGTCCCGGATCATTGTGTTGTCAGGTGTCATGGAGTGTTGTGATGACAGTTGTCATGGTGCATTGTGATGATATTGGTCATGGAGCATTGTGATGAGAAGGTTATGGAGCATTGTGCTGATAATATTCATGGAGTATTGTGATGATACGGGTCATGGAGCATTGTGATGACAAGGGAATGGAGCATGGTGATGACAAGGTCATGTAGCATTGTGATGAGAAGTCCTTGGAGGCTTGTGATGACAAGTTTCATGGAGCATTCTGAAGAAAAGTGGCATGGATCATTGTGATTACAGTGGTCTTGGAGCATTGTGATGACAAGGGCATGGGGCATTGTCAGAGAAGGCCATGCAGCATTTTGATGACATGGGTCATGGAGCTTTGTGATGACAAGGGCTTGGAGCATTGTGATTACAGGTGTCTTGGAGCATTGTGATGAAAAGGGCATGGATCATTGTGATGAAAATGTCATGGAGACTTGTCATGACAGGGTTAATGGAGCATACTGGAGACAAGTGTCAGGGAGCATTGTGATGACAAGTGTATTGAGCATTGTGATGACAAAGGTCATGAAGCATTGTGATGAGAAGACCATGGATAATTGTGATGATGAGCGTCATGGTGTGTTGTGATGATAAGTGTTATGGAACATTGTTATCACAAGGGTTTGGGGCATTATGATGACAGAGGTCATGGAGAATATTGATTTCATTGTGATGACAATAGCCTGATGCATTATGATGATGGGCATGGTGCATTGTGATGACAGGGATCATGGAGCATTGAGATGAAAAGGGGCATGGAACATTGTGTTTACAGTAGTCGTAGAGCATTGTGATGACAAGGGCATGGAGCCTTGTGATGAGAAGGCCATGGAACAATCTGATGACATGCGTCATGGAGCTTTGTGATGACAAGGGCATAGAGCATTGTGATTACAGTGTTCTTGGAGCATTGTTATGACAGGGGTAATGGACCATTGTGATGAGAAGGGTATGGAACATTGTGATTACAAGGTTTATGGAGCATTGCCATGACAAAGTTGTGGACAGTTGGGATGAAAAGCGCGTGGCACGTTGTGATGATAATGGTCATGGAGCATTTTTCTGACAAAGGCAAGGAGCATTGTGATGACAAGTGTCACGGAGCATTGTGATGAAAAGTTCATGGAGCATTGTGGTTACAAAGGTAACAGAGCCCTGTGATGACGCGGGCATCGACCACTGTGATGACAAATGTTATGAAGAATTGTGATGACTGGAGTCAAAGTGCATTGTGATGACAGGGGTCATAGAGCATTGTGATGACAAGGGCATGGAGCATTGTGCTGAGAAAGGCATATAGCATTGTGATGACAAGCGGCAAAGGGCATTGTGATGAAATATTCATGGAGGATTGTGGTTAAAACGGTCACAGAGACTGTTGATGATGAGGGCATGGACCATTGTGATGACAAAGGCCATGGAGCATTGTGATGACTGGAGTCAAGAATCATTGTGATGACAGGGGTCATGGTGCATTGTGATAATAAGGGCATGGAGCATTGTGATGACAAGGGCATGGATCATTGGTCTAATAAGTTTCATGGATTATTGTGATGTCATTTGGAATGGTGCATTGTGATGTCAAGGGCATGGAGCATTGTGATGACCAGGTCATGCAGTATTGTGAAGATAGGGGTCAGGGAGCATTGTGATGACATATGTAATGGCCCATTGTGATGACAATGGCATGGAGCATTGTGATGAAAACGGCATGTGGCATTGTGATGAAAATGTCATGGAGCCTTTTCGTGACAGGGTTCAAGGAGCATTCTGACGACAAGTGTCAGGGAGCATTGTGATGACATGTTTATAGAGAATTGTGATGACAAAGGTCATGGAGCATTGTGATGAAAAGGGCACGGAATATTGTGATGACAGGCATCATGGAGCGTTGTGATGACAAGTGTTATGGAACATTGTGATCACCAGGGTTTGGAGAATTGTGATGACAGAGGTCATGGATCATTTTGATTTCAAGGAGCATGGAGCATTCTGATGACAAGGGCATGAAGCAATGTGATTCCAAGTTTCATGGAGGATTGTGATGAAAATTGTAATGGAGTATTGTGATGACAAGCCCATAGAGAATTGTAATGACAAGGTCATGTAGCATTTTGCTGACAAATGCATGGAGCACTGTGATGACAAGCCTCACGGAGCATTGTGAATACCGGGGTCATGGAGCATTGTGATGACAAGGGCATGGAGCATTTTGATGACAGGGGCAGGAAATATTGGTCTGACAAGTTTCATAGATTATTGTGATGACAGTGGATATGGTGCATTGTGATGACAAGGGCATGGATCATTGTTACGAGAAGGTTATGGATTACTGTGAAGACAGGTGTCAGGGAGCATTGTGATGACATATGTCATGGTCCATTGCGATGACAATGTAATGGAGCCTTGTGATGCCAAATGTAGTGGAGGATTGTGATGACAAACATAATGGAGCATTGTGATGACTAGGGCTTGGAGCATTATGATGACAAGGGCCATTGAGTATTTTCATAACAACGTCGTGAAGCATTGTGATGACAAGGTCCTGGAGCATTGTGATGAGAAAACCATGGAGCCTTGTAATGACAAATCTCATGGAGCATACTGATGAAAAGGGGTATGGACCATTGTGACTACAGGGGCCTTGCAACATTGTGATGACAAGGGCATGGAGCATTGTGAGGAGAAGGCCAAGGAGCATTCTAGTGACATGCGTCATTGAGCTTTGTGATGACAGTGGCATGGAGCATTGTGATTACAGCGGTCTTGGAGCATTGTGATGAAAATGGTATGGATCATTGTGATGTAAAAGGCAAGGAGACTTGTCATGACAGGTTTCAAGTAGCATACAGACAACAAGTATCACGGAGCATTTTGATGACAAGTGTATTGAGCATTCTGATGACAAAGGTCATGGAGCATTGTGATGAGAAGACCATGGATAATTCTGATAACGAGCGTCATGGGGCATTGTGATGACAAGTGTTATGGAATATTGTTATCACAAGGGCTTGGAGCATTGTTATGACAGAGGTCATGGAGCATTTTGATTTCATTGTGATGACAATAGCATGAAGCATTATGATGATGGGCATGGTGCATTGTGATGACAGGGTTCATGGATCATTGAGATGAAAAGGGGCATGGAGCATTGTGATTACAGGGGTCTTGGAGCATTGTGATGAGAAGGGTCACGGAGCTTTGTGATGACAAGGCCATGGAACATTGTGTTGGCAGGCGCAATGGAGCATTGTTATGACAAGGGTAATGGAGCATTGTGATGGCAAGGGCATGGAGCATTTTGATGAGAAGGCCATGGAGCATTTTGATGACATGTGTCATGGAGCTTTGTGATGACAAGGGCATGGAGCAATGTGATGAGCGCGTTCATGGGGCATCGTGATGACAATGACATGGAACATTGTGATGCCAAGGGTCATGGATCTTTGTGATGACAAAGTTCATGGAGCATTTTGATGACAAGGGCATTGTTCATTGTGATGAGAAGGGCAGGGAGCATTGTGATGACAGGGTCATGGAGCAATTTGATGAAAAGTGTCATGGAATATTTTGATGACAGGGGTTATGGAACACTGTGATGTCAGGGGTCATGGAGCATTTTGATGAAAAGGGTCATGGAGCATTTTGATGACAGGGGTTATGTAACATTGTGATGTCAGTGGTCATCGAACATTGTGATCATAATGCATGTAGCATTTTGATGACAGGAGTCATGGAAGATTGTGATGACAGCGGTGAGGGAGTATTGTGACGAATAGTGAGGTAACATTGTGATATCAGTGGGGAGAGAGCATTTTGATGAGAAGTGCATGGAGCATTGTGATGACAATGTTTATGGAGCATTGTGATGACAAGATTGTGGAACACTGTGATGACAAACGCATGGTGTATTGTGATGACATGTGTCGAGGAGCATGGTGCTGACAAGCGCAGGGAGCATTGTGATGAAAAGGGTCATGGAGCATTGTGCTGAGAAAGGCATAGAGAACTGCGATGACAAGGGTCAAAGATCATTGTGATGAAAAGTTCATGGAGCATTGTGGTTAAAAATGTCACACAGACCCTTGATGATGAGGGCATGGACCATTGTGATGACAAGGGTCATGAAGCATTGTGATGACTGGAGTCACCGAACGTTGTGATGACAGGGGTCATGGAGCACTGTGATAACAAGGGCATTTAGCATTGTGATGACAAGGGCATGGAGCATTGGTCTAATAAGTTTCATGGATTATTGCGATGAGAGTTGGAATGGCGATTTGTGATGACAAGGGAATGGAGCAATGTGATGAGAGCGTTCATGGAGCATTGTGATGACAATGACATGGAGCATTGTGATGCCAAGGGTCATGGATCTTTCTGATGACAAATTTCATGGAGGATTTTGATGACAAGGGCGTTGTGCATTGTGATGAGAAGGGCAGGGAGCATTGTTATGACAGGGTCATGGAGCAATTTGATGAAAAGGGTCATGGAATATTTTGATGAGAGCGGTTATGGAACATTGTGATGTCAGGGGTCATCGAACATTTTGATGATATGTGCATGTATCATTGTGATGACAGGAGTCAGGAAACATTATGATGAGAGTGGTGAGGGAGTATTGTGACGAATAGTGATGTAACATTGTGATATCAGTGGTGTGAGAGCATTTTGATGAGAAGTGCATGGAGCATTGTGATAACAAGTTTTATGGAGCATTGTGATGACAAGATTGTGGAGCACTGTGATGACAAGTGCATGGTGCATTGTGATGACATGTGTCATTGAGCATTGTGCTGACAAGCGCATGGAGCATTGTGATCAAAAGGGTCATGGAGCATTGTGCTGAGAAAGTCATAGAGCATTGTGATGACAAGGGTCAAAGAGCATTGTGATGAAAAATTCATGGAGCATTGTGTTTAAAAATGTCACAGAGGCTGTTGATGACGAGGGCATGGACCATTGTGTTGACAAAGGTCATGAAGCATTGTGATGACTGGAGTCACGGTGCATTGTGATGACAGGGGTCATAGAGCATTGTGATAACTAGGGCATGGTGCATTTTGATGACAAGGGCATGGAGCATTGGTCTAATAAGTTTCATGGATTATTGCGATGACATTTGGAATGGTGAATTGTGGTGAAAAGGGCATGGAGTATTGTGATGACCAGGTCATGCAGTATTGTGAAGATAGCTGTCAGGGAGCATTGTGATGACATATGTAATGGCCCATTGTGGTGACAATGGCATGGAGCATTGTGATGCCAAGTGTCATGGATGATTCTGATGACAAATGTAATGGAGCATTGTGATGACAATGGCTTGGAGCATTGTGATGACAAGGGTTAAGGAGCATTGTGCTGACCAGTGCATGGAGAATTGTGATGACAAGTGTCATGGAGCAATCTGCTGACAGACTTGTGGAGTATTTTGATGACAATGGCATGGAGCATTGTGATGAAAACGGCATGGGGCATTGTGATGAAAAAGGCATGGAGCCTTTTCATGACAGAGTTCAAGGAGCATTCTGACGACAAGTGTCAGGGAGCATTGTGATGACAAGTGTATTGAGAATTGTGATGACCAAGGTCATGGAGCATTGTGATGAAAAGGGCATGGAGTATTGTGATGACAGGCATCATGGAGCGTTGTGATGACAAGTGATATGGAGCATTGTGATCAAAAGGCTTTGGAGCTTTTTGATGACAGATTTCATGGATCATTTTGATATCAAGGAGCATGGAGCATTGTGATGACAAGGGCATGAAGCAATGTGATCCCAAGGTTCATGGAGGATTGTAATGACAATGGTAATGGAGTATTGTGATGACAAGTGCATAGAGCATTGTAATGACAAGGTCATGTAGCCTTTTGCTGACAAAGTCATCTAGAATTGTGATGACAGGTTTCATGGAGCACTGTGATGACAAGCGTCACGGAGGATTGTGAACACAGGGGTCATGGAGCATTGGGCTGAAAATATTCATGAAGTATTGTGATGACAGGGGACATGGAGAATTGTGATGACATAGGTCATGGAGAATTTTGATTTCATTGTGCTGACAATAGCCGGAAGCATTATAATGATGGGCATGATGCATTGTGATTACAGGGTTCATGGAGCATTGAGATGAAAAGGGGCATGGAGCATTGTGATTACAGGGGTCTTGAGCATTGTGATGACAAGGGCATGGAGCATTGTGATGAGAAATCCATGGAACATTCTGATGACATGTGTCATGGAGCTTTGTGATGACAAGGGCATGGAGCATTGTGATTACAGGGGCCTTGGATCATTGTGATGACAAGTGTCATGGAGCCTTGTGATTACAAGTCCGTGCAACATTGTGATGGCAGGGGTCATGGAGCATTGTTATGACAGGGGTAATGGAGCATTGTGATGAGAAGGGCATGGAGCATTGTGATTACATGTGCACGGAACACTGTGATACATGGGTCATGCAGGATTGTAATGACTAGGGCATGGATCATTGTGATGAGAAGGGCATCGAGCATTGTCATGACAAGTGTCATGGAGCTTTCTGATGACAAGGGCATGGAGCAATATGATGAGAGGGTTCATGGTGCATTGTGATGACAATGACA
The DNA here is from genome assembly GCF_964341445.2 of Mesoplodon mirus. NCBI lineage: Eukaryota > Metazoa > Chordata > Mammalia > Artiodactyla > Ziphiidae > Mesoplodon > Mesoplodon mirus. Next base: position 77,919 of record NW_028295627.1, on the reverse strand, counting down.
TGGAGCATTGTGATGCCAAGTGTCATGGAGCTTTGTGATGACAAGTCATGGAGCATTTTGATGACAAGGGAATGGTGCATTGTGATGAGAAGTGCAGGGAGCATTTTGATGACCGGGTCATGCAGCAATTTGATAAAAAGTGTAATGGAACATTTTGATGGCTGGGGTTATAGAACATTGTGATGTCAGGGGTCTTGGAGCTTTGGGATGAAAAGGGTCATGGAGCATTTTGATGACAGGGGTTATGGAACATTGTTATGTCAGGGGTCATGCAATATTGTGATGTTAAAGGGATGTAGCATTGTGATGACAGGGTCATGGAACATTGTGATTCCAGGGGTGAGGGAGTATTGTGATGACTAGTGATGGAACATTGTGATATGTATGGTGAGAGAGCATTTTGATGAGAAGTTCATGGACCATTGTGATAACAAAATTTATGGAGCATTGCAATGATAAGGTTGTGGACAGTTGTGATGAAATGTGCGTGGCACATTGTGATGACAATGGTCATGGAGCATTGTTCTGACAAAGAAATGGAGCATTGTGATGACAAGGGTCCCAGAGAATGGTGATGAAATGTTCATGGAGCATTGTGGTTACAAATGTCACAGAGCCTTGTGATGACGCGGACATGGACCATTGTGATGACAAACGTTATGAAGTATTGTGATGACTTGAATCACGGAGCATTGGGAAGACAGGGGTCATGGAGCATTGTGATGACAAGTGCATGGAGCATTGTGGTGACAGGGGAATGGAGCATTGGTCTGAAAAATTTCATAGATTATTGTGATGACCATGGACATGGTGCATTGTGATGACAAGGGCATGGAGCATAGTGATGAGAAGGTCATGGAATATTGTGAAGAGAGATGTCAGGGAGCATTGTGATGACATATGTCATGGTCCATTGCGATGACAATGGCATGGAGCATTGTGATGCCAATTGTAATGGAGGATTGTGATTACAAATATAATGGAGCATTGCGATGATTAGGGCTTGCAGCATTATGATGACAAGGGCCATTGAGAATTTTCATGACAAGGTCGTGAAGCATTGTGATGACAAGATACTGGAGCATTGTGATGACAAAGCTATGGAGCCTTGTGATGACAAGTCTCATGGAGCATACTGATGAAAAGGGGCATGGAGCATTGTGATTACAGGGGTCATGGAACATTGTGATGTCAAGGGCATGGAACATTGTGAGGAGAAGACCAAGGAGCATTCTGATGGCATGCGTCACTGAGATTTGTGATGACAAGGGCATGGAGCATTGAGATTACATGGGTCATGGAGCATTGTGATGAAAAGGGCATGGATCATTGTGATGAAAAAGGCATGGAGCCTTGTCATGACAGAGTTCAAAGAGCATACAGACAACAAGTGTCATGGAGCATTTTGATGACAAGTGTATTGAGCATTGTGATGACAAAGTCATGGAGTATTGTGATTAGAAGACCAAGGATAATTGTGATGATGAGCGTCAAGGTGCATTGTGATGACAAGTGTTATGGAATTTTTTGATCACAAGGGATTGGATCATTGTTATGACAGAGGTCATGGTGCATTTTGATTTCATTGTGATGACAATAGCATGAAGCATTATGATGATAGGCATGGTGCATTGTGATGACAGGGTTAATGGATCATTGAGATGAAAAAGGGCATGGAGCATTGTGATTACAGGGTTCTTGGAGTGTTGTGATGAGAAGGGTCATGGAGCCTTGTGATGGCAAGGCCATGGAATATCGTGATGGCAGGGTCATGGAGCATTGTTATGAGAGGGGTAATGGAGCATTGTGATGGCAAGGGCATGGAGCATTGTGATGAGAAGGCCATGTAGAACTCTGATGACATGTGTTATGGAGCTTTGTGAAGAAAAGGGCATGGAGCAATGTGATGAGAGCGTTCATGGAGCATTGTGATGACAATGACATGGAGCACTGTGATGCAAAGGGTAATGGAGATTTGTGATGACAAATAACAGGGAGCATTTCGATGACAATGGTGTGGTGCATTGTGATGAGAAGGGCAGGGAGCATTTTGATTACAGGTTCATGCAGCAATTTGATTAAAATGTAATGGAATATTTTGAGGGCAGGGGTTATAGAACATTGTGATGTCAGGGGTCATGGAGCTTTGGGATGAAAAGGGTCATGGAGCATTTTGATGACAGGGGTTATGGAACATTGTGATGTCAGAGATCATGGAACATTGTGATGATAAGGGTATGTAGCACTGTGATGACAGGGGTCATGGAATATTATGATTACAGGGGTGAGGGAGTATTGTGATGACTAGTGATGGAACATTGTGATATCTCTGGTGAGAGAGCATTTGGATGAGAAGTGCATGGAGAATTGTGATTACAAGGTTTATGGAGCATAGAGATTACAAGGTTGTGGACCGATGTGATGAAAAGCACGTGGCACATTGTGATGACAAGGGTCATGGAGCATTGTTCTGACAAAGGCATGGAGCATTGTGATGACAAGGGTCACGGAGCATTTTGATGAAAAGTTCATGGAGCATTTTTGTTACAAAGGTCACAGAGCCTTGTGATGACACGGGCAAGACCGTTTTGATGACAAACATTATGAAGCATTGTGATGACTGGAGTCACGGAGCTTTGTGATGATAGGGGTCATGGAGCATAGTGATGACATGGGCATGGAGCATTGTGATGACAGGGGCATGGAGCATTGGTCTGACAAGTTTCACAGATTATTGTGATGACAGTGGGCATGGTGCATTGTGATGACAAGGGTATGGATCATGGTGATGAGGTCATGGAGTATTGTGAAGACAGGTGTCAGGGATCATTGGGATGACATATGTCATGGTCCATTGCGATGATAATGGCATTGAGCATTGTGATGCCAAATGTAATGGAGGATTGGGATGACAAATAAAATGGAGCACTGTGATGACTAGGGCATGGAGCACTATGATGACAAGGGCCATTGAGAATTTTCATGACAAGGTCGTGAAGCATTGTGATGACAATGTCCTGGAGCATTGTGATGAGAAATCCATGGATCCTTGTGATGACAATCTCATATAGCATACTGATGAAAAGGGGCATGGACCATTGTGATTACAGGGGTCTTGGAACATTGTGATGACAAGGGCATGGAGCATTGTGAAGAGAAGGCCAAGGAGCATTCTGAGGACATGCGTCATTGAGCTTTGTGATGACAAGCGCATGGAGCATTGTGATTACAGGGGTCTTGTAGCATTGTGATGAAAAGGACATGGAATATTGTGATGAAAAATTCATGGAGCCTTGCCATGACAGGGTTCAAGTAGCATACAGACAACAAGTGTCATGGAGCATATTGATGACAAGTGAATTGAGCATTGTGATGACAAATGTCATGGAGCATTGTGATGAGAAGGCCATGGAGCATTCTGATGACATGTGTCATGGAGCTTAGTGATGACAAGAGCATGGAGCAATGTGATGCCAAGGGTCATGGATAATTGTGATGACAAAGGTCATGGAACATTTTGATGACAAGGGCGTTGTGCATTGTAATGAGAAGTGCAGGGAGCATTGTGATGACATGGTCATGGAGCAATTTGATGAAAAGTGTCAAGGAACATTTTGATGACAGGGGTTATGGAACATTGTGATGTCATGGGTCATCGAACATTGTGATGATAAGTGCATGTAGCATTGTGATGACAGGTGTCATGGAACATTGTGATGACAGAGGTGAGGGAGTATTGTGTCGAATAGTGAAGTAACATTCTGATATCAGTGTTGAGAGAGCATTTTGATGAGAAGTGCATGGAGCATTGTGATGACAAGGTTTATGGAGCATTGTGAGGACAAGATTGTGGAGCACGGTGATGACAAGCACATGGTGCATTGTGATGACATGTGTCATGGAGCACTGTGCTGACAAGCGCATGGAACATTGTGATGACAATGGTCATGGAGCATTGTGCTGAGAAAGGCATAGAGCATTGTGATGACAAAGGTCAAAGAGAATTGTGATGAAAAGTTCATGGAGCATTGTGGTTAAAAAGGTCACAGAGACTCTTGATGACAAGGGCATGGACCATTGTGATGACAAAGGTCATGAAGCATTGTGATGACTGGAGTCACGGAGCACTGTGATGACAGGGGTCATGGAGCATTGTGATGACAGGGGGCATGGAGCATTGTGGTGACAAGGGCATGTATCATTGATCTCATAATTTTCATGGATTATTGCGATGACTGTTGGAATGGTGCATTGTCGTGACAAGGGCATGGAGCATTGTGATAAACAGGTCATGCTGTATTGTGAAGACTGGTGTCATGGAGCATTGTGATGACAGGGTTCATGCAGCATTGTGATGACTGGGGAATGGAGCATAGTGATGACAAGAGTCCCGGATCATTGTGTTGTCAGGTGTCATGGAGTGTTGTGATGACAGTTGTCATGGTGCATTGTGATGATATTGGTCATGGAGCATTGTGATGAGAAGGTTATGGAGCATTGTGCTGATAATATTCATGGAGTATTGTGATGATACGGGTCATGGAGCATTGTGATGACAAGGGAATGGAGCATGGTGATGACAAGGTCATGTAGCATTGTGATGAGAAGTCCTTGGAGGCTTGTGATGACAAGTTTCATGGAGCATTCTGAAGAAAAGTGGCATGGATCATTGTGATTACAGTGGTCTTGGAGCATTGTGATGACAAGGGCATGGGGCATTGTCAGAGAAGGCCATGCAGCATTTTGATGACATGGGTCATGGAGCTTTGTGATGACAAGGGCTTGGAGCATTGTGATTACAGGTGTCTTGGAGCATTGTGATGAAAAGGGCATGGATCATTGTGATGAAAATGTCATGGAGACTTGTCATGACAGGGTTAATGGAGCATACTGGAGACAAGTGTCAGGGAGCATTGTGATGACAAGTGTATTGAGCATTGTGATGACAAAGGTCATGAAGCATTGTGATGAGAAGACCATGGATAATTGTGATGATGAGCGTCATGGTGTGTTGTGATGATAAGTGTTATGGAACATTGTTATCACAAGGGTTTGGGGCATTATGATGACAGAGGTCATGGAGAATATTGATTTCATTGTGATGACAATAGCCTGATGCATTATGATGATGGGCATGGTGCATTGTGATGACAGGGATCATGGAGCATTGAGATGAAAAGGGGCATGGAACATTGTGTTTACAGTAGTCGTAGAGCATTGTGATGACAAGGGCATGGAGCCTTGTGATGAGAAGGCCATGGAACATTCTGATGACATGCGTCATGGAGCTTTGTGATGACAAGGGCATAGAGCATTGTGATTACAGTGTTCTTGGAGCATTGTTATGACAGGGGTAATGGACCATTGTGATGAGAAGGGTATGGAACATTGTGATTACAAGGTTTATGGAGCATTGCCATGACAAAGTTGTGGACAGTTGGGATGAAAAGCGCGTGGCACGTTGTGATGATAATGGTCATGGAGCATTTTTCTGACAAAGGCAAGGAGCATTGTGATGACAAGTGTCACGGAGCATTGTGATGAAAAGTTCATGGAGCATTGTGGTTACAAAGGTAACAGAGCCCTGTGATGACGCGGGCATCGACCACTGTGATGACAAATGTTATGAAGAATTGTGATGACTGGAGTCAAAGTGCATTGTGATGACAGGGATCATAGAGCATTGTGATGACAAGGGCATGGAGCATTGTGCTGAGAAAGGCATATAGCATTTTGATGACAAGCGGCAAAGGGCATTGTGATGAAATATTCATGGAGGATTGTGGTTAAAACGGTCACAGAGACTGTTGATGATGAGGGCATGGACCATTGTGATGACAAAGGCCATGGAGCATTGTGATGACTGGAGTCAAGAATCATTGTGATGACAGGGGTCATGGTGCATTGTGATAATAAGGGCATGGAGCATTGTGATGACAAGGGCATGGATCATTGGTCTAATAAGTTTCATGGATTATTGTGATGTCATTTGGAATGGTGCATTGTGATGTCAAGGGCATGGAGCATTGTGATGACCAGGTCATGCAGTATTGTGAAGATAGGGGTCAGGGAGCATTGTGATGACATATGTAATGGCCCATTGTGATGACAATGGCATGGAGCATTGTGATGAAAACGGCATGTGGCATTGTGATGAAAATGTCATGGAGCCTTTTCGTGACAGGGTTCAAGGAGCATTCTGACGACAAGTGTCAGGGAGCATTGTGATGACATGTTTATAGAGAATTGTGATGACAAAGGTCATGGAGCATTGTGATGAAAAGGGCACGGAATATTGTGATGACAGGCATCATGGAGCGTTGTGATGACAAGTGTTATGGAACATTGTGATCACCAGGGTTTGGAGAATTGTGATGACAGAGGTCATGGATCATTTTGATTTCAAGGAGCATGGAGCATTCTGATGACAAGGGCATGAAGCAATGTGATTCCAAGTTTCATGGAGGATTGTGATGAAAATTGTAATGGAGTATTGTGATGACAAGCCCATAGAGAATTGTAATGACAAGGTCATGTAGCATTTTGCTGACAAATGCATGGAGCATTGTGATGACAGGTGTCATGGAGCACTGTGATGACAAGCCTCACGGAGCATTGTGAATACCGGGGTCATGGAGCATTGTGATGACAAGGGCATGGAGCATTTTGATGACAGGGGCAGGAAATATTGGTCTGACAAGTTTCATAGATTATTGTGATGACAGTGGATATGGTGCACTGTGATGACAAGGGCATGGATCATTGTTACGAGAAGGTTATGGATTACTGTGAAGACAGGTGTCAGGGAGCATTGTGATGACATATGTCATGGTCCATTGCGATGACAATGTAATGGAGCCTTGTGATGCCAAATGTAGTGGAGGATTGTGATGACAAACATAATGGAGCATTGTGATGACTAGGGCTTGGAGCATTATGATGACAAGGGCCATTGAGTATTTTCATAACAACGTCGTGAAGCATTGTGATGACAAGGTCCTGGAGCATTGTGATGAGAAAACCATGGAGCCTTGTAATGACAAATCTCATGGAGCATACTGATGAAAAGGGGTATGGACCATTGTGACTACAGGGGCCTTGCAACATTGTGATGACAAGGGCATGGAGCATTGTGATTACAGGGGTCTTGTAGCATTGTGATGAAAAGGGCATGGAATATTGTGATGAAAAATTCATGGAGCCTTGCCATGACAGGGTTCAAGTAGCATACAGACAACAAGTGTCATGGAGCATATTGATGACAAGTGAATTGAGCATTGTGATGACAAATGTCATGGAGCATTGTGATGAGAAGGCCATGGAGCATTCTGATGACATGTGTCATGGAGCTTAGTGATGACAAGAGCATGGAGCAATGTGATGCCAAGGGTCATGGATAATTGTGACGACAAAGGTCATGGAACATTTTGATGACAAGGGCGTTGTGCATTGTAATGAGAAGTGCAGGGAGCATTGTGATGACATGGTCATGGAGCAATTTGATGAAAAGTGTCAAGGAACATTTTGATGACAGGGGTTATGGAACATTGTGATGTCATGGGTCATCGAACATTGTGATGATAAGTGCATGTAGCATTGTGATGACAGGTGTCATGGAACATTGTGATGACAGAGGTGAGGGAGTATTGTGTCGAATAGTGAAGTAACATTCTGATATCAGTGTTGAGAGAGCATTTTGATGAGAAGTGCATGGAGCATTGTGATGACAAGGTTTATGGAGCATTGTGAGGACAAGATTGTGGAGCACGGTGATGACAAGCACATGGTGCATTGTGATGACATGTGTCATGGAGCACTGTGCTGACAAGCGCATGGAACATTGTGATGACAATGGTCATGGAGCATTGTGCTGAGAAAGGCATAGAGCATTGTGATGACAAAGGTCAAAGAGAATTGTGATGAAAAGTTCATGGAGCATTGTGGTTAAAAAGGTCACAGAGACTCTTGATGACAAGGGCATGGACCATTGTGATGACAAAGGTCATGAAGCATTGTGATGACTGGAGTCACGGAGCACTGTGATGACAGGGGTCATGGAGCATTGTGATGACAGGGGGCATGGAGCATTGTGGTGACAAGGGCATGTATCATTGATCTCATAATTTTCATGGATTATTGCGATGACTGTTGGAATGGTGCATTGTCGTGACAAGGGCATGGAGCATTGTGATAAACAGGTCATGCTGTATTGTGAAGACTGGTGTCATGGAGCATTGTGATGACAGGGTTCATGCAGCATTGTGATGACTGGGGAATGGAGCATAGTGATGACAAGAGTCCCGGATCATTGTGTTGTCAGGTGTCATGGAGTGTTGTGATGACAGTTGTCATGGTGCATTGTGATGATATTGGTCATGGAGCATTGTGATGAGAAGGTTATGGAGCATTGTGCTGATAATATTCATGGAGTATTGTGATGATACGGGTCATGGAGCATTGTGATGACAAGGGAATGGAGCATGGTGATGACAAGGTCATGTAGCATTGTGATGAGAAGTCCTTGGAGGCTTGTGATGACAAGTTTCATGGAGCATTCTGAAGAAAAGTGGCATGGATCATTGTGATTACAGTGGTCTTGGAGCATTGTGATGACAAGGGCATGGGGCATTGTCAGAGAAGGCCATGCAGCATTTTGATGACATGGGTCATGGAGCTTTGTGATGACAAGGGCTTGGAGCATTGTGATTACAGGTGTCTTGGAGCATTGTGATGAAAAGGGCATGGATCATTGTGATGAAAATGTCATGGAGACTTGTCATGACAGGGTTAATGGAGCATACTGGAGACAAGTGTCAGGGAGCATTGTGATGACAAGTGTATTGAGCATTGTGATGACAAAGGTCATGAAGCATTGTGATGAGAAGACCATGGATAATTGTGATGATGAGCGTCATGGTGTGTTGTGATGATAAGTGTTATGGAACATTGTTATCACAAGGGTTTGGGGCATTATGATGACAGAGGTCATGGAGAATATTGATTTCATTGTGATGACAATAGCCTGATGCATTATGATGATGGGCATGGTGCATTGTGATGACAGGGATCATGGAGCATTGAGATGAAAAGGGGCATGGAACATTGTGTTTACAGTAGTCGTAGAGCATTGTGATGACAAGGGCATGGAGCCTTGTGATGAGAAGGCCATGGAACAATCTGATGACATGCGTCATGGAGCTTTGTGATGACAAGGGCATAGAGCATTGTGATTACAGTGTTCTTGGAGCATTGTTATGACAGGGGTAATGGACCATTGTGATGAGAAGGGTATGGAACATTGTGATTACAAGGTTTATGGAGCATTGCCATGACAAAGTTGTGGACAGTTGGGATGAAAAGCGCGTGGCACGTTGTGATGATAATGGTCATGGAGCATTTTTCTGACAAAGGCAAGGAGCATTGTGATGACAAGTGTCACGGAGCATTGTGATGAAAAGTTCATGGAGCATTGTGGTTACAAAGGTAACAGAGCCCTGTGATGACGCGGGCATCGACCACTGTGATGACAAATGTTATGAAGAATTGTGATGACTGGAGTCAAAGTGCATTGTGATGACAGGGGTCATAGAGCATTGTGATGACAAGGGCATGGAGCATTGTGCTGAGAAAGGCATATAGCATTGTGATGACAAGCGGCAAAGGGCATTGTGATGAAATATTCATGGAGGATTGTGGTTAAAACGGTCACAGAGACTGTTGATGATGAGGGCATGGACCATTGTGATGACAAAGGCCATGGAGCATTGTGATGACTGGAGTCAAGAATCATTGTGATGACAGGGGTCATGGTGCATTGTGATAATAAGGGCATGGAGCATTGTGATGACAAGGGCATGGATCATTGGTCTAATAAGTTTCATGGATTATTGTGATGTCATTTGGAATGGTGCATTGTGATGTCAAGGGCATGGAGCATTGTGATGACCAGGTCATGCAGTATTGTGAAGATAGGGGTCAGGGAGCATTGTGATGACATATGTAATGGCCCATTGTGATGACAATGGCATGGAGCATTGTGATGAAAACGGCATGTGGCATTGTGATGAAAATGTCATGGAGCCTTTTCGTGACAGGGTTCAAGGAGCATTCTGACGACAAGTGTCAGGGAGCATTGTGATGACATGTTTATAGAGAATTGTGATGACAAAGGTCATGGAGCATTGTGATGAAAAGGGCACGGAATATTGTGATGACAGGCATCATGGAGCGTTGTGATGACAAGTGTTATGGAACATTGTGATCACCAGGGTTTGGAGAATTGTGATGACAGAGGTCATGGATCATTTTGATTTCAAGGAGCATGGAGCATTCTGATGACAAGGGCATGAAGCAATGTGATTCCAAGTTTCATGGAGGATTGTGATGACAATGGTAATGGAGTATTGTGATGACAAGCCCATAGAGAATTGTAATGACAAGGTCATGTAGCATTTTGCTGACAAATGCATGGAGCACTGTGATGACAAGCCTCACGGAGCATTGTGAATACCGGGGTCATGGAGCATTGTGATGACAAGGGCATGGAGCATTTTGATGACAGGGGCAGGAAATATTGGTCTGACAAGTTTCATAGATTATTGTGATGACAGTGGATATGGTGCACTGTGATGACAAGGGCATGGATCATTGTTACGAGAAGGTTATGGATTACTGTGAAGACAGGTGTCAGGGAGCATTGTGATGACATATGTCATGGTCCATTGCGATGACCATGTAATGGAGCCTTGTGATGCCAAATGTAGTGGAGGATTGTGATGACAAACATAATGGAGCATTGTGATGACTAGGGCTTGGAGCATTATGATGACAAGGGCCATTGAGTATTTTCATAACAACGTCGTGAAGCATTGTGATGACAAGGTCCTGGAGCATTGTGATGAGAAAACCATGGAGCCTTGTAATGACAAATCTCATGGAGCATACTGATGAAAAGGGGTATGGACCATTGTGACTACAGGGGCCTTGCAACATTGTGATGACAAGGGCATGGAGCATTGTGAGGAGAAGGCCAAGGAGCATTCTAGTGACATGCGTCATTGAGCTTTGTGATGACAGTGGCATGGAGCATTGTGATTACAGCGGTCTTGGAGCATTGTGATGAAAATGGTATGGATCATTGTGATGTAAAAGGCAAGGAGACTTGTCATGACAGGTTTCAAGTAGCATACAGACAACAAGTATCACGGAGCATTTTGATGACAAGTGTATTGAGCATTCTGATGACAAAGGTCATGGAGCATTGTGATGAGAAGACCATGGATAATTCTGATAACGAGCGTCATGGGGCATTGTGATGACAAGTGTTATGGAATATTGTTATCACAAGGGCTTGGAGCATTGTTATGACAGAGGTCATGGAGCATTTTGATTTCATTGTGATGACAATAGCATGAAGCATTATGATGATGGGCATGGTGCATTGTGATGACAGGGTTCATGGATCATTGAGATGAAAAGGGGCATGGAGCATTGTGATTACAGGGGTCTTGGAGCATTGTGATGAGAAGGGTCACGGAGCTTTGTGATGACAAGGCCATGGAACATTGTGTTGGCAGGCGCAATGGAGCATTGTTATGACAAGGGTAATGGAGCATTGTGATGGCAAGGGCATGGAGCATTTTGATGAGAAGGCCATGGAGCATTTTGATGACATGTGTCATGGAGCTTTGTGATGACAAGGGCATGGAGCAATGTGATGAGCGCGTTCATGGGGCATCGTGATGACAATGACATGGAACATTGTGATGCCAAGGGTCATGGATCTTTGTGATGACAAAGTTCATGGAGCATTTTGATGACAAGGGCATTGTTCATTGTGATGAGAAGGGCAGGGAGCATTGTGATGACAGGGTCATGGAGCAATTTGATGAAAAGTGTCATGGAATATTTTGATGACAGGGGTTATGGAACACTGTGATGTCAGGGGTCATGGAGCATTTTGATGAAAAGGGTCATGGAGCATTTTGATGACAGGGGTTATGTAACATTGTGATGTCAGTGGTCATCGAACATTGTGATCATAATGCATGTAGCATTTTGATGACAGGAGTCATGGAAGATTGTGATGACAGCGGTGAGGGAGTATTGTGACGAATAGTGAGGTAACATTGTGATATCAGTGGGGAGAGAGCATTTTGATGAGAAGTGCATGGAGCATTGTGATGACAATGTTTATGGAGCATTGTGATGACAAGATTGTGGAACACTGTGATGACAAACGCATGGTGTATTGTGATGACATGTGTCGAGGAGCATGGTGCTGACAAGCGCAGGGAGCATTGTGATGAAAAGGGTCATGGAGCATTGTGCTGAGAAAGGCATAGAGAACTGCGATGACAAGGGTCAAAGATCATTGTGATGAAAAGTTCATGGAGCATTGTGGTTAAAAATGTCACACAGACCCTTGATGATGAGGGCATGGACCATTGTGATGACAAGGGTCATGAAGCATTGTGATGACTGGAGTCACCGAACGTTGTGATGACAGGGGTCATGGAGCACTGTGATAACAAGGGCATTTAGCATTGTGATGACAAGGGCATGGAGCATTGGTCTAATAAGTTTCATGGATTATTGCGATGAGAGTTGGAATGGCGATTTGTGATGACAAGGGAATGGAGCAATGTGATGAGAGCGTTCATGGAGCATTGTGATGACAATGACATGGAGCATTGTGATGCCAAGGGTCATGGATCTTTCTGATGACAAATTTCATGGAGGATTTTGATGACAAGGGCGTTGTGCATTGTGATGAGAAGGGCAGGGAGCATTGTTATGACAGGGTCATGGAGCAATTTGATGAAAAGGGTCATGGAATATTTTGATGAGAGCGGTTATGGAACATTGTGATGTCAGGGGTCATCGAACATTTTGATGATATGTGCATGTATCATTGTGATGACAGGAGTCAGGAAACATTATGATGAGAGTGGTGAGGGAGTATTGTGACGAATAGTGATGTAACATTGTGATATCAGTGGTGTGAGAGCATTTTGATGAGAAGTGCATGGAGCATTGTGATAACAAGTTTTATGGAGCATTGTGATGACAAGATTGTGGAGCACTGTGATGACAAGTGCATGGTGCATTGTGATGACATGTGTCATTGAGCATTGTGCTGACAAGCGCATGGAGCATTGTGATCAAAAGGGTCATGGAGCATTGTGCTGAGAAAGTCATAGAGCATTGTGATGACAAGGGTCAAAGAGCATTGTGATGAAAAATTCATGGAGCATTGTGTTTAAAAATGTCACAGAGGCTGTTGATGACGAGGGCATGGACCATTGTGTTGACAAAGGTCATGAAGCATTGTGATGACTGGAGTCACGGTGCATTGTGATGACAGGGGTCATAGAGCATTGTGATAACTAGGGCATGGTGCATTTTGATGACAAGGGCATGGAGCATTGGTCTAATAAGTTTCATGGATTATTGCGATGACATTTGGAATGGTGAATTGTGGTGAAAAGGGCATGGAGTATTGTGATGACCAGGTCATGCAGTATTGTGAAGATAGCTGTCAGGGAGCATTGTGATGACATATGTAATGGCCCATTGTGGTGACAATGGCATGGAGCATTGTGATGCCAAGTGTCATGGATGATTCTGATGACAAATGTAATGGAGCATTGTGATGACAATGGCTTGGAGCATTGTGATGACAAGGGTTAAGGAGCATTGTGCTGACCAGTGCATGGAGAATTGTGATGACAAGTGTCATGGAGCAATCTGCTGACAGACTTGTGGAGTATTTTGATGACAATGGCATGGAGCATTGTGATGAAAACGGCATGGGGCATTGTGATGAAAAAGGCATGGAGCCTTTTCATGACAGAGTTCAAGGAGCATTCTGACGACAAGTGTCAGGGAGCATTGTGATGACAAGTGTATTGAGAATTGTGATGACCAAGGTCATGGAGCATTGTGATGAAAAGGGCATGGAGTATTGTGATGACAGGCATCATGGAGCGTTGTGATGACAAGTGATATGGAGCATTGTGATCAAAAGGCTTTGGAGCTTTTTGATGACAGATTTCATGGATCATTTTGATATCAAGGAGCATGGAGCATTGTGATGACAAGGGCATGAAGCAATGTGATCCCAAGGTTCATGGAGGATTGTAATGACAATGGTAATGGAGTATTGTGATGACAAGTGCATAGAGCATTGTAATGACAAGGTCATGTAGCCTTTTGCTGACAAAGTCATCTAGAATTGTGATGACAGGTTTCATGGAGCACTGTGATGACAAGCGTCACGGAGGATTGTGAACACAGGGGTCATGGAGCATTGGGCTGAAAATATTCATGAAGTATTGTGATGACAGGGGACATGGAGAATTGTGATGACATAGGTCATGGAGAATTTTGATTTCATTGTGCTGACAATAGCCGGAAGCATTATAATGATGGGCATGATGCATTGTGATTACAGGGTTCATGGAGCATTGAGATGAAAAGGGGCATGGAGCATTGTGATTACAGGGGTCTTGAGCATTGTGATGACAAGGGCATGGAGCATTGTGATGAGAAATCCATGGAACATTCTGATGACATGTGTCATGGAGCTTTGTGATGACAAGGGCATGGAGCATTGTGATTACAGGGGCCTTGGATCATTGTGATGACAAGTGTCATGGAGCCTTGTGATTACAAGTCCGTGCAACATTGTGATGGCAGGGGTCATGGAGCATTGTTATGACAGGGGTAATGGAGCATTGTGATGAGAAGGGCATGGAGCATTGTGATTACATGTGCACGGAACACTGTGATACATGGGTCATGCAGGATTGTAATGACTAGGGCATGGATCATTGTGATGAGAAGGGCATCGAGCATTGTCATGACAAGTGTCATGGAGCTTTCTGATGACAAGGGCATGGAGCAATATGATGAGAGGGTTCATGGTGCATTGTGATGACAATGACATGGAGCATTGTGATGCCAAGTGTCATGGAGCTTTGTGATGACAAGTCATGGAGCATTTTGATGACAAGGGAATGGTGCATTGTGATGAGAAGTGCAGGGAGCATTTTGATGACCGGGTCATGCAGCAATTTGATAAAAAGTGTAATGGAACATTTTGATGGCTGGGGTTATAGAACATTGTGATGTCAGGGGTCTTGGAGCTTTGGGATGAAAAGGGTCATGGAGCATTTTGATGACAGGGGTTATGGAACATTGTTATGTCAGGGGTCATGCAATATTGTGATGTTAAAGGGATGTAGCATTGTGATGACAGGGTCATGGAACATTGTGATTCCAGGGGTGAGGGAGTATTGTGATGACTAGTGATGGAACATTGTGATATGTATGGTGAGAGAGCATTTTGATGAGAAGTTCATGGACCATTGTGATAACAAAATTTATGGAGCATTGCAATGATAAGGTTGTGGACAGTTGTGATGAAATGTGCGTGGCACATTGTGATGACAATGGTCATGGAGCATTGTTCTGACAAAGAAATGGAGCATTGTGATGACAAGGGTCCCAGAGAATGGTGATGAAATGTTCATGGAGCATTGTGGTTACAAATGTCACAGAGCCTTGTGATGACGCGGACATGGACCATTGTGATGACAAACGTTATGAAGTATTGTGATGACTTGAATCACGGAGCATTGGGAAGACAGGGGTCATGGAGCATTGTGATGACAAGTGCATGGAGCATTGTGGTGACAGGGGAATGGAGCATTGGTCTGAAAAATTTCATAGATTATTGTGATGACCATGGACATGGTGCATTGTGATGACAAGGGCATGGAGCATAGTGATGAGAAGGTCATGGAATATTGTGAAGAGAGATGTCAGGGAGCATTGTGATGACATATGTCATGGTCCATTGCGATGACAATGGCATGGAGCATTGTGATGCCAATTGTAATGGAGGATTGTGATTACAAATATAATGGAGCATTGCGATGATTAGGGCTTGCAGCATTATGATGACAAGGGCCATTGAGAATTTTCATGACAAGGTCGTGAAGCATTGTGATGACAAGATACTGGAGCATTGTGATGACAAAGCTATGGAGCCTTGTGATGACAAGTCTCATGGAGCATACTGATGAAAAGGGGCATGGAGCATTGTGATTACAGGGGTCATGGAACATTGTGATGTCAAGGGCATGGAACATTGTGAGGAGAAGACCAAGGAGCATTCTGATGGCATGCGTCACTGAGATTTGTGATGACAAGGGCATGGAGCATTGAGATTACATGGGTCATGGAGCATTGTGATGAAAAGGGCATGGATCATTGTGATGAAAAAGGCATGGAGCCTTGTCATGACAGAGTTCAAAGAGCATACAGACAACAAGTGTCATGGAGCATTTTGATGACAAGTGTATTGAGCATTGTGATGACAAAGTCATGGAGTATTGTGATTAGAAGACCAAGGATAATTGTGATGATGAGCGTCAAGGTGCATTGTGATGACAAGTGTTATGGAATTTTTTGATCACAAGGGATTGGATCATTGTTATGACAGAGGTCATGGTGCATTTTGATTTCATTGTGATGACAATAGCATGAAGCATTATGATGATAGGCATGGTGCATTGTGATGACAGGGTTAATGGATCATTGAGATGAAAAAGGGCATGGAGCATTGTGATTACAGGGTTCTTGGAGTGTTGTGATGAGAAGGGTCATGGAGCCTTGTGATGGCAAGGCCATGGAATATCGTGATGGCAGGGTCATGGAGCATTGTTATGAGAGGGGTAATGGAGCATTGTGATGGCAAGGGCATGGAGCATTGTGATGAGAAGGCCATGTAGAACTCTGATGACATGTGTTATGGAGCTTTGTGAAGAAAAGGGCATGGAGCAATGTGATGAGAGCGTTCATGGAGCATTGTGATGACAATGACATGGAGCACTGTGATGCAAAGGGTAATGGAGATTTGTGATGACAAATAACAGGGAGCATTTCGATGACAATGGTGTGGTGCATTGTGATGAGAAGGGCAGGGAGCATTTTGATTACAGGTTCATGCAGCAATTTGATTAAAATGTAATGGAATATTTTGAGGGCAGGGGTTATAGAACATTGTGATGTCAGGGGTCATGGAGCTTTGGGATGAAAAGGGTCATGGAGCATTTTGATGACAGGGGTTATGGAACATTGTGATGTCAGAGATCATGGAACATTGTGATGATAAGGGTATGTAGCACTGTGATGACAGGGATCATGGAATATTATGATTACAGGGGTGAGGGAGTATTGTGATGACTAGTGATGGAACATTGTGATATCTCTGGTGAGAGAGCATTTGGATGAGAAGTGCATGGAGAATTGTGATTACAAGGTTTATGGAGCATAGAGATTACAAGGTTGTGGACCGATGTGATGAAAAGCACGTGGCACATTGTGATGACAAGGGTCATGGAGCATTGTTCTGACAAAGGCATGGAGCATTGTGATGACAAGGGTCACGGAGCATTTTGATGAAAAGTTCATGGAGCATTTTTGTTACAAAGGTCACAGAGCCTTGTGATGACACGGGCAAGACCGTTTTGATGACAAACATTATGAAGCATTGTGATGACTGGAGTCACGGAGCTTTGTGATGATAGGGGTCATGGAGCATAGTGATGACATGGGCATGGAGCATTGTGATGACAGGGGCATGGAGCATTGGTCTGACAAGTTTCACAGATTATTGTGATGACAGTGGGCATGGTGCATTGTGATGACAAGGGTATGGATCATGGTGATGAGGTCATGGAGTATTGTGAAGACAGGTGTCAGGGATCATTGGGATGACATATGTCATGGTCCATTGCGATGATAATGGCATTGAGCATTGTGATGCCAAATATAATGGAGGATTGGGATGACAAATAAAATGGAGCACTGTGATGACTAGGGCATGGAGCACTATGATGACAAGGGCCATTGAGAATTTTCATGACAAGGTCGTGAAGCATTGTGATGACAATGTCCTGGAGCATTGTGATGAGAAATCCATGGATCCTTGTGATGACAATCTCATATAGCATACTGATGAAAAGGGGCATGGACCATTGTGATTACAGGGGTCTTGGAACATTGTGATGACAAGGGCATGGAGCATTGTGAAGAGAAGGCCAAGGAGCATTCTGAGGACATGCGTCATTGAGCTTTGTGATGACAAGCGCATGGAGCATTGTGATTACAGGGGTCTTGTAGCATTGTGATGAAAAGGACATGGAATATTGTGATGAAAAATTCATGGAGCCTTGCCATGACAGGGTTCAAGTAGCATACAGACAACAAGTGTCATGGAGCATATTGATGACAAGTGAATTGAGCATTGTGATGACAAATGTCATGGAGCATTGTGATGAGAAGGCCATGGAGCATTCTGATGACATGTGTCATGGAGCTTAGTGATGACAAGAGCATGGAGCAATGTGATGCCAAGGGTCATGGATAATTGTGATGACAAAGGTCATGGAACATTTTGATGACAAGGGCGTTGTGCATTGTAATGAGAAGTGCAGGGAGCATTGTGATGACATGGTCATGGAGCAATTTGATGAAAAGTGTCAAGGAACATTTTGATGACAGGGGTTATGGAACATTGTGATGTCATGGGTCATCGAACATTGTGATGATAAGTGCATGTAGCATTGTGATGACAGGTGTCATGGAACATTGTGATGACAGAGGTGAGGGAGTATTGTGTCGAATAGTGAAGTAACATTCTGATATCAGTGTTGAGAGAGCATTTTGATGAGAAGTGCATGGAGCATTGTGATGACAAGGTTTATGGAGCTTTGTGAGGACAAGATTGTGGAGCACGGTGATGACAAGCACATGGTGCATTGTGATGACATGTGTCATGGAGCACTGTGCTGACAAGCGCATGGAACATTGTGATGACAATGGTCATGGAGCATTGTGCTGAGAAAGGCATAGAGCATTGTGATGACAAAGGTCAAAGAGAATTGTGATGAAAAGTTCATGGAGCATTGTGGTTAAAAAGGTCACAGAGACTCTTGATGACAAGGGCATGGACCATTGTGATGACAAAGGTCATGAAGCATTGTGATGACTGGAGTCACGGAGCACTGTGATGACAGGGGTCATGGAGCATTGTGATGACAGGGGGCATGGAGCATTGTGATGACAAGGGCATGTATCATTGATCTCATAATTTTCATGGATTATTGCGATGACTGTTGGAATGGTGCATTGTCGTGACAAGGGCATGGAGCATTGTGATAAACAGGTCATGCTGTATTGTGAAGACTGGTGTCATGGAGCATTGTGATGACAGGGTTCATGCAGCATTGTGATGACTGGGGAATGGAGCATAGTGATGACAAGAGTCCTGGATCATTGTGTTGTCAGGTGTCATGGAGTGTTGTGATGACAGTTGTCATGGTGCATTGTGATGATATTGGTCATGGAGCATTGTGATGAGAAGGTTATGGAGCATTGTGCTGATAATATTCATGGAGTATTGTGATGATACGGGTCATGGAGCATTGTGATGACAAGGGAATGGAGCATGGTGATGACAAGGTCATGTAGCATTGTGATGAGAAGTCCTTGGAGGCTTGTGATGACAAGTTTCATGGAGCATTCTGATGAAAAGTGGCATGGATCATTGTGTTTACAGTGGTCTTGGAGCATTGTGATGACAAGGGCATGGGACATTGTCAGAGAAGGCCATGCAGCATTTTGATGACATGGGTCATGGAGCTTTGTGATGACAAGGGCTTGGAGCATTGTGATTACAGGTGTCTTGGAGCATTGTGATGAAAAGGGCATGGATCATTGTGATGAAAATGTCATGGAGACTTGTCATGACAGGGTTAATGGAGCATACTGGAGACAAGTGTCAGGGAGCATTGTGATGACAAGTGTATTGAGCATTGTGATGACAAAGGTCATGAAGCATTGTGATGAGAAGACCATGGATAATTGTGATGATGAGCGTCATGGTGTGTTGTGATGATAAGTGTTATGGAACATTGTTATCACAAGGGTTTGGGGCATTATGATGACAGAGGTCATGGAGAATATTGATTTCATTGTGATGACAATAGCCTGAAGCATTATGATGATGGGCATGGTGCATTGTGATGACAGGGATCATGGAGCATTGAGATGAAAAGGGGCATGGAACATTGTGTTTACAGTAGTCGTAGAGCATTGTGATGACAAGGGCATGGAGCCTTGTGATGAGAAGGCCATGGAACATTCTGATGACATGCGTCATGGAGCTTTGTGATGACAAGGGCATAGAGCATTGTGATTACAGTGTTCTTGGAGCATTGTTATGACAGGGGTAATGGACCATTGTGATGAGAAGGGTATGGAACATTGTGATTACAAGGTTTATGGAGCATTGCCATGACAAAGTTGTGGACAGTTGGGATGAAAAGCGCGTGGCACGTTGTGATGATAATGGTCATGGAGCATTTTTCTGACAAAGGCAAGGAGCATTGTGATGACAAGTGTCACGGAGCATTGTGATGAAAAGTTCATGGAGCATTGTGGTTACAAAGGTAACAGAGCCCTGTGGTGACGCGGGCATCGACCACTGTGATGACAAATGTTATGAAGATTTGTGATGACCGGAGTCAAAGTGCATTGTGATGACAGGGGTCATAGAGCATTGTGATGACAAGGGCATGGAGCATTGTGCTGAGAAAGGCATATAGCATTGTGATGACAAGCGGCAAAGAGCATTGTGATGAAATATTCATGGAGGATTGTGGTTAAAACGGTCACAGAGACTGTTGATGATGAGGGCATGGACCATTGTGATGACAAAGGCCATGGAGCATTGTGATGACTGGAGTCAAGAATCATTGTGATGACAGGGGTCATGGTGCATTGTGATAATAAGGGCATGGAGCATTGTGATGACAAGGGCATGGATCATTGGTCTAATAAGTTTCATGGATTATTGTGATGTCATTTGGAATGGTGCATTGTGATGTCAAGGGCATGGAGCATTGTGATGACCAGGTCATGCAGTATTGTGAAGATAGGGGTCAGGGAGCATTGTGATGACATATGTAATGGCCCATTGTGATGACAATGGCATGGAGCATTGTGATGAAAACGGCATGTGGCATTGTGATGAAAATGTCATGGAGCCTTTTCGTGACAGGGTTCAAGGAGCATTCTGACGACAAGTGTCAGGGAGCATTGTGATGACATGTTTATAGAGAATTGTGATGACAAAGGTCATGGAGCATTGTGATGAAAAGGGCACGGAATATTGTGATGACAGGCATCATGGAGCGTTGTGATGACAAGTGTTATGGAACATTGTGATCACCAGGGTTTGGAGAATTGTGATGACAGAGGTCATGGATCATTTTGATTTCAAGGAGCATGGAGCATTCTGATGACAAGGGCATGAAGCAATGTGATTCCAAGTTTCATGGAGGATTGTGATGAAAATTGTAATGGAGTATTGTGATGACAAGCCCATAGAGAATTGTAATGACAAGGTCATGTAGCATTTTGCTGACAAATGCATGGAGCATTGTGATGACAGGTGTCATGGAGCACTGTGATGACAAGCCTCACGGAGCATTGTGAATACCGGGGTCATGGAGCATTGTGATGACAAGGGCATGGAGCATTTTGATGACAGGGGCAGGAAATATTGGTCTGACAAGTTTCATAGATTATTGTGATGACAGTGGATATGGTGCATTGTGATGACAAGGGCATGGATCATTGTTACAAGAAGGTTATGGATTACTGTGAAGACAGGTGTCAGGGAGCATTGTGATGACATATGTCATGGTCCATTGCGATGACAATGTAATGGAGCCTTGTGATGCCAAATGTAGTGGAGGATTGTGATGACAAACATAATGGAGCATTGTGATGACTAGGGCTTGGAGCATTATGATGACAAGGGCCATTGAGTATTTTCATAACAACGTCATGAAGCATTGTGATGACAAGGTCCTGGAGCATTGTGATGAGAAAACCATGGAGCCTTGTAATGACAAATCTCATGGAGCATACTGATGAAAAGGGGTATGGACCATTGTGACTACAGGGGCCTTGCAACATTGTGATGACAAGGGCATGGAGCATTGTGAGGAGAAGGCCAAGGAGCATTCTAGTGACATGCGTCATTGAGCTTTGTGATGACAGTGGCATGGAGCATTGTGATTACAGGGGTCTTGGAGCATTGAGATGAAAATGGTATGGATCATTGTGATGTAAAAGGCAAGGAGACTTGTCATGACAGGTTTCAAGTAGCATACAGACAACAAGTATCACGGAGCATTTTGATGACAAGTGTATTGAGCATTCTGATGACAAAGGTCATGGAGCATTGTGATGAGAAGACCATGGATAATTCTGATAACGAGCGTCATGGGGCATTGTGATGACAAGTGTTATGGAATATTGTTATCACAAGGGCTTGGAGCATTGTTATGACAGAGGTCATGGAGCATTTTGATTTCATTGTGATGACAATAGCATGAAGCATTATGATGATGGGCATGGTGCATTGTGATGACAGGGTTCATGGATCATTGAGATGAAAAGGGGCATGGAGCATTGTGATTACAAGGGTCTTGGAGCATTGTGATGAGAAGGGTCACGGAGCTTTGTGATGACAAGGCCATGGAACATTGTGTTGGCAGGCGCAATGGAGCATTGTTATGACAAGGGTAATGGAGCACTGTGATGGCAAGGGCATGGAGCATTTTGATGAGAAGGCCATGGAGCATTTTGATGACATGTGTCATGGAGCTTTGTGATGACAAGGGCATGGAGCAATGTGATGAGCGCGTTCATGGGGCATCGTGATGACAATGACATGGAACATTGTGATGCCAAGGGTCATGGATCTTTGTGATGACAAAGTTCATGGAGCATTTTGATGACAAGGGCGTTGTTCATTGTGATGAGAAGGGCAGGGAGCATTGTGATGACAGGGTCATGGAGCAATTTGATGAAAAGTGTCATGGAATATTTTGATGACAGGGGTTATGGAACACTGTGATGTCAGGGGTCATGGAGCATTTTGATGAAAAGGGTCATGGAGCATTTTGATGACAGGGGTTATGGAACATTGTGATGTCAGTGGTCATCGAACATTGTGATCATAATGCATGTAGCATTTTGATGACAGGAGTCATGGAAGATTGTGATGACAGCGGTGAGGGAGTATTGTGACGAATAGTGAGGTAACATTGTGATATCAGTGGGGAGAGAGCATTTTGATGAGAAGTGCATGGAGCATTGTGATGACAATGTTTATGGAGCATTGTGATGACAAGATTGTGGAACACTGTGATGACAAACGCATGGTGTATTGTGATGACATGTGTCGAGGAGCATGGTGCTGACAAGCGCAGGGAGCATTGTGATGAAAAGGGTCATGGAGCATTGTGCTGAGAAAGGCATAGAGAACTGCGATGACAAGGGTCAAAGATCATTGTGATGAAAAGTTCATGGAGCATTGTGGTTAAAAATGTCACACAGACCCTTGATGATGAGGGCATGGACCATTGTGATGACAAAGGTCATTAAGCATTGTGATGACTGGAGTCACCGAACGTTGTGATGACAGGGGTCATGGAGCATTGTGATAACAAGGGCATTTAGCATTGTGATGACAAGGGCATGGAGCATTGGTCTAATAAGTTTCATGGATTATTGCGATGAGAGTTGGAATGGCGATTTGTGATGACAAGGGCATGGAGTATTGTGAAGAGAGGTGTCAGGGCGCATTGTGATGACATACGTAATGGCCCATTGTGATGACAGTAGCATGAGCATTGTGATAGCAATTGTCATGGAGGATTCTGAAGACAAAGGTAATGGAGCATTGTGATGACAATGGCTTGGAGCATTGTGATGACATGGGTCAGGAAGCATTGTGCTGACAAGTGCATGGAGAATTGTGATGACATGGGTCATCTAGCATTCTGAAGACAAGCTTGTGGAGTATTTTGATGCCAATGGCATGGAGCATTGTGATGAAAATGGCATGGAGCCTTTCCGTGACAGGGTTCAAGGAGCATTCTGACGACAAGTGTTAGGGAGCATTGTGATGACAAGTGTATTGAGAATTGTGATGACAAAGGTCATGGAGCATTGTGATGAAAAGTGCATGGAGTATTGTGATGACAGGCATCATGGAGCGTTGTGATGACAAGTGTTATGGAACATTGTGATCACAAGGGTTTGGAGCATTGTGATGACAGAGGTCATGGATCATTTTCATTTCAAGGAGCATGGATCATTGTGATGACAAGGGCATGAAGCAATGTGATCCCAAGGTTCATGGAGGATGTGATGACAATGGTAATGGAGTATTGTGATGACAAGCGCATAGAGCATTGTAATGACAAGGTCATGCAGCATTTTGCTGACAAAGGCATGGAGCATTGTGATGACAGGTGTCATGGAGCACTGTGATGACAAACGTCACGGAGCATTGTGAATAGAGGGGTCATGGAGCATTGTGATAAAAAGGGCATGGAATTTGTGATGAAAAGGGCATGGAACATTTGTCTAATAATTTTCATGGATTATTGCGATGACAGTGGGAATGGCGAATTGTGATGACAAGGGCATGGAGCATTGTGATGACCACGTCATGCAGTATTGTGAAGACAGGTGTCAGGGGGCATTGCGATGACATATGTAATGGCCCAATGTGATGACGATGGCATGGAGCATTGTGATGCCAAGTGTCATGGAGGATTCTGATGACAAAGTTAATAGAGCATTGTGATGACAATGCCTTGGAGCATTGCGATGACAAGGGTCAAGGAGCATTGTGTTGACCAGTGCATGGAGAATTGTGATGACAAGGGTCATGGAGCATTCTGGTGAAAAGCTTGTGGAGTATTTTGATGACAATGGCATGGAGCATTGTGATGAAAACGGCATGGGGCATTGTGATGAAAATGGCATGGAGACTTTTCGTGACAGGTTTCATGGAGCATTCTGACGACAAATGTCAGTGAGCATTGTGATGACAATGTATTGAGAATTGTGATGGCAAAGGTCATGGAGCATTGTGATGGCAAAGGGCATGGAGTATTGTGATGACAGTGGTCATGGAGCATTGTGATTACACGGGAATGGAACATGGTGATGACAGGGGTCATGGAACATTTTGATTAAAGGGGTGAGGCAGGATTGTGATGACTAGTGAGGGAACATGGTGATATCTCATGTGAGAGAGCATTTAGATGAGAAGAGCATGGGGCATTGTGATTACAAAGTTTATGGAGCATAGCGATGACAAGGTGGTATATCATTCTGATGGAAAGCCCGTGGCACATTTTCATGACAAGGGTCATGGAGCACTGTTCTGACAAAGGCATGGAGCACTGTGATGACAAGGGTCACGGAGCATTGTGATGAATAGTTCATGGAGCATTGTGGTTACAAAGGTCACAGAGCCTTGTGAGAACGTGGGCATGGACCTTTGTGATGAGAAACGTTATGAAGCATTGTGATGACTGGAGTCACGGAGCATTGTGTTGACAGGGCTCATGGAGCATTGTGATGACAAGGGCATGGAGCATTGTGAAGAGAAAGTCATGGAGTATTGTGAAAACATGTGTCAGGGAGCATTGTGATGACATATGTCATGGTCCATTTCGATGACAATGGCATGGTGCATTGTGATGCCAAATGTAATGGAGGATTGTGATGACAAATATAATGGAACATTGTGATGACTAGGGCTTGGAGCATTATGATGACAAGGGCCATTGAGAATTTTCATGACAAAGTCGTGAAGCATTGTGATGACAAGGTCCTAGAGCATTGTGATGAGAAAACCATGGAATCTTGTGATGACAGGTATCATGGAGCATACTGATGAAAAGGGGCATGGAACATTCTGATTACAGGGGTCCTGGAACATTGTGATAGCAAGGGCATGGAGCACTGTGATGACAAGGGCATGGAGCATTGGTCTAATATGTTTCATGGATTATTGTGATGACAGTTGGAATGGCGCATTGTGATGACAGTGGTCATGGAGCATTGTGATGATACTGCTCATGGAGCATCGTGATAAGACGGTCATGGAGCATTGGGTTGAAAATGTTCATAGAGTATTGTGATGACAGGTGTCAAGGAGCATTGTGATAACAAGGTCCTGGAGCATTTTGATGAGATGACGATGGAGACTTGTGATGACAATTCTCATGGAGCATTCTGACGAAAAGGGGCAAGGAGCTTTGTGATTACAGGGGTCGTGGAGCACTGTGATGAATAGGGCATGGAGCATTGTGAGGAGAAGGCCATGGAACATTCTGATGGCATGCGTCATGGAGCTTTGTGATGACAAGGGCATGGAGCATTGTGATTACAGGGTCTTGGAGCATTGTGATAACAAGGGTCATGGAGCCTTTTGAAGACAAGGCCGTGGAACATTGTGATGGCAGG
Organism: Mesoplodon mirus; assembly: GCF_964341445.2. Taxonomy (NCBI): domain Eukaryota; kingdom Metazoa; phylum Chordata; class Mammalia; order Artiodactyla; family Ziphiidae; genus Mesoplodon; species Mesoplodon mirus. The sequence continues at coordinate 51,504 of NW_028295627.1, read as the reverse complement.
GGTAATAGAGCATTGTTATGACAGAAGAAATGGAGCATTGTAATAAGAATAGCATTGAGCATTGGTCTGAAATGTTTCATGGATTATTGTGATGAGAGTGGGCATGGAGCATTGTGATGACAAGGGCACGGTACACTGTGATACATGGGTCATGGTGGATTTTAGTGACCAGGGCGTGGAGCATTGTGATGAGAAGGGCATCGAGCATTGTGATGACAAGTGTCATGGAGCTTTGTGATGACAAGGGCATGGAGCATTGTGATGACAATGACATGGAGCATTGTGATGCCAAGGGTCATGGAAATTTGTGATTACAAATATCATGGAGCATTTTGATGACAAGGGTGTGGTGCATTGTGATGAGAAGGGCAGGGAGCATTTTGATGACAGGGTCATGCAGCAATTTGATGAAAAGTGTAATGGAACATTTTGATGACAGGGGTTATAGAACATTGTGATGCCAGGGATCACGGAGCTTTGGGATGAAAAGGGTCATGGAGCATTTTGATGACAGGGGTTATGGAACATTGTGATGACTGGAATCACGTAGCATTGTGATGACAGGGGTCATGGAGCATTGTGATAACAAGGGCACGGAGCATTGTGATGACAGGGGAATGGAGCATTGGTCTGACAAGTTTCATAGATTATTGTGATGACAGTGGACGTGGTGCATTGTGATGACAAGGGCATGGAGCATTGTGATGACAAGAGTCCCGGATCATTGTGCTGTCAGGTGTTATGGGTGGTTGTGATGACCGTTGTCATGGAGCATTGTGATGATATTGGTCATGGAGCATTGTGATGAGAAGGTCATGGAGCATTGGGCTGAAAATATTAATGGATTATTGTAATGACAGGGGTCATGGAGCATTGTGATGACAAGGGAATAGAGCATGGTGATGACAATGTCCTGGAGCATTGTGATGAGATGACCATGGAGACTTGTGATGACAAGTCTCATGGAGCATTCTAATGAAAAGGGGCATGGAGCATTGTGATTACAGTGTTCTTGGAGCATTGTGATGACTAGGGCATGGAGCATTTTGAGGAGAAGGCCATGGAGAATTCTGATGACATGCGTCATGGAGCTTTGTGCTGACAAGGCCATAGAGCATTGTGATTATAGGGGTCTTGGAACATTGTGATGAAAAGGCATGGATCATTGTGATGTAAAAGGCATGGAGCCTTGTCATCACAGGGTTCAAGGAGCATACTGACGACAGGTGTCAGGGAGTATTGTCATGACAAGTGTATTGAGCATTGTGATGACTATGATCATGGAGCATTGTGATGAGAAGACCATGGATAACTCTGATGATGTTCGTCATGGGGTGTTGTGATGATAAGTGTTATGGAACATTGTGATCACAAGTGTTTGGAGCATTATGATGACAGAGGTCATGGAGAATTTTGATTTCATTGTAGTGACAATAGCCTGAAGCATTATGATGATGGGCATGGTGCATTGTGATGACAGGGTTCATGGAGCATTGAGATGAAAAGGGGCATGGATCATAGTGATTACAGGGGTCTTGGAGCATTGTGATGACATGGGCATGGAGCATTGTGATGAGAAAGCCATGGAATCTTCTGATGACATGCGTCATGGAGCTTTGTTATGACAAGGGCATGGAGAATTTTGATTACAATTTTCTTGGAGCATTGTGATGACAAGGGTCATGGAGGATTCTGAAGACAAAGGTAATGGAGCATTGTGATGACAATGGCTTGGAGCATTGTGATGTCAAGGGTCAGGGAACATTGTGCTCACAAGCGCATGGAGAATTGTGGTGACAAGGGTCATGGAGCACTCTGCTGACAAGCTTGTGTAGTATTTTGATGACAATGGCATGGATCACTGTGATGAAAACCGCATGGGGCATTGTGATGAAAAAGGCATGGAGACTTTTCATGACAGGGTTCAAGGAGCATTCTGACGACAAATGTCAGGGAGCATTGTGATGACAATGTATTGAGAATTGTGATGACAATGGCATGGATCACTGTGATGAAAACCGCATGGGGCATTGTGATGAAAAAGGCATAGAGACTTTTCATGACAGGGTTCAAGGAGCATTCTGACAACAAATGTCAGGGAGCATTGTGATGACAATGTATTGAGAATTGTGATGACAAAGTCATGGAGCATTGTGATGAAAAGGGCATGGAGTATTGTGATGACAGGCATCATGGAGCGTTGTGATGACAAGTGCTATGGAACATTGTGATCACAAGGGTTTGCAGCATTGTGATGACCGAGGTCATGGATCATTTTGATTTCAAACAGCATAGAGCATTGTGATGACAAGGGCATGAAGCAGTGGGATCCCAAGGTTCATGGAGGATAGTGATGAAAATGGTAATGGAGTATATTGATGACAAGCGCATAGAGCATTGTAATGACAAGGTCATGTAGCATTCTGCTGACAAAGGCATGAAGCATGGTGAGGCCAGGTGTCATGGAGCACTGTGATGACAAGCATCACGGAGCATTGTGAATACAGGGGTCATGGAGAATTGGGATGACAAGGGCATGGATCATTGTGATGACAAGTGTCATGGAGCATTGGGCTGAAAATATTCATGGAGTATTGTGATGACAGGGGTCATGGAGCATTGTGATGACTAGGGAATGGAGCATTGTAATGACAAGAGTCCCGGATCAATGTGTTGTCGGGTGTAATGGAGTGTTGTGATTACAATGGTCATGGATCATTGTGATGATATTTGTCATGGAGCATTGTGATGAGAAAGTCATGGAGTATTTGGCTGAAAATGTTCATGGAGTATTGTGATGACAGTGGTCATGGAACATTGTGATGACAAGGGAATGGAACATGGTGATGACAGGGGTCATGGAATATTTTGATTACAGGGGTGAGGGAGGATTGTGATGACTAGTGATGGAACATGGTTATATCTCAGGTGAGAGAGCATTTGGATGAGAAGAGCATTGAGCATTGTGATTACAAGGTTTATGGAGCATAGCGATGACAAGGTTGTGGATCATTGTGATGGAAAGCCCGTGGCACATTTTGATGTCAAGGGTCATGGAGCATTTTTCTGACAAAGGCATAGAGCATTGTGATGACAAGTGTCATGGAGCACTGTGTTGAAATGTTCATGGAGCATTGTGGTTACAAAGGTCACAGAGACTTGTGATGACGCGGGCATGACCGTTGTGATGACAAACGTTATGAATCATTGTGATGACTGGAGTCACGGAGCATTGTGTTGACAGGGTTCTTGGAGCATTGTGATGACAAGGGCATGGAGCATTGTGATGACAAAGTCATGGAGTATTGTGAAGACAGGTGTCAGGGAGCATTTTGATGACATATGTCATGGTCCATTTCGATGACAATGGCATGGTGCATTATGATGCCAAATGTAATTGAGGATTGTGATGACAAATATGATGGAGCATTGTGATGACTAGGGCTTGGAGCATTATGATGACAAGGGCCATTGAGAATTTTCATGACAATGTCGTGAAGCATTGTGATGACAAGGTCCTGGAGCATTGTGATGAGAAAACCATGGAGCCTTGTGATGACACGTCTCATGGAGCATACTGATGAAAAGGGGCATGGAGCATTCTGATTACAGGGGTCTTGAAACATTGTGATAGCAAGGGCATGGAGCATTGTAATGACAAGGGCATGGAGCATTGGTATAATAATTTTCATGGATTATTGTGATGACAGTTGGAATGGCGCATTGTGATGACAGTGGTCATGGAGCATTGTGATGATACTGGTCATGGAGCATTGTGATGAGAAGGTAATGGGGCATTGGGTTGAAAATGTTCATGGAGTACTGTGATGACAGGTGTCATGGAGCATTGTGATGACAAGGGAATGGAATATGGTGATGACAAGGTCCTGGAGTATTGTGATGAGATGACGATGGAGACTTGTGATGACAAGTCTCATGGAGCATTCTGATGAAAAGGGGCATGGAGCATTGTGATTACAGGGGTCTTGGAGCATTGTGAAGACAAGGGCATGGAGCATTGTGAGTAGAAGGCCCTGGAACTTTCTGATGGCATGCGTCATGGAGATTTGTGATGACAAGGGCATGGAGCATTGTGATTACAGGGGTCTTGGAGCATTGTGATGACAAGGGTCATGGAGCCTTTTGATGACAAGGCCGTGGAACATTGTGATGGCAGGGGTAAGAGAGCATTGTTATGACAGAGGTAATGGAGCATTGTGATGAGAAGGGCATTGAGCATTGGTCTGAAATGTTTTATGGATTATTGTGATGAGAGTGGGCATGGAGCATTGTGATGACAAGGGCACGGTACACTGTGATACATGGGTCATGGAGGATTGTAATGACAAGGGCATGGAGCATTGTGATGAGAATGGCATCGAGCATTGTGATGACAAGTGTTATGGAGCTTTGTGATGACAAAGGCATGGAGCAATGTGATGAGAGGGTTCATGGAGCATTGTGATGACAATGACATGGAGCATTGTGATGCCAAGGGTCAAGGAGCTTTGTGATGACAAAGGTCATGGAGCATTTTGATGGCAAGTGTGTGGTGCATTGTGATGAGTAGGGCGGGGAGCATTTTGATGACAGGTTCATGCAGCAATTTGATGAAAAGTGTAATGGAACATTTTGATGACAGAGGTTATAGAACCTTGTGATGCCAGGGATCATGGAGCTTTGGGATGAAAAGGGTCATGGAGCATTTTGATGACAGGGGTTATGGAACATTGTGATGTCAGTGGTCAAGGAACATTGTGCTGATAAGGGGATGTAGCATTGTGATGACAGGGGTCATGGAACCTGGTGATAACAGTGGTGAGGGAGGATTGTGATGACTACTGATGGAACATTGTGATATCTCATGTGAGAGAGCATTTGGATGAGAAGTGCATGGAGCTTTGTGATTACAAGCTTTAAGGAGCATAGCGATGACAAGGTTGTGGATCATTGTAATGAAAAGCGCATGGCACTTTGTGATGACAACGGTCATGGAGCATTGTTCTGACAAAGGCATGGAGTAATGTGATGAGAAGGGTCACGGAGCATTGTGATGAAATGTTCATGGAGCATTGAGGTTACAAAGGTCACAGAGCCTTGTGATGATGCGGGCATGGACCGTTGTGATGACAAACGTTATGAAGCATAGTGATGACTGGAATCACGGAGCATTGTGATGACAGGTGTCATGGAGCATTGTGATGACAAGGGCATGGAGCATTGTAATGACAGGGGCATGGAGCATTGGTCTGACTTGTTTCATAGATTATTGTGATGACAGTGGACATGGTGCATTGTGATGACAAGGGCATGCAGCACTTTTAAGACAAGGGCATGGAGTATTGTGAAGACAGGTGTCAGGGAGCATTGTGATGACCTATGTAATGGTCCATTGCGATGACAATAGCATGGAGCATTGTGATGCCAATTGTAATGGAGGATGTGATGACAAATATAATGGAGCATTATGATGACTAGGGCATGGAGCATTATGTTGACAAGGGCCATTGAGAATTTTCATGACAATGTCGTGAAGCATTGTGATGACAACTCCTGGAGCATTGTGATGAGAAAACCATGGAGGCTTGTGATGACAAGTCTCAATGAGCATACTGATGAAAAATGGTCTGGAGCATTCTGATATCAGGGAACTAAGAACATTGTGATAACAAGGGCATGGAGCATTGTGATGACAAGATCATGCAGTATTGTGAAGAGAGGTGTCAGGGAGCATTGTAATGACATAAGTAATGGCCCATTGTGATGACAATGGCATGGAGCATTGTGATGCCAAGTGTCATGGAGGATTCTGATGACAAAGGTAATGGAGCATTGTGATGACAAGGGCTTGGAGCATTGTGATGACAGTGTTCAGGGAGCATTGTGCTGACAAGTGCATGGAGAATTGTGATGACAAGGGTCATGGAGCATTCTGATCACAAGCTTGTGGAGTATTTTGATGACAATTGCATGGAGCATTGTGATGGAAAAGGCATGGAGAATTTTGTGACAGGTTTCAAGGAGCATTCTGACGACAATGTCATGGAGCATTGTGATGACAAGTGTATTGAGAATTGTGATGACAAATTCATGGAGCATTGTGATAAAAAGGGCATGGAGTATTGTGATGACAGGCATCATGGAGCTTTGTGATGACAAGTGTTATAGAACATAGTGCTCACAAGAGTTTGGAGCATTGTGATGAGAGAGGTCATGGATCATTTTGATTTCAAGGAGCAGGGAGCATTGTGATGACAAGGGCATGAAGCAATGTGATCCCAAGGTTCATGGAGGATTGTGATGGCAATGGTAAAGGAGTATTGTGATGACAAGCGCATAGAGCATTGTAATGACAAGGTCATGTAGCATTTTGCTGACAAAGGCATGGAGCACTGTGATGACATGTGTCATGGAGCACAGTGATGACAAGCGTCAAGGAGCATTGTGAATACCGGGGTCATGGAGAATTGGGATGACAAGGGCATGTATCATTGTGATGACAAGGGTCATGGAGCATTGGGCTGAAAAATTTCATGGAGTATTGTGATGACAGGGGTCATGGAGCATTGTGATTACAGGGGTCTTGGAGCACTGTGATGACAAGAGTCCCGGATCATTGTGTTGTCACGTGTCATGGAGTGTTGTGATGACAGTGATCATGGAGCATTGTGATGATATTGGTCATGGAGCATTGTGATGAGAAAGTCATGGAGTATTTGGCTAAACATGTTCATGGAGTATTGTGATGACAGTGGTCATGGAACATTGTGATGACAAGGGAATGGAACATGGTGATGACAGGGGTCATGGAAGATTTTGATTACAGGGGTGAGGGAGGATTGTGATGACTAGTGATGGAAAATGGTTATATCTCAGGTGAGAGAGCATTTGGATGAGAAGAGCTTGGAGCATTGTGATTACAAGATTTATGGAGCATAGCGATGACAAGGTTTTGGATCATTGTGATGGAAAGCCCGTGGCACATTTTGATGTCAAGGGTCATGGAGCATTTTTCTGACAAAGGCATGGAGCATTGTGTTGACAAGTGTCACGGAGCACTGTGTTGAAATGTTCATGGAGCATTGTGGTTACAAAGGTCACAGAGACTTGTGATGACGCGGGCATGACCGTTGTGATGACAAACGTTATGAAGCATTGTGATGACTGGAGTCACGGAGCATTGTGTTGACATGGTTCATGGAGAATTGTGATGACAAGGGCATGGAGCACTGTGATGACAAGTCATGGAGTATTGTGAAGACAGGTGTCAGGGAGCATTTTGATGACATATGTCATGCTCCATTTCGATGACAATGGCATGGTGCATTGTGATGCCAAATGTAATTGAGGATTGTGATGACAAATATGATGGAGCATTGTGATGACTAGGGCTTGGAGCATTATTATGACAAGGGCCATTGAGAATTTTCATGACAATGTCGTGAAGCATTGTGATGACAAGGTCCTTGAGCATTGTGATGAGAAAACCATGGAGCCTTGTGATGACAGGTCTCATGGAGCATACTGATGAAAAGGGGCATGGAGCATTCTGATTACAGGGGTCTTGGAACATTGTGATAGCAAGGGCATGGAGCATTGTAATGACAAGGGCATGGAGCATTGGTATAATAAGTTTCATGGATTATTGTGATGACAGTTGGAATGGCGCATTGTGATGACAGTGGTCATGGAGCGTTGTGATGATACTGGTCATGGAGCATTGTGATGAGAAGGTAATGGAGCATTGGGTTGAAAATGTTCATGGAGTACTGTGATGACAGGTGTCATGGAGCATTGTGATGACAAGGGAATGGAATTTGGTGATGACAAGGTCCTGGAGTATTGTGATGAGATGACGATGGAGACTTGTGATGACAAGTCTCATGGAGCATTCTGATGAAAAGGGGCATGGAGCATTGTGATTACAGGGGTCTTGGAGCATTGTGATGACAAGGGCATGGAGCATTGTGAGTAGAAGGCCCTGGAACTTTCTGATGGCATGCGTCATGGAGATTTGTGATGACAAGGGCATGGATCATTGTGATTACAGGGGTCTTGGAGCATTGTGATGACAAGGGTCATGGAGCCTTTTGATGACAAGGCCGTGGAACATTGTGATGGCAGGGGTAATAGAGCATTGTTATGACAGAGGTAATGGAGAATTGTGATGAGAAGGGCATTGAGAATTGGTCTGAAATGTTTCATGGATTATTGTGATGAGAGTGGGCATGGAGCATTGTGATGACAAGGGCATGGAGCATTGTTATGAGAAGGGCATGGAGCATTCTGATGACATGTGTCATGGAGCTTTGTGAAGACAAGGGCATGGAGCAATGTGATGCCAAGGGTCATGGATCACTGTGATGACAAAGGTCAAGGAGCATTTTGATGGCAAGGGCGTTGTGCATTGTGATGAGAAGGTCAGGGAGAATTGTGATGACAGGGTCATGGAGCAATTTGATGAAAATTGTCATGGAATATTTTGATGACAGATGTTATGGAACATTGTGATGTCAGGGGTCATGAAACATTGTGATGATAAGTGCATATAGCAATGTAATGACAGGAGTCATGGGACATTGTGATGCCAGGGTTGAGGGAGTATTGTGACAAATAGTGATGTAGCATTGTGGTATCAGTGGTGAGAGAACATTTTGATGAGAAGTGGATGGAGCATTGTGATGACAAGATTGTAGAGCTCTGTGATGACAAGCGCATGGTGCATTGTGATGACATGTGTCATGGAGCATTGTGCTGACAAGCGCATGGAGTACTGTGATGACAAGGGTCATGGAGCATTGTGCTGAGAAAGGCATAGAGCATTGTGATGACAAGGGTCAAAGAGCATTGTGATGAAAAGTTCATGGAGCATTGTGGTTAAAATGGTCACAGAGACTGTTGATGACGAGGGCATGGACCACTGTGATGACAAAGGTCATGAATCATTGCAATGACTGGAGTCACGGAGCATTGTGATGACAGGAGTCAGGGAGCATTGTGATAACAAAGGCATGGAGCATTGTGATGACAAGAGCATGGATCATTAGTCTAATCAATTTCATGGATGGTTGTGATGAAATTTGGAATGGCGCATTGTGATGACAAGGGCATGGAGCTTTGTGATGACCAGGTCATGCAGTATTTTGAAGAGAGGTGTCAGGGAGCATTTTGATGACATATGTAATGGCCAATTGTGATGACAATGGCATGGAATATTGTGATGCCAAGTGTCATGTAGGATTGTGATGACAAAGGTAATGGAATATTGTGATGACCATTGCTTGGAGCATTGTGATGACATGGGTCAGGGAGCATTGTGATGACAAGTGCATGGAGAATTGTGATGACAAGTGCATGGAGCATTGTGATGACAGGGGTCATGGAGCATTGTGATTACAGGGGTCTTTGAGAATTGTGATGACAAGAGTCCCGGATCATTGTGTTGTCAGGTGTCATTGAGTGTTGTGATGAGAGTGGTCATGGAGCAGTGTGATGATATTGGACATGGAGCATTGTGATGAGTAGGTCATGGAGCACTGGGCTGAAAATATTCATGGATTATTGTGATGACATGGCTCATGGAGCATTCTGATGACAAGGGAATGGAGCATGGTGATGAGAATGTCCTGGAGTATTGTGATGAGATGACCATGGAGACTTGTGATGACAAGTCTCGTGGAGCATTCTGATGAAAAGGGGCATGGAGCATTGTAATTACAGGGGTCTTGGAGCATTGTGATGACAAGGGCATGGAGCATTGTGAGGAGAAGGCCATGGAACATTCTGATGACATGCGTCATGGAGCTTTGTGATGACAAGTGAATGGATCTTTGTGATTACAGGGGTCTTGGAGCATTGTGATGACAAGGGTCATGGAGCATTGTGATGACAAGGCTGTGGAACATTGTGAAGGCAGGGATCATGGAGCATTGTTATGACAGAGGTAATGGATCATTGTGATGAGAAGGGCATTGATCATTGGTCTGAAATGTTTCATGGATTATTGTGATGAGAGTGGGCATGGAGCATTGTGATGACAAGGGCACGGTACACTGTGATACATGGGTCATGGAGGATTGTAAGGACAAGGGCATGGATCATTGTGATGAGAAGGGCATCGAGCAATGTGATGACAAGTGTCATGGAGCTTTGTGATGACAAGGGCAAGGAGAAATGTGATGACAGGGTTCATGGAGCATTGTGATGACAATGACATGGAACATTGTGATGACAAAGGTCATGGAGCTTTGTAATGACAAAGGTCATGGAGCATTTTGATGACAAGAGTGTGGTGCATTGTGTTGAGAAGGGCAGGGAGTATTTTGATGACAGGGTTATGCAGCTATTTGATGAAAATTGTAATAGAACATTTTGTTGACAGTGGTTATAGAACCTTGTGATGCCAGGGGTCATGGATCTTTGGGATGAAAAGGGTCAGGGGGCATTTTGATGACAGGGTTTATGGAACATTGTGATGTCAGGGGTCATGGAACATTGTGCTGATAAGGGGATGTAGCAATGTGATGACAGGGGTCATGGTATATTGTGATAACAGGGGTGCGGGAGGATTGTGATGAAAAGCACATGGGTAATTGTGATGACAAAGGTCATGGAGCTTTGGTCTGAAAATATTCATGGAGTATTGTGATGACAGGGGTCATGGAGCATTGTGATGACAGAGGTCATGGAGAATTTTGATTTCATTGTGCTGACCATAGCCGGATGCTTTATGATGATGGGCATGATGCAATGTGATGACAGGGTTCATGGAGCATTGAGATGAAAAGGGGCATGGATCATTGTGATCACATGGGTCTTGGAGCATAGTGATGAAACGGGCATGGAGCATTTTGATGAGAAGTTCATGGAACATTCTGATGACATGTGTCATGGAGCTTTTTGATGTCAAGTGCATGGAGTATTCTGATTAAAGGGGTCTTGGAGCATTGGGATGACAAGTGTCATGGAGCCTTGTGATGACAAGGCCGTGGAACATTGTGATGACTGGGGTCATGGAGCATTGTTATGACAGGGGTAATGGAGCATTGTGATGAGAAGGGCATGGAGCACTGTGATTACAATATTTATGGAGCATTGCAATGACAAATTTGCAGACCATTGTGATGAAAAGCGCGTGACACAGTGTGAAGACAAGGGTCATTGAGCAATTTTCTGACAAAGGCATGGAGCATTGTGATGACAAGGGTCACGGAGCATTGTGATGAAAAGTTCTTGGAGCAATGTGGTTACAAATGTAACAGAACCTTGTCATGACACGGGCATGGACCATTGTGATGACAAATGTTATGAAGCATTGTGATGACTGTAGGCATGGAGCATTGTGATGACAGGGGTCAAGGAGCATTTTGATGACGAGGGCATGGAGCATTGTGCTGAGAAAGGCATAAAGCATTGTGATGACAAGGGTCAAAGAGCATTGTGATGAAATGTTCGTTGAGCATTGTGGTTAAAATGTCACAGAGACTGTTGATGGTGAGGGCATGGACCATTGTGATGACAAAGGTCATGAAGCAATGTGATGACTGGTGTCACGGAGCATTGTGATGACAGTGGTCATGGAGCACTGTGATAACAAGGGCATGGAGCATTGTGATGAGAAGGGCATGTAGCATTGTGATGACCAGGTGATGCAGTATTGTGAAGACAGGTGTCAGGGAGCACTGTGATGACATATGTAATGGCCCATTGTGATGACAATGGCATGGAGCATTGTGATGGCAAGTGTCATGGAGGATTCTGATGACAAAGGTAATGGAGCATTGTGATGACAATGGCTTGGTGCATTGTGATGACAAGGGTCAGGGAGCATTGTGCTGACAAGTGCATGGAGCATTGTGATGACAAGGGTCATGGAACATTCTGATGACAAGCTTGTGAAGTATTTTGTTGACAATGGCATGGAGCATTGTGATGAAAACGGCATTGGGCATTGTGATGAAAAAGGCATGGAGCCTTTTCGTGACAGGCTTCAAGGAGCATTCTGACGACAATGTCAGGGAGCATTGTGATGACAAGTGTATTGAGAATTGTGATGACAAAGGTCGTGGAGCATTGTGATGAAAAAGGCATGGAGTATTTGATGAAAGGCATCATGGAGCGTTGTGATGACAAGTGCTATGGAACATTGTGATCACAAGGGTTTGGAGCATTGTGATGACAGAGGTCATGGATCATTTTGATATCAAGGAGCATTGGGCATTGTGATGACAAGGGCATGAAGCAATGTGATGCCAAGGTTCATGGAGGATTGTGATGACAATGGTAAATGGGTATTGTGATGACAAGCGCATAGAGCATTGTAATGATAAGGTCATGTAGCATTTTGCTGACAAAGGCATGGAGCATTGTGATTACAGGTGTCATGGGGCACTGTGATGACAAGCGTCACGGAGCATTGTGAATAGAGGGGTCATGGAGCATTGGGATGACAAGGGCAAGGATCATTGTGATGACAAGGGTCATGGAGCATTGGGCTGAAAATATTCATGGAGGATGGTGATGACAGGGGTCATGGAGCACTGTGATGACAAGAGTCCCGGATCATTGTGTTGTCAGGTGTCATGGAGTGTTGTGATACAGTGATCATGGAGCATTCTGATGATATTGGTCGTGGAGCATTGTGATGAGAAGGTCATGGAGCATTGGCCTGAAAATATTCATGGAGAATTGTGATGACAGGGGTGATGGAGCATTGTGATGACAAGGGAATGGAGCATGCTGATGAAAATCTCTTGGAGCATTGTGATGAGATGACCATGGAGACTTCTGATGACAAATTTCATGGAGCATTCTGATGAAAAGTGGTATGGAGCATTGTGATTACAGGGGTCTTGGAGCATTGTGATGACAAGGGCATGGAGAATTGTGAGGAGAAGTCCATGGAGCATTCTGATGACATGCGTCATGGTGTTTTGTGAAGACAAGGGCATGGAGCCTTGTGAAGACAAGGCCGTGGAACATTGTGATCGCAGAGTCATGGAGCATTGTTATGACAGGGGTAATGGAGCATTGTGATGAGAAGGGCATGGAGCATTGTGATTACAAGTTTTATGGAGCACTGCGATGAAAAATATGTGGAACGTTGGGAGAAAAAGTGCGTGGCACATTGTGATGACAAGGGTCATGGAGCATTTTTCTGACAAAGGCATGGAGCACTGTGATGACAAGGGTCACGCGGCATTGAGATGAAAAGTTTATGGAGCATTGTGGTTAAAAAGGTCACAGAGACTGTTGATGACGCGGGCATGGACCATTGTGATGACAAAGGTCATGAAGCATTGTGATGACTGGAGCCAAGCACCATTGTGATGACAGGGGTCATGGAGCATTGTGATGACAAGGGCATGGAGCATTGTGATGACAGGGGCATTGAGTATCGGTCTGACAAGTTTCATGGATTATTGCGATGACATTTGGAATGGCGCATTCTGATGACAAGGGCATGGAGCATTGTGATGACCAGGTTATGCAGTATTGTGAAGAGAGGTGTCAGGGAGCATTGTGATGACATACGTATGGCCCTTTGTGATAATAATGGCATGGAGCATTGTGATGCCAAATGTCATGGAGTATTCTGATGACAAAGGTAATGGAGCCTTGTGATGACTATGGCTTGGAGCATTGTGATGACAAGTGTCAGGGAGCATTGTGCTGACAAGTGCATGGAGAACTGTGATGACAAGGGTCATGGAGCATTCTGATGACAAATTTGTGGAGTATTTTGATGACAATGGCATGGAGATTTGTGATGAAAACGGCATGGGGCATTGTGATTAAAAAGGCCTGGAGCCTTTTCGTTACAGGGTTCAAGGAGCATTCTGACGACAAGTGTCAGGGAGCATTGTGATGACAAGTTTATTGAGAATTGTGATGACGAATGTCATGGAGCATTGTGATGAGAATGCCATGGATAATTGTGATGATGATCGTCATGGGGTGTTGTGATGATAAGTGTTATGGAACATTGTGATCACAAGGGTTTGGAGCATTATGATGACAAAGGGAATGCAGAATTTTGATTTCATTGTGATGACAATAGCCTGAAGCATTATGATGATGGGCATGGTGCACTGTGATGACAGGGTTCATGGTGCATTGAGATGAAAAGGGTCATGGAGCATTGTGATTACAGGGGTCTTGGAGCATTGTGATGACAAGGGCATGGAGCATTGTGATTACAGGGGTCTTGGAGCATTGTGATGACAAGGGTCATGGAGCCTTGTGATGAAAAGGCCGTGGAACATTGTGATGGCAGTGGTCATGGAGCATTGTTATGACACAGGTAATGGAGCATTTTGATGAGAAGGGCATTGAGGTTTGGTCTGAAATTTTTCATGGATTATTGTGATGAGAGTGGGCATTGAGCATTGTGATGACAAGGGCACGGAACACTGTGATACATGGGTCATGGAGGATTGTAATGACAAGGCATGGAGCATTGTGATGAGACGGGCATCGAGCATTGTGATGGAAAGTGTCATGGAGCTTTGTAATGACAAGGGCATGGAGCAATGTGATGAGAGGGTTTATGCAGCATTGTGATGACAATGACATGGAGCATTGTGATGCCAAGGGTCATGGAGTTTGTGATGACAGAGGTCATAGCGCATTTTGATGACAAGGGTGTGGTGCATTGTGATGAGAAGGGCAGAGAACATTTTGATGAAACGTTAATGCAGCAATTTGATGAAAAGTGTAATGAAACATTTTGATGACAGGGGTTATAGAACATTGTGATGCCAGGGGTCATGGAACTTTGGTATGAAAAATGTCATGGAGCATTTTGATGACAGGGGTTACGGGAACATTGTGATGTCAGGGGTCATGGAACATTGTGCTGATAAGGGGATGTAGCATTGTGATGACAGGGGTCATGGAACACTGTGCTTACATGTGTGAGGGAGGATTGTGATAACTAGTGACGGAATATTGTGATATCTCAGGTGACAGAACATTTGGATGAGAAGTGCATTGAGCATTGTGATTACAAGTTTTATGGAGCATAGCGATGACAAGGTTGTTGATCAATATGATGAAAAGCGTGTGGCACATTGTGATGACAAGGGTCATGGAGCATTGTTCTGACAAAGGCATGGAGCATTGCGATGACAAGGGTCACGGAGCATTGTGATAAATAGTTCATGGAGTATTGTGGTTACAAAGGACACAGAGCCTTTTGATGACGCGAGCTTGGACTGTTGTGTTGACAAACGTTATGAAGCATTGTGATGACTGGAGTCACGGAGCATTGTGATGACAGGGGTAATGGAGCATTGTGATGACATGTGTCATGGAGCACTGTGATGACAGGGGCATGGAGCATTGGTCTGACACGTTTCATAGATTATTGTGATGACAGGGGACATGGTGCATTGTGATGACAAGGGCATGGAGCATTGTGAGGAGAAGGTCATAGAGTATTGTGAAGACAGGTGTCAGGGAGCATTCTGATGACATATGTCATGGTCCATTGCGATGACAATGGCAGGGAGCATTTAGATGCCAAATGTAATGGAGGATTGTGAAGACAAATATAATAAAGCATTGTGATGACTAGGGCTTGGAGCATTATGATGACAAGGGCCATTGCGAATTTTCATGACAAGGTCGTGAAGCATTGTGATGACAAGGTCCTGGAGCTTTGTGAATAGAAAAACATGGAGCCTTGTGAAGACAAGTCTCAGGGAGCATACTGATGGAAATGGGCATGGAGCATTCTGATTACAGGGGTCTTGGAACTTTGTGATAACAAGGGCATGGAGCACTGTGATGACAAGGGCATGGAGCATTGTTCTAATAAGTTTCATGGATTATTGTGATGACAGATGGAATGGCAAATTGTGATGACAAGGGCATGGAGCATTGTGATGACCAGGTCAGGCATTATGGTGAAGACAGGTGTCAGGGTGCATTGTGATGATATATGTAATGGCCCATTGTGATGACAATGGCATGGCACATTGTGATGCCAGGTGTCATGGAGCAGTCTGATGACAAGTGTCAAGGAGCATTGTGATGACAAGTGTCATGGAGGATTCTGATGACAAAGGTAATGGAGCATTGTGATGACAAATGCTTGGAGCATTGTGATGAAAATGGTCATGGAGCATTGTGATGAGAAAGGCATAGAGCATTGTGATGACAAGGGTCAAAGAGCATTGTGATGAAAAGTTCATGGAGCATCGTGGATAAAAATGTCACAGAGACAGTTGATGACTAGGGCATGGACCATTGTGATGACAAAGGTCATGAAGCATTGTGATGACTGGAGTCACGGAGCATTGTGAAGACAGGGTTCATGGAGCACTGTGATAACAAGGGCATGGAGCATTGTGATGACAAGGGCATGGAACTTCGGTCTAAGTTTCATGGATTATTGCGATGACAGTTGGAATGGCGCATTCTGATGAAAAGGGCATGGAGCATTGTGATGACCAGATCATGCAGTATTGTGAAGACAGGTGTCAGGGAGCATTGTGATGACATATGTAATGGCCCATTGTGATGACAATGGCATGGAGCATTGTGATGCCAAGTGTCATGGAGGTTTCTGATGACAAATGTAATGGAGCATTGTGATGACAATAGCTTGGAGCATTGTGATGACAAGGGTCAGGGAGCATTGTGCTGACAAGTGCATGGAGAATTGTGATGACAAGGGTCATGGAGCATTCTGATTACAAGCTTATGGAGTATTTTGATGACAGTGACATGGAGCACTGTGATGAAAACGGCATGGGGCATTGTGATGAAAAAGGCATGGAGCCTTTTCGAGACAGGGTTCAAGGAGCATTCTGATGACAAATGTCAGGGAGCATTGTGATGAAAAGTGTATTGAGCATTGTGATGACAAGTATCATGGAGCATTGTGAAGAAAAGTGCATGGAATATTGTGATGACAGGTATCATGGAGCGTTGTGATGACAAGTGTTATTGAACATTGTGATCACATGGGTTTGGAGCATTGTGATGACAGAGGTCATGGATCATTTTGATTTCAAGGAGCATGGAACATTGTGATGACAAGGGCATGAGGCATTGCGATCCCAAGGTTCATGGAGGACGGTGATGACGATGGAAATGGAGTATTGTGATGACAAGTGCATAGAGCATTGTAATGAAAACGTCATGTAGCGTTTTGCTGACAAAGTCATGGAGCATTGTGAGGACATGTGTTGGAGCACTGTGATGACAGGCGTCACGGAGCATTTTGAATACAGGGGTCAGGGAGCATGGGGATGACAAGGGCATGGATCATTGTGATGACAAGTTTCATGGAGCAATGGGCTGAAATGTTCATGGAGTGTTGTGATGACAGGTGTCATGGAGCCTTGTGATGACTAGGGAAAGGAGCATTGTGATGACAAGAGTCCCGGATCATTGTGTTGTCAGGAGTCATGGAGTGTTGTGATGACAGTGCTCATAGAGCATTGTGATGATATTGGCCATGGAGCATTGTGATGTGTAGGTCGTGGAACATTGGGCTGAATATGTTCATGGATTATTTTGATGATACGGGTCATGGAGCATTGTGATGACAAGGGAATGGAGCATGGTGATGACAATGTCCTGGAGCATTGCGATGAGAAGACCATGGAGACTTGTGATGACAAGTCTCATGGAGCATTCTGATGAAAAGTTGCATGGAGCATTGTAATTACAGGGGTCATGGAGCACTGTGATGACTAGGGCATGGAGCTTTGTGATGAGAAGGCCATGGAGCATTCTGATGACATGTGTCATGGAGATTTTTGATGACAAGGGCATAGAGCATTGTGATTACAGGGATCTTGGAGCATTGTGATGAAAACGGCACGGATCATTGTTATGAAAAAGGCATGGAGCCTTGTCATGACAGGGTTCAAGGAGCATACTGACGACTAGTGTCAGGGAGCATTGTGATGACAAAGCTCTTGGAGCATTGTGATAAGAAGACCATGGTTAATTGTTATGATGAGCGTCATGGGGTGTTGTGATGACAAGTGTTATGGAATATTGTGATCACAAGGGTTTGGAGCATTATGATGACAGAGGTCATGGAGATTATTGATTTCATTGTGATGACAATAACCTGAAGCATTATGATGATGGGCATGGTGCATTGTGATGACAGGGTTCATGGAGCATTGAGATGAAAAGGGGCATGGAACATTCTGATGACATGTGCATGGAGCTTTGTGATGACAAGGGCATGGAGCATTGTGATTACAAGTGTCTTCAGCATTGTGATAACAAGTGTCATGGAACCTTGTGATGACTAGGCCGTGTAATATTGTGATGGCAGGGTTCATGTTGCATTGTTATGACAGAGGTAATGGAGCATTTTGATGAGAAGGGAATGGAACATTGGTCTAAAATATTTCATGGATTATTGTAATGAGTGTGGGCATTAAGCATTGTGATGACAAGGGTATGGAACACTACGATGCATGAGTCATGCAGGATTGTAATGACAAAGGCATGGAGCATTGTGATGACAAAGGTCATGAAGCATTGTGATGACTGGAGTCACGGAGCATTGTAATAACAAGGGCATGGAGCATTGTGATGAGAAGCTCATGGAGTATAGTGAAGACAGGTTTCAGGGAGCATTGTGATGACCTATGTCATGGTCCATTGCGATGACAATGGCATGGAGCATTGTGATGCCAAATGTAATGGAGGATTGTTATGACAAATATAATGGAGGACTGTGATGACGAGGGCTTGGAGCATTATGATGACAGGGGCCATTGAGAATTTTCATGACAAGGTCGTGAAGCATTGTGATGATAAGGACCTGGAGCATTGTGATGAGAAATCCATGGAGCCTTGTGATGACATATCTCATGGAGCATACTGATTAAAAGGGTCATGGACCATTGTGATTATAGGGGTCTTGGAACATTGTGATGAAAAGGGCATGGCAGCTTGTTATGACAGGGTTCAAGGAGAGTACAGACAACAAGTGTCAGGGAGCATTTTGATGACAAGAGTATTGAGCATTGTGATGACAAAGGTCATGGAGCATTGTGATGAGAAGACCATAGATAACTGTGATGACGAGCGTCATGGGGCATTCTGATGACAAGTGTTATGGAATATTGTGATCACAAGGGTTTGGAGCATTGTTATGACAGAGCTCATGGAGCATTTTGATTTCATTGTGATGACAATAGCATGAAGCCTTATGATGATGGGCATGGTGCATTGTGATGACAGGGTTTATGGATCATTGAGATGAAAAGGGGCATGGAGCATTGTGATTACAGGGGTCTTGGAGCATTGTGATGAGAAGGGTCCTGGAGCCTTGTGATGACATTGCCATGGAAAGTCGTGATGGCAGGGATCATGGAGCATTGTTATGACAGGGATAATGTAGCATTGTGATGGCAAGGGCAAGGAGCATTGTGATGAGAAAGCCATGGAGCTTTCTGATGACATGTTTCAAGGAGCATTGTGATGACAAGTGTCACGGAGCATTGTGATGAAAAGTTCATTGAGAATTGTGGTTATAATGGTCACAGAGACTTGTGATGACGCGGGCATGGACCATTGTGATGACAAACGTTATGAAGCATTCTGATGACAGGTGTCACGGAGCATTGTGATGACAGTGGTCATGGAGCATTGTGATGATAAGAGTCCCGGATCATTGTGTTGTCAGGTGTCATGGAGTGTTGTGATGACAGTTGTCATGGTGCATTGTGATGATATTGGTCATGGAGCATTGTGATGAGAAGGTCATGGAGCATTGTGCTGATAATATTCATGGAGTATTGTGATGACAAGTGTCATGGAGCATGGTGATGACAAGGTCCTGTAGCATTGTGATGAGAAGACCTTGGAGGCTTGTGATGACAAGTTTCATGGAGCATTCTGATGAAAAAGGGCATGGATCATTGTGATTACAGTGGTCTTGGAGCATAGTGATGACAAGGGCATGGAGCATTGTCATGAGACGGCCATGCAGCATTCTGATGACATGCGTCATGGAGCTTTGTGATGACAAGGGCATGGAGCATTGTGATTACAGGGGTCTTAGAGCATGGTGATGAAAAGGGCATGGATCATTGTGATGAAAAAGGCATGGAGCCTTGTCATGACAGGGTTCAAGGAGCATACTGAAGACAAGTGTCAGGGAGCATTGTGATGACAAGTGTATTGAGCATTTTGATGACAAAGGTCATGGAACATTGTGATGAGAAGACCATGGATAATTGTGATGATGAGCATCATGGTGTGTTGTGATGATAAGTGTTATCGAACATTGTGATCAAAAGGGTTTGGAGCATTATGATGACAGAGGTCATGGAGAATTTTGATTTCATTGTGATGACAATAGCCTGAAGCATTATGATGATGGGCACGGTGCATTGTGATGACAGGGTTCATGGAGCATTGAGATGAAAAGTGTCATGGAGCACTGTGATTACAGGCGTTTTGGAGCATTGTGATGACAAGGGCATGGAGCACTGTGATGAGAATGCCATGGGACATTCTGATGATATGCGTCATGGAGCTTTGTGATGACAATGGCATGGAGCATTGTGATTACAGGGGTCTTGGAGCATTGAGATGAGAGAGGTAATGGAGCATTGTGATGAGAAGGGCATTGAGCACTGGTCTGATATGTTTCATGGATTATTGTGATGAGAGTGGGCATGGAGCACTGTGATCACAAGGGCACGGAACACTGTGATACATGGGTCATGGAGGATTTTAATGACAAGGGCATGGATCATTGTGATGAGAAGGGCATCGAGCATTGTGATGACAAGTGTCACGTAGCTTTGTGATGACAAGGGCATGGAGCAATGTGATGAGAGGGTTCATGGAGCATTGTGATGACAATGACATGGAGCATTTTGATGCCAAGGGTCATGGAGCTTTGTGATGACAAAGGTCATGGAGCATTTTGATGAGAAGTGTCTGGTGCATTGTTATGAGAAGGGCAGGGAGCATTTTGATGACAGGGTCATGCAGCAATTTGATGAAAAGTGTCATGGAACATTTTGATGACAGGGGTTATAGAACATTGTGATGTCAGGGGTCTTGGAGCTTTGGGATGAAAAGGGTCATGGAGCATTTTGATGACAGGGGTTATGGAATATTGTGATGTCAGCGGTCATTGAACATTGTGATGATAAGGGTATGTAGCACTGTGATGACAGGGGTCATGGAACATTGTGATTAGAGGGATGAAGGAGTATTGTGATGACAAGGGATGGAACCTTGTGATATATCTGGTGAGAGCGCATTTGGATGAAAAGTGCATGGAGCATTGTGATTACAATATTTATGGAGCATAGCGATGACAAGTTTGTGGACCGTTGTAATGAAAAGTGCGTGGCACAGTGTGATGAAAAGGGTCATTGAGCATTGTTCTGACAAAGGCATGGAGCATTGTGATGACAAGGGTCACGGAGCATTGTGATGAAATGTTCAAGGAGCACTGTGGTTACAAAGGTCACAGAGCCTTGCGATGACGCGGGCATCGACCATTGTGATGACAAATGTTATGAAGAATTGTGATGACTGGACTCACGGAGCATTGTGATGACAGGGGTCATGGAGCATTGTGATGAGAAGGGCTTGGAGCTTTGTGCTGAGAAAGGCATAGAGAACTGTGATGAAAAGGGTCAAATAGCATTGTGATGAAATATTCATGGAGCATTGTGGTTAAAAAGGTCACAGACACTGTTGATGAAGAGGGCAAGGACCATAGTGATGACAAAGGTCATGGAGCATTGTGATGACTGGAGTCACGGAGCATTGTGATGACAGGGGTCAAGGAGAATTGTGATGAAAAGGGCATGGATCATTGGTCTAATATGTTCCATGGAGTATTGTGATGACAGTTGGAATGTCACATTGTGATGACAAGTGCATGGAACATTGTGATGACCGGGTCATGCAGTATTGTGAAGATAGGTGTCAGGGAGCATTGTGATGACATATGTAATGGCCCAATGGGATGACAATGGCATGGAGCAGTGTGATGAAACCGGCATGGGGCATTGTGAAGAAAACATCATGGAGCCTTTTCTTGACAGGGTTCAAGGAGCATTCTGAAGACAAGTGTCAGGGAGCATTGTGATGACAAGTGTATTGAGAATTGTGATGACAAAGGTCATGGAGCATTGTGAAGAAAAGGGCATGGAGTATTGTGATGACAGGCATCATGGAGCGTTGTGATGACAAGTGTTATGGAACATTTTGATCACAAGTGTTTGGAGCATTTTGATGACAGATGTCATGGATCATTTTGATTTCAAGTAGCATGGAGCATTGTGATGACAAAGGCATGAAGCAATGTGATCCCAAGGTTCATGGAGAATTGTGATGACAATGGTAATGGAGTATATTGATGACAATCGCATAGAGCATTGTAATGACAAGGTCATGTAGCATTTTGCTGACAAAGGCATGGAGCATTGTGATGACATGTGTCATGGAGCTTTGTGATGACAAGGGCATGGCGCATTGTGATTACAGGGGTCTTGAAGCTTTGTGATGAAAAGGGCATGGATCATTGTGATGAAAAGGCATGGAGCCTTGTCATGACAGGTTTCAAGGAGCATACTGACGACAAGTGTCAGGGAGCATTGTGATGACAACTGTATTGAGAATTGTGATGACAAATTTCATGGAGCATTGTGATGAGAAGACCATGGATAATTGTTATGATGAGCATCACAGGGTGTTGTGATGACAAGTGTTATGGAACATTGTGATCACAAGGGTTTGGGGCATTATGATGACAGTGGTCATGGATAATTTTGATTTCATTGTGATGACAATAGCCTGAAGCCTTATGATGATGGGCAAGTTGCACTGTGATGACAGGGTTCATGGATCATTGAGATGAAAAGGGGCATAGAGCATTGTGATTACAGGGTTCTTGGAGCATTGTGATGAGAAGGGTCATGGAGCTTTGTGATGACAAGGCCATGGAACATCGTGAAGGCAGGGTTCATGGAGCATTGTTATGACTGGTGTAATGGAGCATTGTGATGGCAAAGGCATGGAGCATTGTGATGAGAAGGCCATGGAGCATTCTAATGACATGTGTCATGGAGCTTTGTGAAGACAAGGGCATGGAGCAATGTGATGAGAGCGTTCATGGAGCATTTTGATGACAATGACATGGAGCATTGTGATGCCAAGGGTCATGGATCTTTGTGATGACAAAGGTCATGGAGCATTTTGATGGCAAGGGCATTGTGCATTGTGATGAGAATGGCAGGGAGCATTCTGATGAAAGGGTCATGGAGCAATTTGATGAAAAGTGTCATGGAACATTTTGATGATAGGTGTTATGGAACATTGTGATGTCAGCGTTCTTGGAGCATTTTGATGAGAAGGGTCATGGAGCTTTGTGATGACAAGGCCATGGAACATCGTAATGGCAAGGGTCATGGAGCATTTTGATGAAAAATGCCATGGAGCATTTTGATGACAGGGGTTATGGAACATTGTGATGTCAGTGGTCATCGAACATTGTGATGATAAGTGCATGTAGCATTGTGATGACAGGAGTCATGGAATATTGTGATGACAGGAGTGAGTTAGTATTGTGACGAATAGTGATGTATCATTGTGATATCAGTGGTGATAGAGCGTTTTGTTGAGAAGTGCATGGAGCATTGTGATGACAAGTTTTATGGAGCATTGTGATGACAAGATTGTGGAGCACTGTGATGACAGGTGCATGGTGCATTGTGATGACATGTGTCATGGAGCATAGTGCTGACAAGCTCATGGAGCATTGTGATGACAAGTGTTATGGAGCATTGTGCTGAGAAAGGCATAGAGCACATTGATGACAAGGGGCAAAGAGCATTGTGATGAAAAGTTCATGGAGCATTGTGGTTAAAAAGGTCACAGAGACTGTTGATGATGAGGGCATGGATCATTGTGATGACAAACGTCATGAAACATTGTGATGACTGGAGTCATGGAACATTGTGATGACAGGGGTCTTGGAGCATTTGATAACATGGGCATGGAGCTTTTTGATGTCAAGGGCATGGAGCATTGGTCTAATAAGTTTCATGGATTATTGCGATGACAGTTCGAATGGCGTATTGTGATGACAAGGGCATGGAGCATTTTGATGACCAGGTCAAGCAGTATAGTGAAGACATATGTCAGGGAGCATTGTGATGACATATGTAATGGCCCATTGTGATGACAAGGGAATGGAGCACTGTGATGACAAGGTCCTGGAGCACGGTGATGTGAAGACCATGGAACCTTGTGATGACAATTCTCATGGACATTCTGATGAAAAGGCGTAGGGAACATTGTGATTACAGGGGTATTGGAGCATTGTGATGACAAGGGCATGGAAAATTATGATAAGAAGACCATGGAGCATTCTGAGGACATGTGTCATGGAGCTTTGTGATGACAAGTGCAAGGATCATTGTGCTCACAGGTGTCTTGGAGCATTGTGATGAAAAGGGCATGGATCATTGGGATGAAATAGGCAAAGAGCCTTGTCATGAAAGAGTTCAAGGTGCATACTGAGGGCAATAGTCAGAGAGCATTGTGATGACAAGTGTATTGAACATTGTGATGACAAAATCATGGTGCATTGTGATGAGAAGACCATGGATAATTGTGCTGACCAGCGTCATGTGGCATTGTGATAACAAGTGTTATGGAACATTGTGATCACAAGGGTTTGCAGCATTGTGAGGACAGAGGTCATGGAGCATTTTGATTTCATTGTGATGACAATAGCATGAAGCATTATGATGATGGGCCTGGTGCATTGTGATGACAGCGTTCATGGAGCAGTGTGATGAAAAGTGGCATGGAGCATTGGTCTGACAAGTTTCATGCATTATTGTGATAAGAGTGGCCATGGCACATTGTGATGACAAGGGCATGAAGCACTGTGATGACAAGGTCATGGATTATTGTGAAGAAAGGTGTCAGGGAGCATTGTGATGAAATATGACATGTTCCAGTTTGATGACAATATCATGGAGCATTGTGATGCCAAGTGTCATGGAGGATTTCTGTGACAAATTAAAGGAGCATTGTGATGACAAGGGCATGGAGCATTGTGATATCAAGGGCCATTGATCATTTTAATACTCAGGTCGTGAAACATTGTGATGAACAGCGCATGGAGCTTCCTATGACAGGGGTCATGGAGCATTGCGATGACAAGTGCATGGAGTATTGTGATGACAAGAGCATATAACATTTTGATGTGAAGTGCCATGAAGCATTGTAATGACAAGGTCGTGGAGAATTCTGAGGACAAGGGCCATTGAGCTTTGAGATGACAAGGCATGGAGCATGGTGAAAGCAAAACTGTGGAGCATTGTGATGAGAAGACCTTGGGTAATTGTGGTGTCGAGCATCATGGAGCACTGTAATGACAAGGGGAATGAAGCACTGTGATGACAGGTGTCAGGGAGCATTGTGATGACAGGTGTCATGGAGCAACGTGATGACAAGGGCATGGAACATTGTGATGACAAGTGCATGGAGCATTGTGATGACAAGCACATGGAGCATTGCAATTTCAAGTGCATGGGGAATTGTGATGACAAGAGCATGTAATATTTTGATAAGAAGTGTCATGTAGCATTGTGATGACAAGGACGTGGAGAATTGTGAGGACAAGGGACATGGAGCATTTTGATAACCAGGGCATGGAGCATTGTGATGACAGGGGCCATGGAGCATTATTATGACAAGGCCATGGTGCATTCTGACATAAGATATCACTTATGAAGGGAATGTAAACATGGCTACATATGAACTGAATTAGGGAAGAGAACAGAGTCTCAGATTTAGAAAATACTCTAACGCTTGCTTAAGGGGAAAGAGAGGTGGGGATGTGCACAAAACAAAAGTTTGATATTAGCACAGGTACCGTTCCATAATCCAAAAACAGAAGAGACAAGCCCTACTCCTTCCTCAGTGAACGGAACTCAACATCCTTATTCCCCGCAGATAAATATATCTGACTAGTAAGAATTTTAAAACCTATGTATTGATATGTCTCCGTAAGGGAACTAAGTGTGTCTAGAACGACATAAACATGGCAGTGAGAATCAGCTCAAACCCAATATAAAAATGAATTTCAAAACAAAACATAAAAACAGTAAAATTCTTACACAATAACTTCAGGGGTTCTGATGAAACCTGGAATGACCCTATCTACAATGACAGCTGGATGTGACATAACACTGGTCACTTGGGACGGAGAGGATTGGTGAGATTGGGTGAAAAAATGCAGACCCTTTAAAGCAATAATGCCTGCCACGCATTCCATTGTTCCCAACTCTCCAAGTAGAAGGGAATATCACTACAGTTATAACATGTATGGGAACCTAGAGAATGGAAACCATCTGATGGTGAAAGGTTTCTAAAACTCTACTACTTTTTTCTCTCCTTGTGCTCCAGTTTGACATTCCAACTGCTTTACTATCAATCTCCCAACTTGGAGTGTCAGGCCCTATAACCTCCTGGTTCAAACAGCTGGCAAATTGTGCAGAGGATATAAGGGAACAGAGAGAACCAATGAGAGAGTAGCTGTAGGCATTTGGACGGCCACATTTCACTCTAATTTCCCGTCACGAAGAGGAATTAACCAAAGACTCAGCCTGCCCCCCCCAGAACCAGTATAGGTCCAGAAGCAAAACGGTGGATTTGTGGTCAGCTCACAAAAACGCGAGTTGAAAAATGGAACTCAGGGCCACAGCAATTCACTAACCTGCAGAGTTATAAAGGACTACTCTCTTCCAAAAATCTGTTGAGGAAAAGCCACGAGGTGGAAGTGAAAATGAGGCAGAGTGGCATGAATCAGATTTCAAGAGGTACATTGGAATCGCCTTTAAACACAGGAAAAGCATCACAACTTCGAAAATATTGGAAATGGTCATAAAGGGCATGTGGGTTTTCCCGTGAATATATTCAGGAGAAACGCATATGCCCTTTTCGGCCAAGCAAGCAAGCAGGCAATGCAAATCTGCATTACAAAGAACTATCACTTTCCACCAGCCAAAAGGGATATCCGCAAAATGTGTAAAAACCAGACAGGCAAGACAGGCACTGGAGAACAGGGTGCCTTGTTATGCTGATGGGCGGGATGTAAATTGCCAACTGCCTCCCTGGAGGAGTGCATTGTGTTCCCTAAAACAAGTAAACAACAGAGCTACAGAGCCAAGGGCACTTCCAGTCTAGGGAATATAGCTTGGGAAAACTGAAAATTAATAAGACAGATCCACACCAAAATTCAGGGCTGCAATGAATACAAAAACCTCAACCTGTGTACACCTTAAATATCCCAGGAAAGACAAAAATGGTTGAAGAAATTGTGGTACTTACGTATGACGGAATATCCCTCAGCCATGAAATCAATGTCATAAGGCCAGTAGCAGCAAAATGAGTGGATTCAGGTACGATAATTCTAAGTGAAATAAGTCACACAGAAAAATAAAATTATCATAAGATATCAATTATGAAGATCCTGTAAACATGGTTACACATGAACTGAGTTAGGAAAGAGAAGGGAGTCTCACATTTATAAAACACCATTATGCCTTCTTAAGGGGGAAGGAGAGGTGGGGTCATGCATAAAACCAGAGTTTGATATTAGTACAGGTACAGTTACAAAAAACAAATACGGAATAGACACGACCTACACCTTCCTCAGTGAAAGGGACTCAACACCCCATATTCACTGCAGAGTAATATATCTTACTAGTAAGAATCTTAAAACCTATGTATTGATATGTCTCCGTAAGGGAATCAAGTGTGTCTAGACTGGCATAAAAATGGCAGTGAGAATCAGCTCAACACACTATAAAAAGTAATTTCAAAAACAAAACAAAATAAACAGGGAAATTCCTTAAAATTCCTTCAGGGTCACTGATGAAACCTGGAATGGCCCTATCTACAATGACAGCTGGATGTGGCATAAGGCTGGACACTTTGGACTGAGAGGATTGTTGCGATTGGGTGAGCAAATGCAGACCCTTTAAAGCAGTAATGAGTGGCACCCATTCCATGGGTCCCAACTCTCCAGGTTGAAGGGAATATTACAACAGCTATAACATGTACGGGAAACCTAGAGAATGGACACACTGTGTATACGAAAGGTTTCTAAAACTCAACTAATAGTCCCTCTCCTGGTGCTCCGGTTTGAGTTTCCAACTGCTTTACTATCAATCTCCCAAATTAGAGAGAGAGCCCCTTTACCCTCCTGCTTCTCACAGGTTGCCAGTTTGGCAGAGGATGAAAGGGAAGAGGGAGAACCAATGAGAGAGTAGCTGTTAGGCATATGGACCGGCAAATGTCACTCTAATTTTCCAGCCAGAAGAAGAATTAACCAAAGTCTCAGCCACCCACCGGACACCAGTATAAGTCCTGAACCAAAATTAGGACTTGCATTCAGCTCACAAAAAACAGGTGAATAATGGAGCTCAGAGGCACAGCAATTCACCAAATGGCAGAGTAGTAAAGGACAACTCTCGTCCAAAACTCTGTTGAGGGAAGGTTAAGAGGCAGACGTAAAAGCGAGGCAGAATAGCAGGAAACAGATTTCAAGAGGTATGCTGGAATCGCCTTTAAAGCACAGGAAGAGGGGCTCAACTTCGACAATGATGCACTTGGCCAAAAAGGGTGTATGAGTTTTCTCCTGAATATATTCAGGAGAAAACACATACACCCTTTTTGGCCCATCAAGAAAGCGGGCAATGCAAATCTGCACTACAAAGAAGTATAACTTCCCAAAAGTCAAAAGGGATATCCACAAAATGGGTAAAAACCAGAAAGGCAAGACAGGCCCTGGAGAACTTGGAGCCTTGTTATGCTGATGGGTGGGAGGCAAATTGCCAAAGGCTTCTCTGGAGCAGTGCATTGTGTTCCCTAAAACAAGTAAACAACAGAGCTACAGAGCCCTGGACACTTCCAGTCTACATAATATACCTTGGGAAAACTGAAAATCAATAAGACACAGCAACAGCAATATTTAGGGGTGCACTGCTTACAAGACCCTCATCGTGGATTCACCTTAAATATCCCAGGAAAGATAAAAATGGTACAAAAATTTGTGGTACTTACGTCCGATGAAATATCCCTCAGCCATGAAATCAATGTCATAAGACAAGTAGCAGCAAAATGAGTGGATTCAGGTACGATGATTCTAAGTGAAATAAGTCACACAGAAAAAGAAACGTATCATAAGATATCACTTATGAGATCCTGTAAACATGGCTACACATGAACTGAGTTAGGAAAGAGAACAGAGTCTCACATTTAGAAAACACTCTTATGCCTGCTTAAGGGGGAAGGAGAGGTGGGGTGATGCATAAAACCAGAGTTTGATATAAGCACAGGTACCGTTCCAAGAACCAACTATGGAATAGACAAGACCTACACCTTCCTCAGTGAAAGGGACTCAATACACCATATTCCCCGCAGAGGAATATATCTGACTAGTAAGAATCTTAAAACCTATGTATTGATATGTCTCCATAAGGGAATCAAGTGTATCTAGACTGGCATAAACATGGCAGCGAGAATCAGCTCAAACCCACTATAAAAAGGAATTTCAAAAACAAAACATAAAAAGAGGGAAATTCTTTACAATTCCTTCAGGGTCTCTGATGAAACCTGGAATGAACCTATCTACAACGACAGCTGGGTGTGGCATAACGCTGGCCACATGGGACTGAGAGGATTGGTGAGATTGGGTGAGCAAATGCAGACCCTTAAAAGCAATAATTCGTGGCACACATTCCATGTGTCCCAACTCTCCCGGTTGAAGGGAATATTACTATAGCTATAACATGTAAGGGAAACCTAAGAATGGACACACTGTGAATACGAAAGGTTTCTAAAACTCAACGAATACTCCCTCTCACTGTGCGCCAGTTTGACTTTCCAACTGCTTTACTAACAATCTCCCATC
Source organism: Mesoplodon mirus (assembly GCF_964341445.2). NCBI lineage: Eukaryota > Metazoa > Chordata > Mammalia > Artiodactyla > Ziphiidae > Mesoplodon > Mesoplodon mirus. Next base: position 21,560 of record NW_028295627.1, on the reverse strand, counting down.
TTGGAGAGACACCACCTTTAACCTCCTGGTTCGCACAGGTTGCCAATTTGGCAAAGAATGAAAGGGAACAGGGAGAACCAATTAGAGAGCAGCTGTTAGGCATTTGGACGGGCACATGTCACTCTTATTTCCCGGGAGGAAGAAGAATTAACCAAATTCTCAGCCACCCACCGAAAACCAGTATAGGTTCTGAACCAAAATATTGGACTTGCGTTCAGCTCACAAAAAACGAGTTAAAAAATGGAGCTGAGGGTCACAGCAATTGACAAACTTGCAGAGTAATAAAGGGCAACTATCGTCCAAAAATCTGTTGAGGGAAGGCAACGAGGTGGACTTGAAAGCGAGGCACAATAGCAGGAAACAGATTTCACGAGGTATGTTGGAATCGCCTTTAAAGCACATAAAGAGGGGCACAACTTCGACAATGATGCACTTGGGCAAAAAGGGCGTATGCGTTATCTCCTGAATATATTCAGGAGAAAATGCATACGCCCTTTTTGGCCAAGCAAGCAAGAGGGCAATGCAAATCTGCACTACAAAGAAGTATCACTTCCCACCGGTCAAAAGGGACATCCACAAAATGGGTAAAAACCGGAAAGGCAAGACATTCCCTGGAGAAGAGGGAGCCTTGTTATGCTGATGGGCAGCATGTAAATTGCCAACTGCCTCTCTGGAGGAGTGCATTGTCTTCCCTAAAACAAGTAAAAAACAGAGCTACAGAGCCAAGTGCACTTCCAGTCTAGGGAATATACCTTGGGAAAACTGAAAATCAATAAGACAGAACCACACCAAAATTTAGGGCTGAACTGCTTTCAAGAACCTCATCTTGGTTACAACTTAAATATCCCAGGAAAGATAAAACTGGTTCAAAAAATTGTGGTACTTACGTATGATGGAATATCCCTCAGACATAAAATCAATGTCATAAGACCAGTAGCAGCAAAATGAGTGGATTCAGGTACGATGATACTAAGTGAAATAAGTCACAGAGAAAATGAAACTTATCATAAGATATCACTTATGAAAATCCTGTAAACATGGTTACACATGAACTGAGTTAGGAAAGAGAACAGAGTCTCACAATTTGAAAACACTCTTATGCCTGCTTAAGGGGGAAGGAGAGGTGGGGTGATGCATAAAACAAGAGTGTGATATAAGCACAGGTACCGTTCCAAAAACCAACTATGGAATAGACAAGACCTACACCCTCCTCAGTGAAAAAGACTCAAAACCCCATATTTCCCATAGAGGAATATATCTGACTAGTAAGAATCTTCATATCTATGTATTGATATGTCTCCGTAAGGGAATGAAGTGTTTCAAGACTGGCATAAACATGGCAGCGAGAATCAGGTCAAACCCACTATAAAAAGGAATTTCAAAAACAAAACATAAAAACAGGCAAATTCTTTACAATTCCTTCAGGGTCTCTGATGAAACCTGGAATGACCTTATCTACAATGACAGCTGGATGTGGCATAATGCTGGACACATGGGACTGAGAGGATTGGTGAGATTGGGTGAGCAAATGCAGACCATTTAAAGCAATAATGCATGGCAACCATTCCATGTGTCCCAACTCTCCCGGTTGAAGGGAATATTACTATAGCTATAACATGTATGGGAAACCTAGAGAATGGACACACTGTGAATACGAAAGGTCTCTGAAACTCAGCGAATAATCCCTCTCCTTGTGCTCCAGTTTGACTTTGCAAATGCTTTACTATCAATCTCCCAACTTGGAGAGACAGCACCTTTAACCTCCTGGTTCACACGGTTGCCAATTTGGCAAAGGATGAAAGGGAAGAGGGAGAACCAATGAGAGAGTAGCTGTTACGCATTTGGACTGGCACATGTCACTCTTATTTCCCGGGAGGAAGAAGAATTAACCAAAGTCTCAACCACCCACCGAAAACCAGTATAGATTCTGAACCAAAATACTGGACTTGCATTCAGCTCACAAAAAACGAGATAAAAAATGGAGCTCAGGGGCACAGCAATTCACAAACTGGCAGAGTAATAAAGGGCAACTATCGTCCAAAAATCTGTTGAGGGAAGGCAACAAGATGGACTTGAAAGCGAGGCAGAATAGCAGGAAACAGATTTCAAGAGGTGCGTTCGAATCGCCTTTAAAGCACAGGAAGAGGGGCACAACTTCGACAATGATGTAGTTGGCCAACAAGTGCGTATTCGATTTCTCCTGAATATATTCAGGAGAAATCGCATATGCCCTTTTTGGCCAAGCAAGCAAGCGGGCAATGCAAATCTGCACTACAAAGAAATATCCCTTCTCACTGGTCAAAAGGGACATCCACAAAATGGGTAAAAACCAGAAAGGCAAGACAGACTATGGAGTACAGGGAGCCTTGTTATGCTGAAGGAAGGCATGTAAATTGCCAACTGCCTCTCTGGAGGAGTGCATTGTGTTCCCTAAAACAAGTAAACAACAGAGCTACAGAGCCAAAGGCACTGCCAGTCTAGGGAATATACCTTGGGAAATCTTAAAATCAATAAGACAGAGACACCCCAAAATTTAGGGCTGCACTTCTTACAAGAACCTCAACTTGGGTTCACCTTAAATATTCCAGGAAAGATAAAAATGGTTCAAAAAATTGTGGTACTTACGTACGATGGATTATCACTCAGCCATCCAATCAATGTCATAAGGCCAGTAGCAGCAAAATGAGTGGAGTCAGGTACGATGATTCTAAGTGAATAAGTCACACAGAAAAAGAAATTTATCATAAGATATCACTTATGAAGATCCTGTAAACATGGCTACACATGAACTGTGTTAGGAAAGAGAACAGAGTCTCACATTTAGAAAATACTCTTACGCCTGCTTAAGGGGGAAGGAGAGGTGGGGTGTTGCATAAAACCAGAGTTTGATATATGTACAGGCACCATTCCAGAAACCAAATACAGAATAGACAATATCTACACCTTCCTCCTTGAAAGGGAGTCAAGACCGTATACTTCACTCAGAGGAATATATCTGCCTAGTAAGAATCTTAAAACCTATGTATTGATATGTCTCCGTAAGAAAACAAGTGTGTCTAGACTGACATAAACACAGCAGTGAGAATCAGTTCAAACCCACTATAAAAAGTAATTTCAAAAACAAAACAACAAAACAGGGAAATTCTTTACAATTCCTACATGGTCTCTGCTGAAACCTGAATGACCCTGTGTACAACGATAGCTGCATGTGGCATAAGGCTGGACAGTTGGGACTGAGAGGACTGGTAAATTTGTGTTAGCAAATACAGACCATTTAAAGCAATAATGTGAGGCACCCATTCCATGGATCCCAACTCTCCATGTTGAAGGGAATATTACTACAGCTATAACATGTTCAGGAAACCAAGATAATGGACACACAGTGAATACGAAAGGTTACTAAAACACAACTAATTGTCCCTCTCCTGGTGCTCCGGTTTGACTTTCCAACTGCTTTACTATCAATCTCCCACCTTGGAGAGACAGCCCCTTTAACCTCCTGGTTCGCACAGGTTGCCAATTTGGAAGAGGATGAAAGGGAAAAGGGGGAACCAATGAAAGAATAGCTCTTAGGCATTTGGACGGGCACATTTCACTCTAATTGCCCGATAGGAAGAAGAATTAACCAAATTCTCAGCCACCCGCCATGAACAAGTATAGGTCCTGAACAAAAATTTTGGACTTGAGGTCAGCTCACAAAAAAAGGGTTGAAAAATGGAGCTCAGGGGCACAACAATTCAAAAAACTGACAGAGTAATAAAGGACATCTTTCGTCCAAAAAATCTGTTAAGGGAAGGCAACGAGGCGGCCTTCAAAGCGAGGCAGAATAGCAGGAAACAGATTTCAAGTGGTTCGTTGGAATCACCTGTAAAGCACAGGAAGAGGGGCACAACTTCGATAATGGTGCACTTGGCCAAAAAGGGTGTTTGCGTTTTTTCCTGAATATATTCAGGAGAAAATGCATACGCCCTTTTTGGCCAAGCAAGCAAGTGGGCAATGCAGATCTGCACAGCAAAGTTTTATCACTTCCCACCAGTCAAAAGGGACATCCACAAAATGTGTAAAAACCAGAAATCCTAGAAAGGCCCTGGAGAACATGGAGCCTTTTTATGCTGATGAGCGTGATATAAATTCCCAACTGCCTCTCTGGAGGAGTGCATTGTGTTCCCTAAAACAATTAAACAACATAGCTACAGAGCCAAGGGCACTTCCAGTCTAGGGAATATACATTGGGAAAACTGAAAATCAATAAGATAGAGCCACCCCAAAATTTAGGGCTGCACTGCTTACAAGAATCTCAAATTGGGTACTCTATAAATATCCCAGGATAGATAAAATTGGTTCAAAAAATTGTGGTACTTATGTACGATGGATTATCCCTCAGACATGAAATCAATGTCATAATGCCAGTAACAGGAAAATGAGTGGATTCAGGTACGATGATTCTAAGTGAAATAAGTCACACAGAAAAACAAACTTATCATAAAATAGCACTTATGAATTTTCGGTAACATGGCTACACATGAACTAAGTTAGGAAAGGGAAGAGAGTCTCACATTTAGGAAACACACTTATGCCTGCTTAAGAGGGAAGGAGAGGTGGGGTGATGCATAATACCAGAGTTTGATATTAGTACAAGTACCATTCCAAAATCGAAATACGGAATAGACAAGACCTACACCTTCATCAGTGAAAGGGACTCAAAACCCAATATTCTGTGCACAGGAATATATCTGACTAGTAAGAATCTTAAAACCTATGTATTGATATGTCACCGTAAGGGAATCAAGTGTGTCTAGACAGGCATAAACATGACAGTGAGAATCAGCTCAAACCCACTATAAAATGGAATTTCAAAAACAAAACAAAAAAACAGGGAAATTCTTTACAATTCCTTTAGGGGCTCTGATGAAACCTGTTATGACCCTACCTACAACGAGAGTTGGATGTGGCATAAAGCTGGACACTTGATACTGAGAGGTTTGGTGAGACTGGGTGAGCAAATGCAGACCCTTTAAAGCAATAATGTGTGGCACCCATTCCATGGGTCCCAACTCTCCATGTGTAAGGGAATATTACTACAGCCATAACATTTACGGGAAACCTAGAAAATGGACACACTGTGAATACGAAAGGGTTCTAAAACTCAACTTATAGTCCCTCTCCTTGTGCTCCATTTTTACCTTCCAACTGCTTTACTATCATTCTCCCAACTTGGAGCGATACCCCGTAAAACCTCCTGGTTCGCACAGGTTGCCAATTTGGCAGAGGATGAAAGGGAAGAGGGAGAACCAATGAGAGAGTAGCTGTTAGGCATTTGGACGGGTACATGTCACTTTACTTGCCTGGCAGGAAGTAGAATTTACCAATGTCTCAGCCACCCGCCGGGAACCAGTATAGGTTTTGAACCATAATTTTGGATTTGAGGTCAGCTCACAAAAACGAGTTGAAAAATGGAGCTCATGGGCACAGCAATTTACAAACTTGCAGAGTAATAGAGGACAACTATCGTCCAAAAATCTTTTGAGGGAAGGCAGAGAGGCGGACTTTAAAACGAGGCAGAATAGCAGGAAACAGATTTCAAGAGGTACGTTGGAATCTCCTTTCAAGCACAGGAAGAGGGGCACAACTTCGACAATGATGCACTTGTCCAAAAACGGCGTATGCGTTTTCTCCTGAATATTTTCAGGAGAAAATGCATACGCCCTTTTTGGCCAAGCAAGCAAGCAGCAATGAAAATCTGCACTACAAAGAAGTATCCCTTCCCACCGGTCAAAAGGGACATCCGGAAATGTGTAAAAACCAGAAAGGGAAGACAGGCCCTGGAGGTCAGGGAGCCTTGTTATGCTGATGGGCGAGATGTAAGTTGCCAACTGCCTCTCTGGAGGAGTGTATTGTGTTCCCTAAAACAAGTAAACAACATAGCTACACAGCCAAGGGCACTTGCAGTCTAGGGAATATACCTTGGGAATACTGAACATCAATAAGACAGAGCCACCCTAAAATTTAGCGCTGCACTGCTTACAAGAACCTCAACTTGGGTACACCTTAAGTATCCCAGGAAAGACAAAAATGGTTCAAGATATTGTGGTACTTACGTACGATGGAATATCGCTCAGCCATGAAATCAATGTCATAAGGCCAGTAGCAGCAAAAAGAGTGGATTCAGGTAGGATGATTCTATGTGAAATAAGTCACACAGAAAAAGAAACTTATCATAAGATATCACTTATGAAGGTCCTGTAAACATGGCTACACATGAACTGAGTTATGAAAGACTACAGAGTAACTAATCTTATCATAAGTTATCACTCATAGCGGGAATGTACACATGACTACACATGAACTGAATGACAAACACAACAGATTCATACATTTAGAAAACATCTTCTGCCTGCTTAATGGGAAAGCCGTGGTGGGGTGATGCATAAAACCACAGTTTTAAATTAGCACAGATACCGTTATATAAACCATGTATGTAATAGACAACACCTACTCCCGGCACAATGAACTGGACTCAACACCCCCTATTCATTGCAGAGGAATATGTTTGACTCTATGTATTTTAAAACATATGTATTCTCATGTCTCCATAAAGGAATCATGTGTGTGTATAACGGCATGAACACAGCACTGAAATTCAGTTAAACCCTCTTATAAAAATAAATTTCAAAAGCAAAATGCAAAAACAGAGAGAAAGTCTTAAAAACTACTTTCAGGGCCTGTGATGCAAGCTAGATTGACCACCTTTACACCCACAGCTGGATGAGACATAAGACTGGACACTTGGGGCTGACAAGATTGCTGAGGTTGTGTGAACAAAAGAACACCACTTAGAGCAATACTGTGTGCTACCCATTCTAGTGGTCACAACTCCCCAGGTTTAAGGGAATCTTCCTCCAGTTAAAACATGCATGGGAAACCCAGTGGATGGTACACTGTGTAATTGGGAAAGTTTTCTAAAAGGTACCTCATTTTTCCTTTTGTCGTGCTCGGCTTCGCCATTCCATCTGCATTACTCAAAATCTCCCCACTTGGAGTGTCAGCGCCTTTACCATCCCGTTACGCACAGTTTGCAAATTGTGCAGAGGATGAACAGGAAGAGGGGAAATAAATGAGAGATTAGCTGTAGGTGTTTGGATGGGCACATGTCACTCTAGTTTCCCATCAGGAAGAAGAATTAACCAAAGGCTCAGCCTGAAGCCCCGGAACCAGACTAGTGCCTAAAGCCATCCTGCAGTATTGCAGGCAGCTGTCAAATAGGCGAGTTGAAAAATGGAAATCAGGGGCACAGCAATTCACAAACTTGCAGAGTTATAAAGGACAACTATCATCCAGAAATATATTGAGGAAAGGCAGTGAAGAGGATTTGAATGCAAGGCAGAATTGAAGGAAACAGATTTCAAGAGGTAGATTGGAGTCGTCTTTAAAGCACATGAAAAACGACAGAATTTCGACAATGTTGCCCTGGGCTGAAAAGGGACTATGTGTATTTTCTTGAATATATTCGGGAAAAAATGCATATGCCCTTTTTGGCCAAGCATGCCATCAGTCATTGAAAATCCACACTACATTGAAGTGTCCCTTACCTCCAGTCAAAAGGGCCATCTACAAATAGTGTAAAAACCACAAATGCAGGACAGGCCATGGAGAAAAGGGAGCCTGGTTACGCCGATGGACAGGATGTAAATTGCCAACAGCCTCTCTGGAGAACTGTATGTTGTTTTCTAAAACAGAGCTACAGAGCATAGCACACTTCCACTCATGGGCGTGTATTTTGGGAAAACTAAAAATCCACAACACACAGCCAGCCCAAAGTTTAAGGCTGCTCTGTTTACAAGAACCTCGACTTCTGTACACTTTATATATCCAAGGAAAGGAAAAAAAAATGGATATAGATGTTGTGGTACTTATATACAATGGAATGTCACTCAGACATAAAATCAATGTCCTAAGGCAAATAGCAGCATAATGAGTGGCTTTAGGTACGATGATGCTAAGTGGAATGAGCCACAAAGAAAAAGAAACTTATTGTAATATATCACTTATAGAGGAAATGTAAACATGGCTACACATGAACTGAATTTCAAAAGAGAACAGAGTTACACATTTAGAAAACACACTTATGCCTCCTTAAGGGGAAAGGTGACGTGGGGTGATGTGTAAAAGCAGAGTTTGAAATTAGCACAGATCCCATTCCATATACCAAATATGTAATAGACAAGACCTACTCCTTTCTCAATGAACTGGACACAAAACACCCTATTCACTGAAGAGGAATGTATCTGACTGGTAATAACCTTGAAACCTATGTATTTATATGTCTCCATAATGGAATCAAGTTTATGTAGATTGGCATAAACACCGATCAATGGAACAGGACAGAAAGCCCAGAGATAAACCTACATATCTATGGCTATCTCATCTATGACAAAGGAGCTAAGGATATACAATGGAGAAAAGACAGTCTCTTCAGTAATCGGTGCTGGAAAAACTGGACCCCTACACATAAAGGAATGAAATTAGAACACTCCATAACACCATACACAAAAATAAACTCTAAATTGATTAGAGATCTAAATATAAGACCAGACACTATAAAACACTTAGAGGAAACCATAGGCAGAACACTCCATGACATAAATCACAGCAAGATCCTTTTGGACCCACCTCATAGAGAAATGGAAATAAAAACAGAAATCAACAAATGGGACCTAATGAAACTTAAAAGCTTTTACACAGTACAGGAAAACATAAACAAGATGCAAAAACAACCCTCAGAATGGGAGAAAATATTTTCAAATGAAGCAATTGACAAAGGATTAATCTCCAAACTTTTCAAGTACTTCATGTAGCTCAATATCACAAAAACAAACAACCCAATCCAAAAACGGGCAGAAGACCTAATAGACATTTCTCCAAAGAAGATATACAGATTACCAAGAAACACATGAAAGGATGCTGAATATCACTAATCATTAGAGAAATGCCAATCAAAACTACCCTGAGGTATCACCTCACAGCAGTCAGAGTGGCAATCATCAAAAAAATCTACAAAACAATAAATGCTGGAGAGTCCTTTATTGGAGAAAAGGGAACACACTTGCACTGTGGGTGGGAATGTAAATTGATATGGGCACTAGGGAGAACAGTACGGAGGTTCCTTTAAATAACTAACAATAGAAGTACCATATGACACAACAATCCAACTACTGGGCATTTGCCTTGCGAAAACCATAATTCAAAAAGAGTTATGTAGAAAAATGTTCATTGCAGCTCTATTTGCATTAGCCAGGACATGGAAGCAACCTAAGTGTCCATCGACAGATGAATGGATAAAGAAGATCTGGCACATATATACAATCAAATATTACTCAACCATAAAAAAGAAGCAAAACTGAGTTATTTGTACTGAGGTGGATGGAATTAGAATCTGTCCTACAAAGTGAAGTAAGTCAGAAAGGGAAAAACAAATACTGTATGTTAACAGAGATATATGGAATCTAATGAAGAAAAAAAAAGATTTTGAAGAACCTAGTGGCAGGACAGGATTAAGGACACAGACATAGAGAAAGGACTTGAGGACACCGGAAGGGGGATGGGTAAGCTGGGACGAAGTGAGAGAGTGGCATGGACATAAATACATTACCAAATGTAACACCGATTGCTACTGGGAAGCAGCCACATAGAACAGGGAGATCAGCTCGGTGCTTTGGGACCACATAAAGGGGTGGGATATGGAGTGTGGGAGGGAGATGCAAGAGGGAGGGGATCTGGTGATATTTGTATATGTATAGCTGATTCACTTTGTTATACAGCAGAAACGAACACTCTACTGTAAAGCAATTATACTCCAATTAACGTGTAAAAGGATAAAAAAAAAGAAAGCCCAAGGATAAACCTACACACCTATGGTCAACTAATCTATGACAAAGGAGGCAAGACTATACAATGGAGATAAGACAGTCTCTTCAATCATTGGTGCTGGGAAATATGGACAGCTACATGTAAAAGAATGAAATTAGAACACTCCCCAACACCATACATAAAAATATATTCAAAATGGATTAGAGCCCTTAATGTAAGACCAGACAGTATAAAACTCTGAGAGGAAAACTTACGAAGGATACTCTGACGTAAATCACAGCAAGATCTTTTTTGATCCACCTCGTATAGCAATGAAATAAAAAAGATAAACTAAACAGATGGGACTAATGAAATGTAAAAGCTTTTCCAAAGCAAAGGAAACTACAAACAAGACGAAAAGTCAACCCTCAGAATGGCAGAAACTATTTGCAAAAGAATCAATGGACAAATGATTAATCTCCAATATATATAAACAGCTCATGCAGCTCAATATTAATAAAACAAACAACCCAATACAAAAATGGAAGATCTACATAGACATTTCTTCCAAGAACACAAAGAGATGGCCAGTACGCACATGAAAATCTGCTGAACATCACTAATTATTAGAGAAATGGAAATCGAAACTACAATGAGGTATCACGTCACACCTGTTAGAATGGGCATCATCAGAAAATCTACAAACAACAAATGCTGGAGAGGGTGTGGAGAAAAGGAACCTTCTTCCACTATTGTTGGGAATGTAAATCGATACAGTCTCTATGGAGAACAGTATGGAGGTTCCTTAAAAAACTAAAAATAGAATTACCATATAATCCAGGAATCCCACTACTGGGCATATACCCAGAGAAAACCATAAATCAAAAAGACACATTCACCACAATGTTCACTGCAGCACTGTTTACAATAGACAGGTAATGAAAGCAACATAAGTGCCCACAGACAGACGAATGGATAAAGATGTGGTACATATATACAACGGAATATTACTCAGCCATACATAGGAATGAAATTGGGTCATTTGTAGAGACCTTGATGGATCTAGAGACTGTCATACAGAGTGAAGTAAGTCAGAAAGAGATAAAAAAATATTGTATATTAATGCATATATGTGGAACCTAGAAAAATGGTACAGATGAACCGGTGTGCAGGGCATAGATAGAGACACAGATGTAGAGAACAAACATATGGACACCAAGGAGGGAACGCCATGTGAGGGTGGTGGTGGGATGAATTGGGAGACTGGGATTTACATGTGCACACTTATATGTATAAAATAGATATCCAATAAGAACCTGCTGTATAAAAGAAATAAATTTAAAAAAAAATAAATAAATAACATTTAATAAAATAAAACAGAAAATACGTTTTTCCCTTCACATAGAAGTCTTTATATTAATGCATTATTTCCATGTTTATATCTCCAAATTAAAAAAAAAAGAGGAATAAATAAAATTTAACTTGAACCAAAAAGAAAAAAAGAAAAAAAAAAAAAAACAGAACTCACCAGTTATACAGAGGAAAATCGTATCAGGGCACTTGCTCCAGTGGTAAAATATTCTTAAGTTGGTCAGAAGTGGGAAATCGTCTCCCATGCACTCAGCTGTGCTCCCCCCCACAAGGAGCATCCTCATTGCACAGCTGGGGGACTGTGTCGAGGCGTCTGTGAGTAAATGTGAGCTGAGCCCCAGTCCTGCTGCAGCTGAACTCTTCCCACCCTTTCCAGGTAAAACACGTGAATATGTACAAGCACTTGCAAGCCTAGAGGAAGGGCTGTGGAGCCACACTAGTGAGAGCACGCAGGCCGACTTGGTGCCTGCAGGCCAGCCAGGATGGTCCTGACCCCAGATGCTCTTCTGGAATCTTTCCATTTCCCTGCCTGAGATACCCCTCCTGCCACAGCCCCCACTGCTTTTTTACTTCCTCACTTCTGCCTGGGGAGAAATTCCAGTGGCAGGTATGGGTGACACATCCTCTTCTTTAGCAGGTGGCAGCCTGGTAACTCCTGCAGAAAGTCCAGCAGAGCCCCACTCACACTGGGCCACCCACAAAGCCACGGCCCCTCACTCCCTCCCACCACCCCAGCCCCGACACTGCTGACGGGGCAGAGAATATGGCGTCAGGCACAGCTACAGGGGCGCTTGCTGACTGGAGAGGTGTTTATATTGACCTCAACACAGGCACACCTGTGCGGTGGGCTGGCAGGCAGTGTCAGGCTGCCCAAATCAGCCAATCCTCACCCCTCAGGGGCTCACAGTTGCAGAAAATGAACCTTGCTAAACGGGTCAGTCCCAAGGAACAGGTGTGGGCTCTTGAGAGTCAGGATAGACAAGGGGCTGCAGCTGCGGCTTGTTTTCTTATCATTTTATCTGGTCCATGAGTGGAAAACAACTTCAAGAAGACCCTATCCTAATGAGAGGAACCCAGGAGTCAGGGAGAGGAGTGATGGTGGGTGGAGACAGAGGCCTGGTGCCCTGGCTGCAGTGGAAGTGTCTGGAAGACCAGGCAGAGAGAGGCTGCACAGAGTGATAGCCAGGGTCACAGTCCTGTCAGGGCTGCTGTTTGTTAGTTCAAGTCCTGCTCTGAGGTGTTCTGTGTCAGCTGTGAGCGACAGGTGAGCTGGGGGTTCTCTGCAAGGTGGGCTATGTGCACAGTTCCTGTGTGTCCAGCCCTGCTGGGGTACCTGCCCAGGGGAGTTCCGTATCCTGGGAAGGGCCTGACTATGAGAGCCCCATGGGCTGCTGGGTAGCTGCACAGGTGACCTCCATACCCTGGGAGGGACTTGAAAACGAGAGCCCCGTGGGCTGTGGGGTGCGGGATGCAGCCCAGGTGAGCTCCATATCCTGGGATTGGCCTGACCACGAGAGCCCCATGGGCTGCTGGAGACCTGGTAAAGGATATCAGGACAGTCAGTGAAGCCACCGGGGATATACATCCAGTAGCTCCTATTTCCTACACCCTGCTGGAAATTCTACCATCCACCAGGCCATGGCATTCTGTATTACACTTCAATGATGCCTTTTTCTGTATTCCATTCATCTCAGAGTCACAAGAATTTTTGGCTTGTGAGTGGCAGGACACAACATGCAACACAAGCAATAATGCTGGGCCGTCCTGCCCCAATGGTTCCAAAATCCCCACACCATCATTGGCGAACTGTCCTCTAAAGACCTAAAAGTTCTACCTCTGTAAAAGGGAACCCTCCTTCAATATGCAGATGACACTCTGATCGCCAGGCCTACTAAAGACGCCTCTGAACTACCTAGCCAAGAAAGGATAGAAGGTGTCCAAGAAAAAGGCTCAAATATCCCAGGCTCAGGTGACATGCCTGGGCTTCATTCTCACAGATATTCGGAGAAACGCATCCCAGGATAGGGAAGAAGCCATTTGCAGCCTTACCTCTTCTAAAACTAGAAGACAGCTTAGGGGTTCCTGGGGAGGCCAAGGTTTTCTGCATCTGGATCCCTAACTTCAGTCTAATAGCTGGGCCTCTACATGAAACACTGACACGAAAAGATGATGATCCTTTTGAATAGAATCCAGAAGCAGCCTTTCAAGAATGGAAAGAGCAGTCAATTCAGATCATTGCCCAGGAACTCACTAATTTAGCTAAACCCTTTGACCTTTACATACCCGGTCGAAGGTTAATCGCCTTTGGAGCCTTAGTGCAAAAACTGGGACCACTTGAAATGGAGCAACACAAGAATGCCCTTCAGGTATGATAAACTATGGTCCCCTAAGGGCTTTGCCCACTGACTCATCAGGCCAGGATACTGGGGTATCTAAAAAGCTAGAAATCAGCAGCCCACAAGGCCAGCTCCCTCCTAAGGGAAAAGGACCCCACGTGGTGATCCTAACCACCCATCATGCCCTGAAGTTGCAGGGGTCGCTCTGTGGACATACTGACTTCGAGTGAGGAGGCCCTCCAACTCCAACCTCCAGAGAGACAAATGGGGACAACGGGCCCCCAAGATGACTCGTGTGCCCATCACTTGACCTGGAGTTTCTCTCAGAAAACAACAAGACTGTGCCCCGAAAGAGCAGACTACTGCTTGCAGGACTTACTGCATCCAGAGGTGAGCTAATAAGCTTGGCGGGGGAAACGTATATCACGCTTTCACCATATAAAACCCTACAGACACCGCGGTGATGGTGGCCAATATGACTGGCTAGACGGCTGGCTACTTCTAAAGGCCTTTGACTCAGTGGACGTCATGGTCCTGGATCATCACTGACCCTGGACTGTCTGGGAGTTGCACGGGCAGGGCTCTGACACATGGTGCTGTTTGTACATTAATTAAGGGACCTAATTAAAGAAAGCACAGTCTACTGGTCAGAGCATCTAGGCTGGCAAAAACCGTCAGCCTAAGGTCACCGAACAAATGTGCGGTGGGGTGAAACCTGCCACCACAGCATCTCTGTGCATCTCTTTCCTGGACCCTTAAAGGTCATTAGAATCAATAACACTTCCAATGCTGGTGCTCAGGCGGACGAGAAGTGAGGCAGGAGGCCCTGGGACAATCAACCTCACCTGGAGGCTGGTGGGGAGACGTTTTGCCCCTCCCCCCAGGTATCAGGGCTGCCACCACAGCATGAAACAATTACAAAAGAGGGGTCTACACCCTCAACACCCCAAGAATGAGGAATGGAACAAAAAGCAGAGGAGGGGTTCGTCTCCGGCAACGTTCATTAAAAATTCCTGGGAGATAAAAAGAGAATCTGGGCAATAAAATAAAGTCTAACCTGTTTTTCCTTTTTGCTTTGTCTAATTTCACGCGCTCCTAGGGTTCCGCATGCAGAGGTCCCACACTCGGCACTTCAGACCCGATTTCCTAGTGCAGAATGGCTGGGTCGACACCTCAGCTAGCGGGGTCCCATGCAGACTCCACGGCATAGAGCCTGAGCTGCAGCCAACCCAGCCCTCGAGAGCTCCATCCCCTCCCTCCCACTGATGCTGCTGGGATCCCTACACAGCAGCCCAGCCCACAGCCCGTGGGGGACTGCACGCTCTCACCTCTCCATTCGGTTTTCAAAATAATGTTTCCTTTGCTTCTGAACCAAACTCAGTCTTGATCTCTTGGCTCCAATGACACTGGGCATGGGGAATCCTGTTGGGGTCCACTCTGGAGGATCAGTAACAGAAATTGAGAACATTGTAACTTCAATGAACAGATGTGTGAGCCAAACTGTAGTTAACATAGAGCAGTGTATAATGCTCGGGTAAAATAAGGTGTTTCTAAGACTTACCTTTGATATTTCCATCACTTTACTATAAGCAAGTTCAGTGAAGACGTCTGTCTTATTTGTCAGGTCAACATTAGAGAAATGAAGTGATTTATTTCCATGGTTGTACATCAAATACTCTTGGCTGAAGCTTCAATCTTGTTTTGAATGCTTTTCCATTGAAAAGGATACCTCTCTTTCAGCTCCCCCATTTCTGAGAAGTATAAAATCTTATAATTTATTATTACCAAAGGGGAAAGTTAGGAAAAGGGATAAATTAACAGTTTGGGATTAACACATACACACTGCTATGTATAAAATAGATCATCAACAAGGAATTACTGTATAGCACAGGGAACTACACTGAATATTTTGCAATAACCTATAAGGGGAAATAATCTGAAAAAGAATCGATATTTTTATTGACATCATCTATCAATGACAGATAAAATGTAACCTAAGCAAGGCCGATGGTGAGCGCTTCTGAACCTGAAGATTTCAATCATCTAAAGTTTGGGCTCTGCCTATTTCCAAAGGCCCTTAATGGACATACGTGTAGCCGTAGCTTAAAAATTCCCCAGTTTGGGGTTCGGGGAGGCACTAATTTGGAAAAATCCCTGGTGTTCTCCTTCCATGCACGGGACCCTTCCTACAGCTAAAACATGCCTGTCACACCTAGAGGATGGTACACCGTTTGATCGGAAAGAGTTTGGAAAAGGCACCTCATCTCCTCATCGCCTGGTGCTCGGTTCACCCCTCCAGCATCTTTCCTAACAATCTCCTCACTTGGGGATATCAGCACCGTCAACATCCTGTTGCACACAGTTTGGAATTTGTCCAGAGGATGAAGCGGAAGGATGAGAAAAATTTAGAGACAAGTCTTAGGTGTTCGGACAGGCACATGCCACTCTAATTTCCAATCCGGAAGACAAATTCATCAAAGGCTAGAATTGCCCATGGAAAGAGAATAGGGCTAGAGGAATTCCCGCTGTTTTGTGTCCAGTTTCCAAAAACACAAGTTGAAAAATGGAACTCAGGGGCACTAAAATTCATGAAACTGCAGAGTTGAAAATATCTATTGTTGAAAAATTTCTTGACGTAAGTCCAGAAAAGGACTTGTAAGCAAGGGGGAGTGGCAGGAAACAGATTTGAAGAGGTAGAAATGACTCCCCATTAAAGCACAAGAAAAGGGGCTGAACATCGCCAATGATGCACTTGGCCCAAAAGTGCGTATGCATTTTTTTCTGAATATATTCAAGTAATGGCCATACACACTTTGTATCCATCCAAACAGGTGGGCACTGGAAATCAATACTACAAAATGTATCACTTCACATCAGTCAGAAGGGCCATCCACATAAAGTGTAAACACCAGAAATGCAGGACAGGGTGAGGAAAAAAGGGAGCCCTGTGAGGCTGATAGTGGAAATGTAATTTGCCAACGGCCACTCTGGAGAAGTGTATTGTGTTTGCTAAAACATCTGAAAACTGAGTTACAGAGCATAGGGCACTTGCACTCATGGGCGTATACCTTGGGAAAAACAAAAAATGACAGAAAACAGGCACCCCAACGTTTACCACCTCTCTGTTAAAAAGGGCCTCCACATGGATATAACCTAAATGTCCCTGGAAGGATAAAATGGATAAAAGAGATGGGGTACTTATGTAGAGTGGAATATTACTCATCCAGAAATCAATGAAATAAGGCCAGTTGGAACAACTCTGGAGGAGTTACATACGATCATTCTAAGTGACACTTGCCAGAAAGGAAAAGACACATATCATAAGATGTCACTTATGGAATCAAAATGGTGGAATCAAAAATGGCTACACATGAAATAAACTACAAAACAGAAACATAGTCAAATATGTAGAAAATAGACATAAGGCTGCTAAATGGGAAAGGTGGGGAATGGTGAGGTATTATCCAGGAGGTTGAAATTAGCAAAGATACCATTCCAAGTACCGAATTGAATAACTGGCAAGGCCTACACGGTACCTCAAAGAACTGCACTCAGTCCACTCAAGTCACTGGAAAATAATACATATGACTCGTAAGCATCTGAGAAAGAATTTATTGTTGTCTCACAGTACATGAATCAAGTGGATGTACAGCAGCAAAAAACAGAGCTTTGAAAATCAGCTGTAACCAATATAAAAATAAATTTAAATATATTTATAAAAACAGTGAGACAGACAAAAATTCTTACAACTTTTGTTGAAGGGCTACGATGTAACATGGATTGAACACATGTAGACCCACAGCAGGATGATATATAACGCTGGAAGCTATGCACGCTAACAGATGTTAGAGAGGCTGGGTGAGGAAATGCAGACCTTTTAAAGTAATACTGCCTGGTACCCATTCCATGGGTCCCAAATCGGCAGGTTCAAGGGAATCTTCTGACAGGGAAAACATGCCTGGGAAACCAAGATGAATGTACACCGGGTGCTCAGGAGAGGTGTCTAAAATGCACCTCATTTTTGATCTCCTGGTGCTGGGGTTCGCCATTCCAGCCACATTACTAACAATCTCCCCACTTGGAGAATCAGCACCTTTAACCTCCTCTTTCACACAGTTTGCAATTTTTGCAGAGGATAAATGGGAAGAGGAGGAACCAATGAGAGATTAGCTGTAGGAGTTTTGACAGGCACATGTCACTCTAATTTCCCATTAGGAAGAAGAATTAACCAAAGGCACAGCCTGCCTCCCCAGAACCAGAATAGGGCCGGAATCAACCAATGGTTTGGCGGTCAGCTCACAAAAAAAGCGAGTTGCAAAATAGAGCTCAGGAGCAGACAATTCAAAGACCTGCAAAGATATAAATGATAACCAACGTCCAAAAATATATTCAGGTAAGGCAACGAAGAGGTTCTGAATGAGAGGCAGAATTGCAGGAAACATTTTTCAAAAGGTAGATTGTACTCACATTTAAAGCATATGAAAAGCAGCAGAATTTCTAAAATGATGCAGTTGGGCAAAAGGGTGTATGCAATTTTTTCGTGAATATCTTCAGGAAAAAAAAACACATACAGAGTTTTTGGCCAACCAAGCAAGAGGGAAATGCAAATCCGCACAATAAAGAAGTCTCAATTTCCACTGCTCAGAAAGGCCATCCAAAAAATGTGTACAAATCAAAAATGCAGGAGAGGCCATGGAAAACAGGGAGACTAGTCACGCTGATGGGTGGGGTATAAATATCCAAGAGCTACTCTGAAGAAGTGTATGCTGTTTCCTAAAACATCTAAAATACAAAACCCCCGAGCAAAGGGGACTTCAACTCATGGACATATAACTTGGGAAGACTAAATATCAACAAGACACAGGCACCCCAAACTTTAGGGCTGCTCTGCATACAAGAACCTCAACTTCGGTACACCTAAAGTATCCCAGGAAAAAGAGAAATGCATAAAGAACTTGTGGTAATTTTGTACAATGGAATATCACTCAGACGTGAAATCAATGTCATAAGGCCAGTAGCAGCATAATGAGAGGATTTAGGTATGATGATTCTAAGGGAAATTAGTCACACAGAAAAAGAATCTTATCATAAGATATCACTTAGAGAGGGAAAGTCAACATCACAACACATGAACTGAATTAGGAACGAGAGCAGCGTCTCACATTTAGAAAACAAACTTATGCCTCCTTAAGGGGAAAGGAGAGGTGGGGTGATGCATAAAACCAGAGTTTGATATAAGCACAGGTACCATTCCATAAACCAAATACAGAATAGACAAGACCTACACCTTCCTCAGTGAACGGGACTCAAAACCCCTATTCCCCACAGAGGAATATATCTGATTAGTAAGAATCTTAAAACCTATGTATTGATATGCCTCTGTAAGGGAATCAAGTGTGTCTAGACCGGCATAAACACGTCAGGGAAAATCAGCTCAACCCCATTATAAAAATGAATTTCAAAAACAAAACAAAAAAACAGCGAAATTCTTACACAATTCCTTCAGGGGTTCTGATGAAACCTAGAATGACCCTATCTGCAAAGACAGCTGGATGAGACATAAGGCTGGACACTTGGGACTGAGAGGACTGGTGAGATTGGGAGAGAAAATGCAGACCCTTTAAAGTAGTAATGCATGCCACCATTCCATGGGTCCCAATTTTCCAGGTAGAAGGGAATATCACTACAGTTATAACATGTATGAGAAACCTAGAGAATGGACACCCTGTGATGGCGAAAGGTTTCTGAAAGTCTCCTACTTTTTCCTCTCCTTGTGCTACAGTTTGGCATTCCAACAACTTTACTATCAATCTCCCAACTTAGGAGAGTCATCCCCTATAACCTCCTGGTTCGCACAGTTTGCTAATTGTGCAGAGGATGAAAGGGAAGAGGGAGAACCAATCAGAGAGTAGATGTACGCATTTGGACGGACACATGTCTCTCTAAATTCCCGTCAGGAAGAAGAATTAACCAAAGCCTCAGCCACCCACAGGGAACCATTATAGCCACCCCTGGAACCAGTAAAGGTCCAGAAGCAAAATTGTGGATTTGCGGTCAGCTCCCAATAATGGGATTTGAAAATTGGAGCTCAGGGGCAAAGCAAATCAAAAACCTGCAGAGTTATAAAGGACTACTCTCTTCCAAAAATCTGTTGAGGGAAGGCAACAAAGCAGACTTGAAAATGAGGCAGAATTGCACAAAACATATTTCAAGAGGTAAATTGGAATCACATTTAAAGCACAGGAAAGGCATCACAACTTCGAGAATGATGCACTTGGCCAAAACAGCGTATGACTTTTCTCCTGAATATATTCAGGAGAAAAGGCATAGGCCCTTTTTGGCCAATCAAGAAAGCGTGCAATGCAAATCCACACTACAAAGAATTGTCACTTCCCACCGGTCCAAAAGGACATCCGAAAATCTGTAAAAAACAGAAAGGCAAGATAGAGATGACAAGGGCATAAAGCAATATGATCCCAAGGGTCATGGAGGATTGTGATGACAAGCGCATGGAGCATTGTGATGACAAGATTATGTATCATTTTGCTGTCAAAGGCATTGTGATGACAAGGTTCATGGAGCACTGTGAAGACAAGCGTCATGGAGCATTGTGATGACAAGTGTATTGAGCATTGTGATGACAAAGGTCATGGAGCATTTTGATGAGAAGACCATGGATAATTGTGATGACGAGGGTAATGGGGCACTGTGATGACAAGTGTTATGGAATATTGTGATCACAAGGGTTTGGAGCATTGTTATGACAGAGGTCATGGAGCATTTTGATTTCATTATGATGACAATAGCAAGAAGAATTATGATGATGGGCATGGTCCATTGTGATGACAGGGTTCATGGAGCATTGAGATGAAAAGACGCATGGAGCATTCTGATTACAAGGGTCTTGGAGCATTGTGATGACAAGGGCATGGAGCATTTTGATGACAGTGCCATTGAACATTCTGATGACATGCGTCATGTAGCTTTTTGTTGACAAGGGCATGGAGCATTTTGATTAGAGGGGGCGAGGAGCATTGTGATGACAAGTGTCATGGAGCCTTATGATGACAAGGCCGTGGAACATTGTGATGGCAGGTGTCATGGAGCATTGTTATGACAGATGTAAAGGAGCATTTTGATGAGAAGGGCATGGAGCATTGGTTTGAAATGTTTCATTGATTATTGTGATGAGAGTGGGCATAGAGCATTGTGATGATAAGGGCAGGGAACACTGTGATACATGGGTCATGGAGGATTGTAATGACAAGGCATGGGGCATTGTGATGAGAAGGGCATCGAGCATTGTGATGACAAGTGTCATGGAGCTTTGTGATGACAAGGGCATGGAGCAATGTTATGAGAGGGTTCATGGAGCATTGTGATGACAATGACATGGAGCATTGTGATGCCAGGGGTCATGGAGCTTTGTGATGACAAAGGTCATGGAGCATTTTGATGACAAGTGCATGGTGCATTGTGATGAGAAGGGCAGGGAGTATTTTGATGCCAGTGTCATGCAGCAATTTGATGAAAAGTATATTGGAACATTTTGATGACTGGGGTTATAGAACATTGTGATGTCAGGGGTCATGGAACATTGTGATGATAAGGGGATGTAGCATTGTGATGACAGGGGTCATGGGACATTGTGATTACAGGGGTGAGGGAGTATGGTGACGACTAGTGATGAAACACTGTGATATCTCTGGTAAGAGAGCATTTTGATGAGATGTGGATGGAGCATTGTGATTACAAGGTTTATGGAGCATTGCAATGACAAGTTTCTGGACCGTTGTGATGAAAAGCGAATGGCACATTGTGATGACAAGGGTCATGGAACATTTTTCAGACAAAGGCATGGAGCATTGTGATGACAATTGTCACGGAGCGTTGTGATGAAAACGGCATGGGGCACTGTGATGAAAAAGGCATGCAGCCTTTTGGTGACAGGGTTCAAGGAGCATTCTGATGACAAGTGTCAGGGTTGTGATGACAAGTGTAATGAGC